>NC_057802.1:98000332-98347558 GCF_018294505.1 Triticum aestivum
CGTCGCCGGAGCCGCCGCCCCTCGCCCCCCCCGAGCCTGGAGCCCCGCCGGAGCCTCGCCGGAGCCCGCCCGTCGAGGTACTGCCGCACCCCGCCGTTGCCGGTTTTCTTTAAAAAAACCCTTCGTTTTAAAAAAAACCCTAGATTGGTTTTTTTTTGGTTTTATTATTTTGCGAGCGTTCACCGAACCGTTCGTTTTAACGAACGCGTTCATCGGTTTTTCTCTGTTAACGAACGTCCGTTCTTTAACCGTTCGTCCGTTTTTCTTTTTCGTCGGATTTTTCTGGGATTTTCTCAGATTCGATTTCCGATCAAATCTTCGATTCTGTTTAACTTCTCGCTCGTTTATCGGAATCAGGCGATTCAAGCGCCTACGGTTTCGTCTCGAAATTCTCTTTCACCGTTTGACTTTCGTTGCTTCTTTTGAGTTGATTCTTTTTGCAAACCGGAGTCCTTAAGTTGAACTTTCTGGTTGGATCTTTCATTCGAGTTTTACCTGTGCATTAGATGAGTACTGATTGTATGCTTGTTTGTTTGCGATAGAGTACCCGGAGTGTGCCGCTTGTTACTTTGACTCGTTAGGTTTTGCGGATCATCAGCAAGGCAAGTAACACTTTGATCATACTTTTCATACCCAGTTTTATTGCATTAGATCTGTTTTCCTCAAACACTTGCATGATTAGGATCTAATTAAATTGTGGGAACTGGGAAGTAGTTGAGGTAGTACCTATTACCTGTTCTTTTATCAAACCCTTGGGAGTTACTTCTACGTTGCTTTTATTATTGCCATGCTATGCTCATAGACGTGGATGGGTTTGAGTGATATTCATGACAGATGTGAGATGTTTATTAATGGTTCAACCTAAGGTGGCAACTAAAACTCACATCTAGGTGGATTGAGGCACCTGGAGAACCCAGTGTTGTCTGTTTGTATAAGGACCGCCACCCAGGCTCAAAGGGATCATAAGATTATTCATGCTAGAAACTTCCGTGTGCGGCCACAAGCTATTATGGGCTCTAGCATAGTTTGAGTAGGTTACAAGATCTCTTGAAGAGGTGGACTAGCAGATGTAGGGGAAAGTAGGTGTACCGGTCCATCCAGAGTAGAGAGTGATTGTTTCTGAAAGACTGTGTCTCGGTCATCCGTTTCTCAAACATCATGCAGTGCGAGAATTAAGCGGAGGCGATCGAGTCTTGTGGGGAAAAGTGCGCAAACCTCTGCAGAGTGTACAAACTTATCATGATTAGCCGTGTCCCCAGTTATGGACAACTTAAGTATCTAGTACTTGGATTATCATTTGAATCTCATCACTATGTTACTTTTAATTAATTTTGTTGGGTTAATGATGACACTTACTTGGGATTGAGTTGGAGGTACCTTCTCAATGTTTCACAACCACCATGATAGTTAAACAAAATTTATTCCTTTGAAGTAGGATAAAATTGGCTTTTCGCAAAACTGTAACCATAGAGCTTTCCACCAGCCATATATGCATGTAGTATAGCATTGTTATTGTTCATTGCTCTCTATGTGTTACATTGCCAGCATATTCTATGTGCTGATCCGTTTTCGGGCTGCAACGTTTCATGTTGCAGACTTTTCAGACGACGAGTAAGGTGCCTTAGGTCGTGGTCTTATACTCAGTGATGCCGCTGGAGTTGATGGACTCACTTATCTTCCATGTCTTCTGCTGTTATCGTTATTAGATGGCCTTAAGCCATGTTTATCATACTTAATCTCTTTGGAGATATTCGACGTAATAAGTGTGTGATTGCTACTCTGTTATAAATCCTCCATTTGTACTGTGCGTGTCAGCTTTACTGATCCAGGGATGACACTGGTGCACAGCAGCACAGACCATTTGAGGTCTGGTCGCTACAAGTATGACTTTGATCTTATCATTTATCATTTATATTATTATTGAAGGTGCTCCCTATGATGCAAAACCAGCTGATCTGACCAGTTTGGGTATTCCTGATGATGTTAGCAAGATGGCAGAAAAACACTTTGCTGAGCTGGGAGAGATTACCAAGGAACTGAACCAAGCTGTTGAGGACAAGAAACTCCTCGAGCAAATGAGGAAGGATGCCAACACTGATTCTAAAAGGAAAGAGATGAACAAGGAGATTCTTCAGATTACCAAGGCCCTCAGTGTTATGAGGAATAACAAGATTGAGTGGCACTCAAGGCTGAAGATGGATATTTCTTAGCTTTGTGATCAAAGAAATGAAGAGATTAAACGTCAAGCAGATCCTGCTCGACGAAGAGAAAAAGAAGAGAAGAGTCAGAAAGCAAATGCAAGAGCTAGCAAACTGAAGGCAATCTCAGATAGTCGTGTTCAAAATGTTGCAACCGATGCTCTTGTTCACACAAGTGCTCCTCTGCAACAGATACCACCTTCCCCTCCTCACGAGGAAGAAACCATGCAGCAAGCTGAGCCAGCGGTAGTTATCATTCCTCCCGCTGTTGCACAAGAATCTGATGTGGTGGATATCTTTCTGAACAAGACTGCCAATGAATATGTCCAGCCCGAGCAACATGCCTCAGAAGAGAAAACCGGTGAAGAGATAGAAGTTAAGAAGACAGTTTTGTCTCTTGTGAATGAAATGCATGTTGAGCCCTCCGGATCTAACAAGGACGATGATAAGGTTGAGGGGGAGCAAGATGCTTCCTGAGGAAATATCACCCCTGCCACCTCATTTGGTGCCCCCACCCAGATGGAGGTTGATCCTGCTCCTGGTTCTTTGGCTTCATAGCCAGAACAGGAAGAAGAGAAACTTGAAGAGCCCATGGCTCACGAGCAAGCTGCACCACCCGTTCTATTCCAGGAGACCGTAAAACATGCTGCCATGACTCAAGCATCCGAAAAAGTCGTTGCGCCTCCAACTATTGAAAGTTCACCAAAGGAAAAGGCCCTAGTGCCTGAAAGTCAAAACACCACTGAACCAGTTCCAGCGAAGGAAAATGAAGGTCAAACAAGTGCCCCAAAGCCGTGTGCACCACAGAAAGTGAAAAGGCCCCGTGCTCCACTAAGACCAAACGATGAAAATGCACCAGCATTTGATGATGTCTAGCCAATGGAAATTAGCGATGAAGAAAATCGGAAAAATCTCCAGGAAACATTTCCTCTGTTCCCTACTGGATATGGCCCTAATGGCCCTGCATTCAATCAAGAGCTACATTTGGCGAAGCTAGCCTTCTTTGGTACCAGCCCATATGAAGGTGAAAGAACTTCACTGTCACCCAGATTTTGGACTGAAGAGCAAGCTGTGTATTATGCTCGGATCCTGTTTGGAAAGAACAGAATATTCAATCACAAGATGTTAAACTTCGCTGAGCTCGAACAAATGCCCTGTTTCCACCATGCAATCCAACATATTGAACATGCCCTCGTGAAAGGCTTCATGCACGTCAGCCATGGCTGGAATCAAGAAATTATCCATCAGTTCTATGCTACATTGTACATCTCAGGAGAGCTTGGAGATAGTTCAACATAGATTCTCGAGTGGATGGCTCGAAGGGAACGGATAAGATGCTCGACAGATCAATTTTTGGCTAGGCTGGATCTTCCTCGGTGTGAGTTTGCAAAAAGATCAAGAACACATGTTGCACTTCTGGGATGTGTCCGAAGCATAACTTCACATGCTAACGGACCCCAACCTGGTCGGAGATGAATGCATTGATGTAGACCCCAAGAAACTAACCTATGAAAACAAAGTGATGTTCTATGTGCTATACAATTCTCTCACGCCAACGTACAGACCATATTCTATCAATGGCCTGGTGGGAAATGTTCTTTTGGGCATCTCTGAAGGAATTCACTTCGACATTCCTAGTCTATTCATTTGTAACTTGGCCTGTGCAGCTGACAGCCCGCAGTCACTGAAGCCATATGCTCCGTGGATTATGTTTGCAATTGAGCAGCTCACCAATGAGAAATTATTCTGGACTTACAACCCGAAAGTTTTCATGCAACCAGTATGTCACACTCTCCGTCTGGTGAAGGATATTGGAAAAGGGAAGGAACCTGTTGATACTGCTAGTACTGCGTTTGCACCTGATTCTGCCCCTAAAGTTAAGAAAGCCAAGGTTGAAATTCCTCAGAATGAAAATCCTTCTCTGTATGAAATTTGCATTCGCACACAGCAAGCACTAGAAAGCCACATCAAGCTGGATTGAAAAGAAAAGCTGGAGCTGATGACTGAGCTGAATTTGCTTCATAATCATACTCGCCAAATTCTTCTGTATGAGAAGGAAGCAAAGAACTGCTCCTGGACTCTACTGAGACAACATTATTCTTGCAAGCAGCTGCTTGCCAAGGGAATCAAGAAGGACTATGACTACCTGGACTTAATTGTTGTTCCTCGCATCCATAGACAAACTCCTGTGGTCCATGACCGGTCAGCCTCAACTGACCTGTTGTTTGTCAAACATGATGATGAAATTGCAGACACAGCTGGAACACTGATATACAAGCCAGATGCCCGTCCCGCCAGTTCCTCAAGAGCCCATGTTGCTACTCCTGCTTCAGCCTCGACCATTCATCGCTCTTTGGATTCTGATTCGTCGAGTGGTTTTAATTCTGATTCGGAGGATACACCGGAAGAGTAGTTCCTCGTTTCTTTTCTCTTTCCTTTTTGACACTTATTGACAAAAAGGGGGTGTAGTACATCGAGTGGTTGATGAAAGGGGTTTTTGCAGGGCATTTTTATTCGCATTTTGTTTTTCGCAGTCGAACATTTGGTTTTCCCTCGAGCAATTTGCTTGAAGAACTTAACGCACCGCATGTGATGTTGCAATACTCGGTCGCCATGTAATGTTAATAACCCCCCTCCCTGCAATGTTATTTGCTCCAAACTATCTGTTTGCAGGTACCCTTGCAATGATATTCCTCGATACTTATTTATCGTGCAGGGATAAAATCATCGAATGATAATGGGGAGAAGTACATTGAGTACTAAATGAATTATATATGTCTTGGTTGGATATACTATGCTTGTTATTTTTCATTATCTAACTATGTAGGAAGAGAAAATCAGTCTATGCACTAATGCCTTATGCTGTGAAGGTTATATCTATGACTGACAAAGTGTTTTTCCTCGCAGATATCCCTCGTATCATCTATATTGCACGAAAACCACATCCGAAGCATATCCATTTCGAGCATTTTTCTCATACTTATTTTGCTCTGTTCATAATTGAATACCTAACTTGCAGGAAGCTTATCTATGGCTTATCTTCCGTCACAAATCCTTCAATATATTCATTATGTCTAATTCAGTTTGAAGATTGCGTGACCGGAATTATCTCAGACACCGTCGAGTGCATTGAAGGAAGTCAAGAATGAAATCATAAATCAATGTCACTCATACGAATAATAATCTCGTCTCCCTCTGGTCCATTTATGCTCTGATGAGTACCTTCAGGGGGAGAGTGCTTTATCTTTGTAATTATCTCTCATCTTTCACCATTCTTCTCCTTTCATTCCATTCATTATCTATCCTTCGATATGATCTGTTTTGTCAACAGTCGTCCAAAAAGGGGAGATTGTTGGTGCAATATCTGCCTACCTTATGTTTTGGATATTGTTGACAGAAACAGGTATGGACTGGTTTGTTTGCTAGTACATATAGAGAGAAATAGTCCATACACAACCGAAGAGAATGCTATCTCCGGTGCTAAGTTTGAGGAACTTCACCGAAGTGTATCTGCGTTGTAGAGAAGAACGAGCTATATTTGTTGAAATCATATAGTTGAGAAGATTGAAGTGAAGGAATTAACCCCTCAAGAATTTACTGCTGAAGCGAAGCATTTGTTTCAGTGTCGTCCGAAGAAATTAACTGCAGCGAGCAGAAGTCAAAGACAAATGAAGACGTAGAATTCTTTTTGTTGTTCTTCTTTCGTCAAATTGAGTCATAGGACATCCATACTATTAAGAAGGGTGTAGGTTCTCGAAGCTTAGATCCACTATGATGCTTAGCCAAAACCTATGAAAGTTGCGAGAGAAATCTCTTTGTGTTTAGAGCAAATATTTGCCAGCAAGAGACTGTGATCTTCTTCGCTGTGACAGATTTGTCTCAAACCAAGGAGTGGCCATTACTTGGTGTGCAAGTAATGTTACCATTGTGCTCAAATCCGATCATTGGAATTGATTATTCAACGTCGGATCGAATCATGTCCGGTGGCCATTGGAATTTTATCTATCCTTTTGTTTTTCAAGATAATTTAGATTTGTTGGTGAAAAAGCGAAGAAATAGGTTCGTCATTCCATTACAATATCATCAAGAACAAGAGAAAGAACTAATATCCTGTTTTGGGATTTCGATTGAAATCCCCCTTATGGGTGTTTTACATAGAAATACTGTTTTTGCTTATTTTGACGATCCCCGATACAGAAAAGATAAAAAGGGTTCATGACTTGTTAAATTTAGATATAGGACCCTAGAAGAAGAATATAGGACTCGAGCGGAAGACTCAGAAGAGGAATATGAGACCCTAGAAGACGAATACAGGACCCTCTTTATGCTATTTGTACCAGTCACCGGTTTATGGATGAGTGCTATTGGCGTAGTTGGCTCGGCTCTGAACTTATTTGCCTATGACTTTGTTTCCCAGGAAATCCGTGCAGTGGAAGATTCTGAATTTGAGACTTTCTACACCAAAAATATTCTTTTAAACGAGGGTATTCGTGCGTGGATGGCTGCTTAGGATCAGCCTCATGAAAATCTTATATTCGCTAAGGAGGTTCTACCACGTGGAAACGCTCTGTAATGGAACTTTCGGTTTAGCTGGTCGTGACCAAGAAACCACCGGCTTTGTCGTTCGGCCATTGGCTGCTCTCGATGTACAATTTGGTATTTTGCCACCTGGGAAGGCTGCGGCTATAAATAGCCACCCCGCTCCAATATTATTCGTTGGATGCTCCACTTGAGATTTCTGAGAAGATTGATTTGAGCAATGCCTCTCCGAGTGATTTAAGTTTAAGATCCACCGAGAGAACAATCAAGAGCCAAAACTTAGACAGTGGTTTAGCATAAAAGTAGTTCCGAGTGAGAGTTCTTGTACCTATTACTCTTGAGAGTTATGCACTCTCTAGACGGATAGGTTTCGGCTCGAGTGTTGAAGAGTTTTCGTCTTCACCGAGCTAGATCTCCAGCAACCAAGAGTGATTGTGTTTCGCGAAGGTCGACGGAAGGTTTGGAGATCGCCGACAAGGATCTACCACGAGTGAAATCATACTGAGCCTGATCAGCTCTGTGTTGAAGGAGAATAGGGTGAAGAGAGTTTATCTTCCGTGTTAAGTCACAACCCCTCCAACCAGACGTAGCCCTTTGGTAGAAGGGTGAACTGGTCTACCAATTCTGATTGTCACCATCGAGCACCACTGGTTCATTCTACTTCACTGCAATTCCTTCAGTAGTTTTTATTCGTGCTCTGTGTCGATAGTTTATCTGATCATTATCTTATGTTGTATTTTCTTTTCACTTTATCATTTCATTCTGTTGTAATCTTCGAATATCCTTGTGTTCGTCCTGTTTTATTCTCATCACTAGTATTCATCTGTCACCATCATATTCCTCGGTTCACCTGTGAAATCATACCATCGTATTATTTCTTTGTGTGTATCATGTTGTGTATCATTCTGCTGCATCTGTTTGCATGTTGCATTACTCTCATCATGATCAAACCTGTGATTTTCGAAGCTCGTACTGTTATCACTACCTTCATCAAAGAATATGCTTCTGACGAAGAAGATTGATTCAGCTCATTTCTTTCTTTACATTATTCCGCTGCTGTGATAGGGACAGATTTCAAAACATTCGAAAGAAATTTTTAATCTCCCATTCACCCCCCTCTGGTCAATATACTCTCGGTCCTAACAGTAGAGATAAGTATTTCTCTCAGTTAAGAACAAAGTTATCAATCTAGTAGAAGAACCACGTAGAACCTCTTTAGCAGCACCTACACACACAAAAGCAAATACTTGCACCCAACGCAAACAAGGGGTTGTCAATCCCCTCGGCGATTAGTTACAAGGATCAAATCTCGTAGTGATAGATTGATGAAATAAAACACAAAATGAAATAACGGTAAGAAATTGCAGCAATGTATCTTTGGATTTATATATGATAAAAGTAGACCCGGGGGCCATAGTTTTCACTAGAGGCTTCTCTCTTGAATAGAAGCATACAGTGGGTAAACAAATTACTATTGGGCAATTGATAGAAAAGCGCATAATTATAACGATATTCAAGGCAATGATCATGTATATAGGCATCATGTCCGAGACAAGTAGACTGACTCCTGCTTGCATCTACTACTATCACTCCACCCATCGACCGCTATCCAGCATGCATTTAGGGTATTAAGTTACTAAAAACAGAGTAACGCCTTAAGCAAGGTGACATGATGTAGACAAAGTAAACCCGATCAATATGAATAAACCCCGTCGTTTTATCCTTAATGGCAATGATACAAATAAGTGACATGTCCCTTTCTGTCACTGGGATTGAGCACCATAACATCAAACCCATCACAAAGCACCTCTCCCATTGCATGATAAATCAATCTGGTTGGCCAAACCAAATGGATAGATCGAAGGGAAATACAAAGCTATAACAATCATGCATAGAAGAATTTATAAAAGACTCCAATATTTCTCATGATATCATAAACCCACAATACATCAGATCCCAACAAACACACCGCAAAAGAAGATTACATCGCATAGATCTCTAAGAACATGTGGGAACATTGTATTGAAGATCAAAGAGAGAGAAGAAGCCATCTAGATACTAGCTATGAACCCGTAGGTCTGAGGTGAACTACTCACGTATCAGCGGAAGGGCAGCAAGTTGACGTAGAAGCTCTCCGTGATCGATTCCCGCTCCGGCAAAGTACCAGAGAAGGCCTCCATATGAGATCTTGAAGAAACCGAGGCTTGCGGCGGCAGAAAAAGTTTTCCGGGTGGCTCTCTGATGTATTGGGAATATTTGGGAATTTATAGAAGTGGAATTAGGTCAAGAGGTTCCACAAAGGGGCCCACAAGCTGGGGGCGCACCTGGCAGTCTTGTCGTTCCCTCGTGACTCTTCAGGTCTTCTCCCGAAGCTTCCAAGGCCCCTTCCGGTCCATAAAAATATCGTCAAACATTTTCGTAGCGCTTGGACTTCGTTTGGTACTGATTTTCTGAGATGCCAAAACAAGCTAAAAACAGCAACTGACACTTGGCACTAGGTTAATATGTTAGTCCCAAAAAATATTATATGATTGCATATAATAACATCCAAGATTGATAATATAATAGCATGGAACAATCAAAATTATAGATACGTTGGAGACGTATCAACCACCACTGCCATGGTGCCCGCTGGAGAGCCAACCATGAGGACCACCACCCAGGACCGCTGCCCCGGTATCCATGTCTGAGGCACCCCCACCCAACCACATCATGGTGTACCCACCATAGTAGGAGGAGTAAAAGTTGGATCCTTTCTCTCCTAATCCAGCATCAGTCACAGAGCCCTAGGTTGATCTCTCCACTCTAGGAGGAACCCACGCTTGTGTCTCCTGCCAGTCCCGGTGGACCGGGGGAGACACAACCCCATGACGACCGCTGGTCATTGTTGAGCATGCTCGCACGATGTCATGTCCATGGTCGTCGACGTCGATCTGCACCACAAAGTACTAGAGACCCGACCTGTTGGGGAACGTAGTAATTTCAAAAAATATCCTACGCACACGCAAGATCATGGTGATTCATAGCAACGAGCGGCAGAGTGTTGTCCACGTACCCTCGTAGACCGTAAGCAGAAGCGTTTTGTCAACGCAGTTGATGTAGTCGTATGTCTTCACGATCCGACCGATCCAAGTACCGAACGCACGGTACCTCCGAGTTCATCACACGTTCAGCTCGATGACGTCCCTCGAACTCACGATCCAGTAGAGTGCCAAGGAAGAGTTTCGTCAGAGAGACGGGCATGGTGACGGTGATGATGAAGCACCGGCGCAGGGCTTCGCCTAAGCACTGCAACGATATGACCGAGGTGGATTATGGTGGAGGGGGGCACCGCACATGGCTGGAAACAATCAACTTGTGTGTTCTAGGATGCCCCCTGCCCCCGTATATAAAGGAGCAAGGGGGGAGGCCGGCCGGCCCTTGTAGCGCGCCAGGAGAGGAGTCCTCCTCCTAGTAGGAGTAGGACTCCCCTTTCCTACTCCTACTAGGAGGGGGAAAGGAAGGAGGAGAGGGAGGAGGGAAAAAGGGGGGCGCCACCCCCCTCCTTGTCCAATTCGGACTCCCAAGGGGGGGCGGCCTGCCCTGGCCGGCCCTCTCTCTCTCCACTAAGGCCCATGAGGCCCATTAGTTCTCCCGGGGGGTTCCGGTAACCCTCCGGCACTCCGGTTTTCTCTGAAATGACCCAGAACAATTCCGTAGTCCGAATATAGCCGTCCAATATATCAATCTTTATGTCTCGACCATTTCGAGACTCCTCGTCATGTCCGTGATCACATCCGGGACTCTAAACTATCTTCGGTACATCAAAACACATAAACTCATAATACCGATCGTTAAGCGTGCGGACCCTACGGGTTCGAGAACTATGTAGACATGATCGAGACACGTTTCCGGTCAATAACCAATAGCGGAAACTGGATGCTCATATTGGCTCTCACATATTCTACGAAGATCTTTATCGGTCAAACCGCATAACAACATACGTTGTTCCCTTTGTCATCGGTATGGTGCTTGCCCGAGATTTGATCGTCGGTATCTCAATACCTAGCTCAATCTCGTTGCCGGCAAGTCTCCTTACTCGTTTCGTAATGCATCATCCCGCAACTAACTCATTAGTCACATTGCTCGCAAGACTTACAGTGATGTGTATTACCGAGAGGGCCTAGAGATACCTCTCCGATACTCGGAGTGACAAATCCTAATCTCGATCTATGCCGACCCAACAAACACCTTCGGAGACACCTGTAGAGCATCTTTATAATCACCCAGTTACGTTGTGACGTTTGACAACACACAAGGTGTTCCTCCGGTATTCGGGAGTTGCATAATCTCATAGTCTGAGGAACATGTATAAGTCCTGAAGAAAGCAGTAGCAATGAAACTGAATGATCGAGTGCTAAGCTAATGGAATGGGTCAAGTCAATCATATCATTCTCTAATGATGTGATCCCGTACATCAAATGACAACTGATGTATATGGCTAGGAAACTTAACCATCTTTGATTAACAAGCTAGTCAAGTAGAGGTATAGTAGTGACACTCTGTTTGTCTATGTATTCACACATGTACTAAGCTTCCGGTTAAAACAATTCTAGCATGAATAATAAACATTTATCATGATATAAGGAAATATAAATGACAACTTTATGATCGCCTCTAGGGCATATTTCCTTCAGTCTCCCACTTGCACTAGAGTCAATAATCTAGTTCACATTGCCATGTGATTTAACACCAATAGTTCACATCACCTGTGATTAACACCATAGTTCACATCGCCATGTGACCAAGACTCAAAGGGTTTACTAGAGTCAATAATCTAGTTCACATTGCTATGTGGATAATACCCAAGAGCACTAAGGTGTGATCATATTTTTCTTGTGAGATAAATATTAGTCTACGGGTCTGCAACATTCAGATCCGTATGTATTTTGCAAATTTCTATATCTACAATGCTCTGCATGGAGCTACTCTAGCTAATTGCTCCCACTTTCAATATGTATCTAGATCGAGACTCAGAGTCATCCAGATCGGTGTCAGTGCTTGCATTGACATAACTCTTTACGACGAACTCTTTATCACCTCCATAACCGAGAAATATTTCCTTAGTCCTCAAAGGATAATTTTGACCGCTGTCCAGTGATCTACTCCTACATCAAAAATTGTACTCCCTTGCCAAACTCAGGGGAGGGTATACAAGAGGTCTGGTACACAGCATGGTGTCGGTGTCAAAACCGGCGGATCTCGGGTAGGGGGTCCCGAACTGTGCGTCTAAGGTCGATGGTAACAGGAGACAGGGACACGATGTTTACCCAAGTTCGGGCCCTCTCTATGGAGGTAATACCCTATTTCCTGCTTGATTGATCTTGATGAATATGAGTATTAGAAGAGTTGATCTACCACGAGATCGTAATGGCTAAACCCTAGAAGTCTAGCCTGTATGACAATGGTAATGAGTATCTCCCTTCCGGACTAAGTCCTCCGGTTTATAGACACCGGGAGGATATAGGGTTACACAAGGTCGGTTACAAAGGAAAAGAATCTACATATTCAACTGCGAAGCTTACCTTCCACGCCAAGGAGAGCCCCGTCAGGACACGGGAGCAGTCTTCGGTCTTCATGTCTTCACGGCCCATCAGTCCGGCCCATGGCTAACAGGCCGGACACCCGAGGACCCCTTAGTCCAGGACTCCCTCAGTAGCCAGCTTCATTGACGAGGAGTCCGGCGCGCAGATTTGTCTTCGGCATTGCAAGGCGGGTTCCCTTCTTTCCGAACTCCTAGATAGTCTCCGGACATGATGATTGTATCCAGACCTGTAACACACACCACACACAACTGCAGGGAGAATATAATATTACACGAGTCCAATCCGCTGACAACTTTTTATAACATGACGTCATATCTGTTCGGTCGTAATTTCGAACCGTTTTTCGTCTGCCGCTCAATTTTTCGAGACGCGGTTGTCATTGGCCCATCTTGTCAAAGCAGAGATCGTGTCCCCTTATTGCGGGATTCTCATCAATACGGGTGTGGGTAACCCAACCGTGCCGTTTACACAGCCCTTGGGAATAGGCGAGTTTTAGGGCGAGTGGGGAGGCGTTCGACATTCACGGCCTTTATAAGGGGATAAGGATTCGTCCTCATCCACCTACGCCTTCTCCTTCCTCCGCCCATCCATT
Source organism: Triticum aestivum (assembly GCF_018294505.1). NCBI lineage: Eukaryota > Viridiplantae > Streptophyta > Magnoliopsida > Poales > Poaceae > Triticum > Triticum aestivum. Next base: position 98,013,247 of record NC_057802.1, read on the forward strand.
CCTGAGCTCTAGCGCCCAAGCTCTAGCTTTCCCCGCCCGAGGAAGCACTCCTAACCATGTCCGGATCCGGAGCTGGAGGCAAGTGGACGGGCTCTTCCGTTAAGAAGAGAGATATCAAGGAACTCCGAGAGGCCGGATACCTAGCCAAGGAGATCGTTCGCCGACTCCCAGCCAAAGGGCAGATCATCCCTACCCCCGAGCCTCATGAGAGGGTTGTGTTCCTCGCGCATTTCGTCCGCCGGCTGGGATTCCCCCTCCACCCGTTTGTCCGCGGACTGATGTTTTTCTATGGGCTGGACTTCCATGATCTAGCCCCCAACTTTATCCTCAACATCTCGGCATTTATAGTCATGTGCGAGGCCTTTCTCCGCATCCCACCTCACTTCGGCATGTGGCTGAAGACCTTCAATGTGAAGCCGAAGGTGGTGAATGGTCAACAAGCAGAGTGCGGAGGTGGCATGGTGGGCAAGATGCCCAATGTCACCTGGCTCGAAGGCTCCTTTGTGGAGACGGTGAAGGGGTGGCAGTCAGGGTGGTTCTACATCACCGAGCCGCATGACACCAACTGGGCGGCGGCCCCCGAATTCCGATCTGGAGTTCTGATGCGGGTCACCTCCTGGCAAGAGAAGGGCCTAACCTGGGGTTCTTTGAACGAGCTGACTGGGCTCCAGACGTGCGTCCAGAACATGATAACTAAGAAGATCAAACTTGTCAACGTGATCCAGGTTATGCTTATTGGCCGGATCCTTCCATGCCAACGCCGGACCTGCTATTTGTTGGAGTTCGATCCGGCCAAGCACCAGACACTGCTAGAGCTCTTCAGTACGACGCACGAAGACATTTGGAAAGTGCTCTTCAAGGCCAACGAGACACCACCGCCTACGACTGAGGATTGTGGGCTTAGCTTAAAGCGCCAGGCTAAATCGATAAGCTCTTTCATGTTTTCAAGGTATAGCCTTTACTGGCATATTTTGAGAAAAGAGTCTAAGCCTTCCTATGAATTTCTTTTAGCCCTGGACCGACATAGAGGGGCGGATTAATTGTCCATCTCCGCTAACCGAAGATGAAGAGACCCCACTCCTGACGAAGATGCTGTTTCTGTCGCCTTATGATGTGCCGGAGAAGAAGGCCAAGAAGACGGCCAAAGGGACCAGGAGTGGCCTTCGCCGAAAGGGTGCTTCGGACATTTCATCCGAAGACGAGACTGACTCTTCGGCCGGCGAAGACGACGGCGAGGAGGAAGAAGAAAGCGGCTCCCCCCTGAGGGGGGAAGGAAGAAAAGGGGGACCGCCAACAATCTGGAGGCGAAGGCGCCCAAGAGGAGGAAGGGCTCCCTTGTGGATAACTCCACGTGGGATGTCGATAGCAGTCCAGAGGGGATGCCCCGGACCAAGCCTCGGGCCGCCTCGTAAGTACCCCTAATCTAATGCACATCAGATGCCTGGCCTTTCCGTTTTGTAATATGAATAAGTTTAATTTGTGCCATTGCAGTCCAGCCCGCGATAGCTCCCCGCGATCCTCAACAGAGGGCTCGCTAGACTCAAAGGAGATGGCTAGCATGTCACCGCCGCCCGCCCACTCTGTTTTTCCAAAGGGTGATGACGAGGTGATGTCCCAAAGGACCTTCCCAGACCGAGGGGAGGTTCCGGAGATCGTCAGGGTTGCGCCCCAGGATGACTCCTCGGCCACCGAACACATGGGGGGAAAAGCCCCCATGGGGACTGGTGATGGGGGCCAAGTTCCATTCGGCCCTCAGCCGGATACCATTCCGGAGACCTACACGGCTCCGGAGTTCAGCGAACGGCATTCCCCGAAAGGAGGAGGTGTGCCTGTTCCGCCGGTGACCTCTGTCCAACCAGAGGCACCGGATAATCTGCTGGAAGTGCTGCGAGGCACCTCCATTGTGGATGAACACCGTGCCCTTATGGGTACAGTGATCGAACAGGTTCAGTCCGCCAAAAGTGGACTGACCGAGGCCTGCACTAGCCTTTTAACAGGCTTTGAGGTAATAATAGTAGAAAGAATGTCACAGTGTAGACAGTAGCCCCTGATTCTCTGTTCGGTGTTCAGAAAGAAAAAGCCGAACAGAGGATCAAAACAATTCTTGCAGGAGTCTAAAAATAGGATGTCTATGTGAATAAGCAGGCGTCGCCGCTGGCTGCTACCGCTCATACTGCGGAGGTCTCCAACCTGAAGCAGAGCCTTGAGCGAGCCAACGAAGAGCTCGGCCTCGTAAAGAAGCAGCTGGAGGACAACCAAGGTATGCAATAACCTACGCATATATTTTAGGCAGAATGAATGTTTCGTGCGGACTAAAGCGTCATGAACTTTGTTAGGGGCCATGACCGAGGTGGCGGCCCTCAAGAAGGCGTTAGCCGAGGCCGAGGACAAAGCAGCCAAGGAGCGTGCCGCATGTGAGAAGCACGAGGCCCGGGTCGGCGAGGTCCAGCAAGAGCTCCAAGACGCCGTCAAGAAGTACGAGTCATTAAACCGTAATTCTAAGATGCAAGCGTCCGAACTTGCGAAGGCCGCCACAGCGCACGGGATGCCCGATCCAAAGCCTAGAGCGCCCTCCAAGAAATCCAGGCGGCCAAGAAGATCGCGGCGGGTAAGGCTTTCATTATGCAAAGCAAGTCTGTGAAGGAAACGTTCCCTTTACTTACCCGAATTTGGAGCTCTCCAGGGGCGTTTACAGATTTTCCGCGCAGTATATCAGAAGCTGCCGAGTTCTATCGAGCCGAAGAAGGGAGTTCTTCGGAGAAACTGTTCTGGTCTCAATACCTCGGACCAGACCATCCGGTGCCCTTCAGCGACCAGCTAAAAAAGCTAGTCGAGCTGCACAAGGCGGCCGAGCTAGCCATGAAGTACCTAATAGTCCGGCTATGGCCTTCCTAGCCTATGCCCAGCAGCTACTTCGGACTTGTGAAGCGGCTTGTTAGTGCCTGCCTGTGGCTTGAAGTCATAAAGCGGTCGGTCAGCATTGAAGGTGCACGGATGGCCTTCGCCCGCGTCAAGATGCACTGGGTGAAGATGTATGCCAAGAAGCTGATGACCGAAGGGCCGCCTGAGGGCAAGGAGCACCGCCGACCCGAGCTATATTTTGATGGTGTCCTGGAGGGATCCCGCCTTGTGGCGGAGCAATGTGCGAAGGATGTTATATTCCCATGAAAACATTCATGTTATCCTATCTTGTGACCATGAAACAAGGTCGTTATGTAATATAATGCTTGTGACTCTTAAAATTTACCTGCTGTGCGGCCGTTTGTGTAATCTGAGGGTTAACCAGTCGTCGGCTTCTGCCCCCACGTATATACTACGGGGGTGTTCGGGATAAATCTAAACACTCTTTACTCCACATTCTGGTCCTTAAAGGAGGTGCTTAGCGCAACGAACAAGGCAATCGGACTATACGGCTTTTATCGCCCTCACGTAGCCATAGGGGTTTGACAATAAGAATCATTGGCAAAGCCCCTGGTATTCGGGAGACCGAGCTAGGGGCGCTATACATGCCTGATCGGATAAAAACCGATTCCTTGCATAAAGTGGAAAAACCTCTATGGATTTGAAACCTCTCGAACAGCTGACCAGCTCTCGATGCATCGTGACAGTCAGTTTTCGGCTTTCTCTACTGAGGTGCTCGTCCGGAAGAACCAGGACACAATCGCAGTAGTTCTCGCTTTACTACCCTAGCCGATATAGCGGAACGTAAGGTAGTAAGCACAGGAGCCGGGCAACCCAACTATTGACCAAAGACATGATTCGGAGCCGATGCATATAATGTTGTAAGTTCGGGGCGCCGAACCGTACTATAAAAGGTGTTCGGACTATATTGCCGTACTGCGGGGCGTGATGAAGCCCCTGGCAAAGTGATACATACCAGAGTGTATGGGCTCGATGAGTAATAAATACGAAGGCAAGGAGAAAATCAAGTAATAAGCTAATGCTACCATTTATTTACCATTGAAATGTGATTAATACGTCGAGGCGTACTTGTACAAGAAATGCGATAAGCAAGTAAGGCTATTTTAACATGCCATGACGAAGAGTGAGCTGCGTGCGGGTATGTAAAACAGGTATAGCAATCGTTAGCAGAGACCACCTAGAGATTCCCTTGTACGCCAAAGCTCCTTACCTCCTTGGTGTGTCCGACAAACGGGTTGTCAGAAAAAACCTTGAAAAGAGAAAAGCCCGAAATGAAACGGAAAAGTGAAGGTGTGCGAATCCGAGGGCCAGTCGAGCCGCACTGTGGATCGCGAGCTAGCTATGCCTCCGTGATACCCATGGAATTTTGAGTGTGTAGTTATGTACGCGTGGTACGAATGCTACTACCAGATCAGGGCTGGGACGGAGGCCAAATTGCTAGTCGAGCTCTTGATGAGCCGCTCTGTCCTGCTGCAGCGTAGTCCGGACCCTCTTTACGATGTCCAGGGGATCGGCAGCTGATACGTCTCCAACGTATCTATAATTTATGAAGTATTCATGCTATTATACTATCCTTCTAGGATGTTTTATATGCATTTATATGATATTTTATATGATTTTTGGGACTAACCTATTAACCTAGAGCCCAGTGCCAGGTTCTGTTTTCTCCTTGTTTTAGAGTATCGCAGAAAAGAAAAACTAAACGGAGTCCAATTGACGTGCCACTTGACGGAGATCATTTTTGGACCAGAAGAAGCCCACGGAGTACCAGAAGCAGGCCAGAAGAGTCCTGGGCTGCCCACGAGGGTGGGGGGCGCGCCCACCCCCCTAGGGTGCGCCCCTTGCCTCGTGGACAGCCCGGAGACCCCCCTGTCGTGAAATCAACGCAAAACTCTTCTATATATACCCAAACTTCCAGAAAGAAACCTAGATCGGAAGTTCCGCCGCCGCAAGCCTCTGTAACCACGAGAAGTCAATCTAGGCCCTCTCCGGCACCCTGCCGGAGGGGGCCATAATCACCGGTGGCCATGGAGGAGTATCCCGGAGGGGCCATCATCACCATGAAGGCCAAGGACCAGAGAGTGGAGGCCATGGAGGAGGAAGCACAAGGGGGAGAACCTCTCCTCCTCTTTCTCGGTGGCGCCGGAGTACCATCGGGAGGGGAATCATCGCCACAGTGATCGTCTTCATCAACATCACCACCATCATCACCATCCTCACCTCTTTTACGCGGTCCACTCTCCCGCACCCCGTAGTAATCCCTACTTGAACATGGTGCTTTATGCCACATATTATGATCCAATGATGTGTTGCCATCCTATGATGTTTTGAGTAGATATCTTTTCTCGTTGGGTTGATTGATGATCTAGATTGGTATGATTGTATGTTTTACTTTGGTGCTGTCCTATGGTGCCCTCCGTGTCGTGCAAGCGTGAGGGGTTCCCGCTGTAGGGTGTTGCAATAAGTTCATGATTCGCTTATAGTGGGTTGGTGAGTGACTGAATCACAAACCCGAGTAAGAGGGATTGTTGCATATGGGAATAAAGAGGACTTGATGCTTTAATGCTATGGTTGGATTTTACCTTAATGATCTTTAGTAGTTGGGGATGCTTGCTAGAGTTCCAATCATAAGTGCATATGATCCAAGTAGATAAAGTATGTTAGCTTATGCCTCTCCCTCATATGAAACTGCAATAGTGATCACCGGTGTTGTTAACAATTGCCTAGGACAATTCCACACACCGATCCATCATTATTCCACACTCGCTATTTATATTATTTAGTAATATATTCTAACTTTATGATAACAGCACCTACTTTTATATTTTAGCTCTCCGATATCTTACCAGGTTTTCCTCTTCATACCCACAACGTAGTTTTATTTCTCGTTCCTAGTTGGAAGCAAACGTTCGGTGTACGTAGAGTCGTATCAGTGGCAGATAGGGCTTGATAGAATATTGATCTTACCTTTAGCTCCTTTTGGGTTCGACACTCCACACTTATCACTTCCACCTTTGGAAATTGCTACGATGATTCCCTGCACTTGGGGATTATCAAGCTCTTTTCTGGCGCCGTTGCCGGGGAGCACTAGCGTGGGGTTGATATTCTCGTGTGTGCTTGTTCGCTTTCTTCACTAACTAGATTTTTTTTTTACTTTTTGTTTCTGTTTAGTTGTGGGTGAAACATACAAAAAAATTTAAAAACGAAAATACAAAAAAATTACTTGCCTTTCATGCCTAAAAAGTTTTTCAAAAAGAGAAGTGATTGGAAAGTTATGCATTGAAGAAGTGAGGGTCGACCTTGAGCACTTGTGTTCATGCTCACGGAAACAATGTAGAATTTTTCATGGAAGTTTCTCTGTAAATAATTATCCCCTTGTATATATCCATTGTATTATAAAAATAATGTGCCAAGCTTTGGTTTTAGGATGATTAGATTGCTTGTTTACTATGTGCAGAACAAAAACAGAAACTTTGGCTATAGTGCGTGAATTTACATTTTTTACTGGAAAGTCAAATGGGTCTGAAACTTTTTGCAAATTACTTCTGTACAAATTCTTAAAACTGTCAAATTTAGTTCATAATTTTAGGAGTTACAGAAGTTTGCTAAACTTCCAGATTACTACAGACTGTCATGTTTAAGACAGATTCTGTTTTTGATGCATTGCTTGCTTGTTTTGATGAAACTATCGGTCTCTATCAGTGGATTAAGCCATGGAAAAGTTATATTACAGTAGATATAATGAAAAAACAAAATATGAATTGGTTTGCAACAGTACTTATAGTAGTGATTTGCTTTATTACACTAACGGATCTCACAAGTTTTTGTTAAAGTTTTTTGTGGATGAAGTGTCCGAACGGTGAGGAGCTATCAATATGAGAAGAATAAAGAGAGGCAAGAGTTCAAGCTTGGGGATGCCCCGGTTGGCATCCCATCTTTCTCCTTCAACAAATATCGGTAGACCTCGGTTTTTGCTTTGTTCACATGATTTGTGTCCTTTGTGTTTTTGTTTTTCATTTAAGAACCATGCTAGCATGAGATAGCCCTTCATTGATTTATAGAATACTTCATGTGCTTCACTTAAATATTTTAAGTATGACCTTACAGAATTGCTCTTTGTGCTTCACTTAAATCTTTTGAGTATGGTTTTGTAGAATGCTCCATGAACTTCACTTATATCTTTGGAGTATGATTAATACTATCATAGTGGGTTGGAAGAGTGTCAACTTTAGGAATTAGTGATCCCACTTTTTTGGAGGGTGTTGAATCTTAGTGTGATATTTATGAAAGTGGATTTGGAAGAGTGTCAACTTTAGCTAGTAATGATTCCACTATTTCGGAAGAGGTTCCAATTTCTTATGAGAACAAGGTTTCTATTCTTGTTGCTACTGAAAATTGTTATGCGGGAGGAATACGTGCTTGTAGGAGTTGCAATAATATCAAGTTTCCTCTCTATGTGCTTAAAGTTTTCAAGTTATACTTGTTTTGCCTTCCTATGCTAGTTGATTCTTGTTCCCATAAATTGTGTGCTCACAGAATCCCTAGGCATAGGAAGTGGGTTAGATTTAAATGTGCTAGTCATATTCTTCAAGATGCTCTCTTTGTGTTTCAATTCTTGTCTATTATGTGAGCATCATTGAAATCATCATGCCTAGCTAAAAGGCATTAAAGAAAAGCGCTTGTTGGGAGACAACCCAATATTTACCCTTATTGTTTTTGTGTGTCTACATGATTAATCTACTGTATTAATCATGTTTTATAGCTTTTGTTTCAATAAAGTACCAAGTAAGACCTTTGGGAAGACTTGGGTGAAAGTTAATGTGGTCTTGCTGTAAAAAAACAGAAACTTTGCGCTCACGAGATTAGCTGTCATTATTTACAGAAGAGTGATTTTGAGTTGATTATTTTTGCAGAAGATTAATAGACAAATTCCTCACGTCCACAAATTTATTTCATAATTTTTGGAGTAGCAGAAGTATGGTTTATGTTCAGATCATTACAGACTGTTCTGTTTCTGACAGATTCTGTTTTCATTGCATAGTTTGCTTGTTTTCTAATTTCTATGGCTTATATTTCTCAATATAAATTGAATAAATGATATGGCACAGTAGACATTGTGTGGGAAAAATTATAAACCTTGTCTTTGACAGTACCAAAGTGAATGGTTTACTCTTTATCATACTAACCTATCTCACGAAGTTTCGCTAAGTTTTGTGTGATTGAAGTTTTCAAGCTTTGGGTGAGATATCGATATGAGGAAAATAAGGAGTGGAAAGACCCTATGCTTGGGGATGCCCAAGGCACCCCAAGGTATTATTCAAGGAAGACTTAAGCGCCTAAGCTTGGGGATGCCCCGGAAGGCATCCCCTCTTTCGTCTTCAAAACTATCGGTATACCTTACTCGGAGCTATATTTTTATTCATCACATGATATGTGTTTTGCTTGGAGAGTATTTTCAATTTTACTTGCTGTTTGAATAAAATCATTGGATATGAAATATTGAATGAAAAAGAATCCTCCCATAGCTAGTTAATTATTGGACTACTCAAGTGTTCTTCACTCATATCTTTTGGAGTAGTTTTTCATTTGCTCATGTGCTTCATGTATATCCTATGACTAAATGGTTGAATAAATTGAATGTCATAAACCTGAATTTATGTATGTTTCATATGCTTATAACATGGGGAGTAATGACTTCACACATAATAAGTATAGGTAGTAAAATTATTGAAAGTTAGCAAACGTAGAATTGGTCACTTGAACAATTCATGAAAGAATATTGAAGGAAGAGAGGTTTCACATATAAATATACTATCTTGGACATCTTTTATGATTGGGAGCACTCATTAAAATATGACATGCTAAAGAGTTGATGTTGGACAAGGAAGACTACGTAATGGGTTATGTTTTCTTATATCTGAAATAAAGTATATTGTCATGGATCATCCAACATGTTGAGCTTGCCTTTCCCCCTCATGCTACCAAATTCTTTGCACCAAGTAGAGATACTACTTGTGCTTCCAAATACCCTTAAAACCAGTTTTGCCATGAGAGTCCACCATATCTACCTATGGATCGAGTAAGATCCTTCAAGTAAGTTGTCATCGGTGCAAGCAATAAAAATTGTTCTCTAAATATGTATGATTGATTGGTGTGGAGGAAATAAGCTTTATACGATCTTGTGTTGTGGAAGAAATAAAAGCGACGGACTGCATAATAAAGGTCCATATCACAAGTGGCAATATAAAGTGACGTTCTTTCGCATTAAGATTTTGTGCATCCAACCCTGAAAGCGCATGGCAACCTCTGCTTCCCTCTGTGAAGGGCCTATCTTTCACTTTTATCTTCTACCTTATGCAAGAGTCATGGTGATCTTCACCTTTCCTTTTTAGATTTTATCCTTTGGCAAGCACAGGATGTTGGAAGGATCCTGATATATATATATATATATATATATATATATATATAATTGGATGTAAGTTAGCATGAGCTATTATTGTTGACATTACCCTTGAGGTAAAAGGTTGGGAGGCGAAACTATAAGCCCCTATCTTTCTCTGTGTCTGATTAAAACTCCATAACCACAAGTATTGCGTGAGTGTTAGCAATTGTGAAAAACTAAATGATAGTTCAGTTTGTGGAGTTTGCCAAATCAAAGCTCTGACATAGACTCTTCCTGAAAATAAGATGGATTGCAATTGTTTGATGACTGAGAATATTGTTTGTTAGTTTTCAAGAAAGTTTACGATCTATACTTTATCATGTGGATAGCTTGTTACTTTATCATGAGAAGTTTTATGAGATGAGCTACTGTTATGACATGTAATGATGCTAGAAAAAGTGATTGGAATTATCATTGATCAAACTTAAGCACTTGCTAGCATTCACACTTCATAAATTATTTCTTTTATCATTTACCTACTCGAGGACGAGCAGGAATTAAGCTTGGGGATGCTGATACGTCTCCAACGTATCTATAATTTATGAAGTATTCATGCTATTATACTATCCTTCTAGGATGTTTATATGGCATTTATATGATATTTTATATGATTTTTGGGACTAACCTATTAACCTAGAGCCCAGTGCCAGTTTCTGTTTTCTCCTTGTTTTAGAGTATCGCAGAAAAGGAAAACTAAACGGAGTCCAATTGACGTGCCACTTGACGGAGATCATTTTTGGACCAGAAGAAGCCCACGGAGTACCAGAAGTAGGCCAGAAGAGTCCCGGGCTGCCCACGAGGGTGGGGGGAGCGCCCACCCCCCTAGGGCGCACCCCCTGCCTCGTGGACAGCCCGGGGACCCCCCTGACGTGAAATCAACGCAAACTCTTCTACATATACCCAAACTTCCAGAAAGAAACCTAAATCGGAAGTTCCGCCGCTGCAAGCCTCTGTAGCCACGAGAAGTCAATCTAGGCCCTCTCCAGCACCCTGCCGGAGGGGGCCATCATCACCGGTGGCCATGGAGGAGTATCCCGGAGGGGCCATCATCACCATGAAGACCAAGGACCAGAGGGTGGAGGCCATGGAGGAGGAAGCACAAGGGGGGAACCTCTCCTACTCTTTCTCGGTGGCGCTGGAGTGCCATCGGGAGGGGAATCATCGCCGCAGTGATCGTCTTCATCAACATCACCACCATCCTCACCTCTTTTACGCGGTCCACTCTCCCGCACCCCGCTGTAATCCCTACTTGAACATGGTGCTTTATGCCACATATTATGATCCAATGATGTGTTGCCATCCTATGATGTTTTGAGTAGATATCTTTTGTCTTTGGGTTGATTGATGATCTAGATTCGTATGAGTTGTATGTTTTACTTTGGTGCTGTCCTATGTTGCCCTCCGTGTCGCGCAAGCGTGTGGGGTTCCCGCTGTAGGGTGTTGCAATACGTTCATGATTCGCTTATAGTGGGTTGGTGAGTGACTGAAACACAAACCCGAGTAAGAGGGATTGTGGCGTATGGGAATAAAAAGGACTTGATGCTTTAATGCTATGGTTGGGTTTTACCTTAATGATCTTTAGTAGTTGCGGATGCTTGCTAGAGTTCCAATCATAAGTGCATATGATCCAAGTAGAGAAAGTATGTTAGCTTATGCCTCTCCCTCATATGAAACTGTAATAGTGATCACCGGTCTCGTTAACAATTGCCTAGGATAATTCCGCACACCGATCCATCATTATTCCACACTCGCTATTTATATTATTTAGTAATATATTCCAACTTTATGATAACAGCACCTACTTTTATATTTTAGCTCTCCGATATCTTACCAAGATTTCCTCTTCATACCCACAACGTAGTTATATTTCTCGTTTCTAGTTGGAAGCAAACGTTCGGTGTACGTAGAGTCGTATCAGTGGCAGATAGGGCTTGAGAGAATATTGATCTTACCTTTAGCTCCTTGTGGGTTCGACACTCCATACTTATCACTTCCACCTTCGGAAATTGCTACGATGATTCCCTGCACTTGGGGATCATCAGTAGCCGGGCTACGGTTCTGCTTGTGAAGGTCGCTCTATACTTCTGCTGCTAGGGCAGCGGTGTACTCCTCTATACGGAGGGAGCGTTCTGTGTTTCCGTTGACCGTTATGACACCGCATGGATCGGGCATCTTAAGCTTAAGATAAGCATAGTGCGGCACCGCATTGAACCGAGCGAATGCCGTCCGTCCGAGCAGTGCGTGATAGCCACTACGAAAGGGGACGATATCGAAGATTAATTCCTCGCTTCGGAAGTTGTCCGGAGATCCAAAGACTACCTCTAATGTGATTGAGCCCGTACAGCGGGCCTCAACACCTGGTATGACTCCTCATTTTGATATCTTATTTGCATTTTTCTGAGATCATATGAATTGGTTATGAATTTTCAAAGTTTTGGTCAAACGGTCAAAGGGCATTCGAGGGACCTCGACGGAAAAAGTAAGGGCAGAACTGAGCAAGCTCGAAAAGTAAGGGCAAAACCCATGGGTAGGAACCAACTAGGTGTAAAAATGCAATTGTCCCATGCCCATTTTGCGCGATGTATCTTGATAAAGCAGATTGAGGTTGCTGCCGCTGTCCATGAGGACTCGGGTTAGGTGGAATCCATCGATGATTGGGTCCAGGACTAGTGCGGCTGATCCACCATGCCGGATACTGGTCGGATGATCCCGACGATCAAAAGTGATCGCGCATGATAACCATGGGTTGAATTTTGGGGCGACTGCCTCTATCGCATAAACGTCCCTTAGTGCGCGCTTACTCTCCCTTTTGGGGATCTGTGTAGCATATATCATATTCACCGTTTTGACCTGAGGGGGAAACTTCTTCTGTCCCCCTGTGTTTGTCTGCCGGGGTTCCTCGTCATCGTCTTCGCTCTGCGATCCTTTTTCCTTGGTCTCGGCGTTTAACTTGCCGGCTTGCTTAAAAACCCAGCAATCTCTGTTGGTATGGTTGGCTGGCTTGTCTGGTGTGCCGTGGATTTGGCACGGACGGTCGAGTATGCGGTCCAAGCCGGATGGTCCCTGATTGTTCCTTATATACAGCTTTTTCCGCTGACCGGACTTGGAGCTGCTGAATCCGGCGTTGACGGCAGTATTATCAGTGTTGTCTCCATTGCTTTGGCGTTTGTGTTTGCCGCGTCGGAGCTTGCCGTTGCTGTTCTTGACCTCAGAGGGGCCTGCCTCGCCGGCTGTGTTTTTGCTACGAGCCAGTCAACTATCCTCACCCACGCAAAAGCGGGTCATGAGTGCCGTGAGGGCTGCCATGGATTTTGGCTTTTCTTGGGCGAGGTGGCGGGTGAGCCACTCATCACGGATGCTGTGTCTAAAGGCCGCTAGGGCTTCGGCGTCCGGACAGTCAACGATCTGGTTCTTTAGTTAGGAATCTAGTCCAGAATTTCCTGGCTGACTCTCCAGGCTATTGGACTATGTGACTTAAGTCATCGGCATCTAGTGGCCGGACATATGTTCCTTGGAAGTTATCAAGAAAGGCTTCCTCCAAGTCCTCCCAGCTGCCGATAGAATTTTCAGGCAGGCTGTTTAACCAGTGCCGAGTTGGCCCTTTTGAGTTTTAGTGGGAGGTATTTGATAGCATGGAGGTCATCTCCGCGGGCCATGTGAATGTGGAGAATAAAATTCTTGATCCATACCGCGGCATCGGTTGTTCTGTCGTATGATTCAATATTGACGGGTTTGAACCCTTCGGGGAACTCATGGTCCATTACTTCATCAGTGATGCACAGAGGGTGTGCGGCGCCTCTATATCGAGCCGTGTCGCGACGTATCTCTGATGGAGTCCATCTATGGTTATCAGCCCGGGCGTGACTAGGTTCGTCACGTCCGAATAGGTAGCCGTCGTCGCGTGTCAAGGCACGTCCTCACGATCCGTAGACCGATCTTGTATTTCCTGCTCTACTGTCCAGGTCTTGACGAAGGTTATATGTATAGCCCCGAGCTGTCTTGTCCTTGTCTTTACAGCAAGGTGGAACAGTCTGTTTTTCGGCTCGGGTTGCCGTTTTATCCCGGCCGCGCGGTGGCCGATCAACCGCATTGCATGATGCTGGTGCGGGCTCTGGCGCCTCATTATCGAACTTAGGTAGCAATTTGCGCTTCGGGTAACTTTTGGCTGGGCGTTTAAGTCTGTATTCCTCTACTGCCAGGACATCGGTCCATCTGCCATTGAGCAGGTCTTGATCAGATTGAAGCTGCTGCTGCTTCTTTTTTAGGCTCCTCGAAGTGGCTACTAGCTGGCTCTTAAAGCGCTCTTGCTCTAGAGGCTCCTGAGGCACGATGAAGTCGTCGTTGCCGAGGCTTGCCTCCTCCTCGGAGGGCGGATGGTAACTACCATCGTCCGAGTCTTCTTCCATTGCCTGTTCGTCAGGGCTGACGTGCCCATCTTCCCGATGGTCTTGTTCGACAGTTTGTTCCTCGGGTTCTTCTGTGTCTTGGGCACCATCCGGAGTGTTATTGTCTCCTGCGCCGGTGTTGTTGTCCCGGCTGCGACGGGATTTAGAGCGGTGCCGCTGACGCCGGCGCTTTGGTTGTGTTTTAGGAGGGTCCTCCTTTGTGGGGTTTTCCTTGTCATCGCCGCTATTATTCTTTGGCGTATCTACCATGTATACGTCATATGAGGAAGTGGCCGTCCATCGTCCAGTCAATGGCGGGTTCTGGGCCTCCTCATCTCCGGCATCGTCGTCCATACCGTCGATGTCTTCGGAGTCATAGTCAAGCGCGTCGGTTAAGTCTTCGACAGTGGCTATGAAGTGGGGGGTGGGTGGGAAGCAAAATTCTCCTTCATCATCAGCGTCCATTTCGAACCGACATAATTCGGCTGTGAGTCCCCCGCCAAGGACAAGTTCTTTAATGAGTTTAGCACATCGCCGAATGGTGAGTGTTGGAAGATGTCCGCGGCGCTGAACTCGAAGATCGATAAACGATCAAGTTCGGCGTCCGCGGACTCACATGGTTCGGAACTTATGACCAGAGATGAGTCCGGAGTTCTGGTGACACAGCCATCGTGTGAGGTTAAGTCCATGTGTGGCTCCAACGCCGGGGAATCTGTGGCCTCCGTGGTCGGGTTGAGCCTCCCGTCCTTGGATGGCGCCGTCTGCTCCGAATCTAAGGCCAGAGCGGTTAAAGGAGCTGTCTCCTGGATGCGATCCGATGACAGATTTAGGTCATGTTCATCGGGTGACCAGGAGTTGTTGCCGCGGTCTCGAATCCGGCGAAGATCAAATCTCCGTGGATGTCCACAACATAGTTCAAGCTTCCGAATCTGACCTGATGGCCAGGGGCGTAGCTATCGATCTGCTCCAGATGGCCAAGCTAGTTGGCCCGCAGTGCGAAGCCGCCGAGCATGAAGATCTGTCCAGGGAGGAAGGTCTCACCTTGGACTGCATCGTTGCTGATGTTTGAAGGGGCCAGCAAACTTTTAAGGGACGGCACACTGGAACTCTCAATGAAAGCACCAATGTCGGTGTCAAAACCGGCGGATCTCGGGTAGGGCGTCCTGAACTGTGCGTCTAAGGTCGATGGTAACCGGAGACAGGGGACACAATGTTTACCCAGGTTCGGGCCCTCTCTATGGAGGTACCACCCTACTTCCTGCTTGATTGATCTTGATGAATATGAGTATTACAAGAGTTGATCTACCACAAGATCGTAATGGCTAAACCCTAGAAGTCTAGCCTGTATGACTATGGTAATGAGTATCTCCCTTCCGGACTAAGTCCTCCGGTTTATATAGACACCGGGAGGATCTAGGGTTACACAAGGTCGGTTACAAAGGAAAAGAATCTACATATTTGATTGCCAAGCTTGCCTTCCACGCCAAGGAGGGCCCCATCCGGACACGGGTGCAGTCTTCGGTCTTCATGTCTTCACAGCCCATCAGTCCGGCCCATGGCTAACAGGCCGGACGCCCAAGGACCCCTTAGTCCAGGATTCCCTCACATGGCATACTTTATAGAACCTATGGCTGAGGCATAGGAAATGACTTTCATTCTCTCTCTATCTTCTGCCGTGGTCGGGCTTTGAGTCTTACTCAACTTCACACCTTGCAACACAGACAAGAACTCTTTATTTAACTGTTCCATTTTGAACTACTTCAAAAACTTGTCAAGGTATGTACTCATTGAAAAAAACTAATCAAGCGTCTTGATCTATCTCTATAGATCTTGATGCTCAATATGTACTCAGCTTCACCGAGGTCTTTCTTTGAGAAACTCCTTTCAACACTCCTTTATGCTTTCCAGAAAATTCTACATCATTTCCGATCGACAATATGTCATTCATATCAGAAAGGCTGTAGTGCTCCCACTCACTTTCTTGTAAATACAGGCTTCACCGCAAGTCTGTATAAAACTATATGATTTGATCAACTTATCAAAGCGTATATTCCAACTCTGAGGTGCTTGCACCAGTCCATAGATGGATCACTGGAGCTTGCATATTTTGTTAGCACCTTTAGGATTGACAAAACCTTTTGGTCGCATCATATACAACTCTTCTTTAATAAATCCATTAAGGAATGCAGTTTTGTTTATCCATTTGCCAGATTTCATAAAATGCGGCAATTGCTAACATGATTCGGACAGACTTAAGTATCGCTATGAGTGAGAAAAACTCATTGTAGTCAATACCTTGAACTTGTCAAAAACCTTTCACGACAAGTCGAGCTATGTAGATAGTAACACTACCAACCACGTCTGTCTTCCTCTTGAAGATCCATTTATTCTCAATGGCTTGCCGATCATCGGGCAATTCCACCAAAGTCCATACTTTGTTTTCATACATGGATCCCATCTCAGATTTCATGGCCTCAAGCCATTTCGCAAAATCTGGGCTCATCATCGCTTCCTCATAGTTCGTAGGTTTGTCATGGTCAAGTAACATGACCTCCAGAACAGGATTACCGTAACACTCTAGTGCGGATCTCACTCTGGTTGAGCTACGAGGTTCGGTAGTAACTTGATCTGAAGTTACATGATTATCATCATTAGCTTCCTCACTAATTGGTGTAGGAGTCACAGGAACAGATTTCTGTGATGAACTACTTTCCAATAAGGGAGCAGGTATAGTTACCTCATCAAGTTCTACTTTCCTCCCACTCACTTCTTTCGAGACAAACTCCTTCTCTAGAAAGGATCCATTCTTAGCAACGAATGTCTTGCCTTCGTATCTGTGATAGAAGGTGTACCCAGCAGTCTCCTTTGGGTATCCTATGAAGACACATTTCTTCGATTTGGGTTTGAGCTTATCAGGATGAAACTTTTTCACATAAGCATCGCAACCCCAAACTTTAAGAAACGACAGCTTAGGTTTCTTGCTAAACCACAGTTCATACGGTGTCGTCTCACCAGATTTAGATGGAGCCCTTTTTAACGTGAATGCAGCTGTCTCTAATGCATAACCCCAAAACGATAGTGGTAAATAGGTAAGAAACATCATAGATTGCACTATATCCAATAAAGTACGGTTATGACGTTCGGACACACCATTATGCTATGTTGTTCCAGGTGGCACGAATTTGTGAAACTATTGCACATTGTTTTAATTGAAGACCAAACTCGTAACTCAAATATTCGTCTCCGCGATCAGATCGTAGAAAGTTTATTTTCTTGTCACGATGATTTTCCACTTCACTCTGAAATTCTTTGAACTTTTCAAATGTTTCAGACTTATGCTTCATCAAGTAGATATACCCATATCTGCTCAAATCATCTATGAAGGTCAGAAAATAACGATACCCGCCGCGAGCCTCAACACTAATCGGACCGCATACATCAGTATGTATTATTTCCAATAAGTCAGTTGCTCGCTCCATTGTTCCGGAGAACGGAGTCTTAGTCATCTTGCCCATGAGGCATGGTTGGCAAGCATCAAGTGATTCATAATCAAGTGGTTCCAAAAGCCCATCAGCATCGAGTTTCTTCATGCGCTTTACACCAATATGACCTAAACGGCCGTGCCACAATTAAATTGAGTATCATTATTTACTTTGCATCTTTTGGCTTCAATATTACGAATATGTGTATCACTACGATCGAGATTCAATAAACCATTTATATTGAGTGTATGACCATAGAAGGTTTTATTCATGTAAATAGAACAACAATTATTCTTTGACTTAAATGAATAACAGTATTGCAATAAACATGATCCAATCTTGTTCATGCTCAACGCAAACACCAAATAACATTTATTTTAGGTTCAAAACTAATCCTGAAGGTAAAGGGAGTGTGCGATGGTGATCTTATCAACCTTGGAATCACTTCCAACACACATCATCACCTTGCTCTTAACTAGTCTATGTTTATTTTGCAACTCCCGTTTCGAGTTACTACTCTTAGTAAGTGAACCAGTATCAAATACCGAGGGGTTGCTATAACACTAGTAAATTACACATCAATAACATGTATATCCAATATACCTTTGTTCACTATGTCATCCTTCTTATCCGCCAAGTATCTTGGGCAGTTCCACTTCCAGTGACCATTTCCTTTGCAGTAGAAGCACTAAGTTTTCTTTCCCTTGTCCGTTTACTTGAAACTGGTGGTCTTGGCAACCATCAACACTTGATGCTTTTTCTTGATTTCTATCTTCGCCGATTTCAGCATCGCGAAGAGCTTTGGGAATCATTTATATTATCCCTTGCATATTATAGTTCATCATGAAGTTCTAGTAACTTGGTGATAGTGACTAGAGAACTCTGTCAATCACTATCTTATCAGGAAGATTAACTCCCACTTGATTCATGTAATTGTAGTACTAAGACATTCTGAGCACATGCTCACTAGTTGGGCTATTCTCCTCCATCTTCTAGGCTAAGTACTTTGTCAGAGGTCTCATACCTCTTGACTCGGGCATGAGTCTGAAATACTAATTCCAACTCTTGGAACATCTCATCTGCTCCGTGGTTTTCAAAACGTTTTAGAAATCCCGGTTCTAGTCTGTAAAGCATGGTGCACTAAACTATCAAGTAGTCATCATACCGAGCTTTGTCAAACGTTCATAATGTCTATATCTGCTCCTGCAATAGGTTTGTCACCTAGCGGTGCATCAAGGACATAATTCTTCTGTGCGGCAATGAGGATAATCCTCAGATCACGGACCAAGTCCGCATCATTTGTACTAACATCTTTCAACATAGTTTTTCTCTAGGAACATATTAAAAATAAACGGGGAGCTACATCGCGAGCTATTGATCTACAACATAGTTATGCAAATACTATCAGGACAAAGTTCATGATAAATTAAAGTTCAATTAATCATATTACTTAAGAACTCCAACTTAGATAGACATCCCTCTAATCATCTAAGTGATTACGTGATCCAAATCAACTAAACCATGTCCGATCATCATCTGAGGTGGAGTAGTTTTCAATGGTGAACATCACTATGTTGATCATATCTACTATATGATTCATGCTCGACCTTTCGGTCTCCAGTGTTCCGAGGCCATATCTGCATATGCTAGGCTCGTCAAGTTTAACCCGAGTATTCTGTGTGTGCAAAACTGGCTTGCACCCATTGTATGTGAACGTAGAGCTTATCACACCCGATCATCACGTGGTGTCTCGGCACGACGAACTTTCGCAACGGTGCATACTCAGGGAGAACACTTATACCTTGAAATTTAGTGAGAGATCATCTTATAATGCTACCGTCAATCAAAGCAAAATCAGATGCATAAAAGATAAACATCACATGCAATCAATATAAGTGATATGATATGGCCATCATCATCTTGTGCCTTTGATCTCCATCTTCAAAGCACCGTCATGATCACCATCGTCACCGGCGCGACACCTTGATCTCCATCGTAGCATCGTTGTCATCTCGCCAACTATTGCTTCTACGACTATCGCTACCGCTTAGTGATAAAGTAAAGCAATTACATGGCGATTGCATTTCATACAATAAAGCGACAACCATATGGCTCCTGCTAGGTGCCGATAACTCCGTTACAAAACATGATCATCTCATACAATAAAATTGAGCATCATGTCTTGACCATATCACATCACAACATGCCCTGCAAAAACAAGTTAGACGTCCTCTACTTTGTTGTTGCAAGTTTTACGTGGCTGCTATGGGCTGAGCAAGAACCATTCTTACCTACGCATCAAAACCACAATGATATTTAGTCAAGTATGTGTTGTTTTAACCTTCAACAAGGACCGAGCGTAGCCACACTCGATTCAACTAAAGTTGGAGAAACTGACACCCGCCAGCCACCTGTGTGCGAAGCACGTCGGTAGAACCAGTCTCGCGTAAGCGTACGCGTAATGTCGGTCCGGGCCGCTTCATCAACAATACCACTGAATCAAAGTATGACATGCTGGTAAGCAGTATCACTAGTATCGCCCACAACTCACTTGTGTTCTACTCGTGCATATAACATCTACGCATAAACCTGACTCGGATGCCACTATTGGGGAATGTAGTAATTTAAAAAAAATCCTATGCACACGCAAGATCATAGTGATGCATAGCAACGAGCGGGAGAGTGTTGTCCATGTACCCTCATAGACCGTAAGTGGAAGCGTTTTGTCAACGCGGTTGATGTAGTCGTACGTCTTCACGATCCGATCGATCCAAGTACCGAATGCACGGCACCTCCGAGTTCAACACACGTTCAGCTTGATGACGTCCCTCGAACTCATGATCCAGCAGAGTGTCGAGGGAGAGTTTCATCAGCATGATGGCGTGGTGACGGTGATGATGAAGCTACCGGCACAGGGCTTCGCCTAAGCACTGCAACGATATGACCGAGGTGGATTATGGTGGAGGGGGGCACCGCACACGGGTGGAAACAATCAACCTGTGTGTTATAGGGTGCCCCCTGCCCTGTATATAAAGGAGCAAGGGGGAGGCCGGCCGGCCCTTGTGGCGCGCCAGGAGAGGAGGAGTCCTCCTCCTACTAGGAGTAGGACTCCCCTTTCCTACTCCTACTAGGAGGGGGAAAGGAAGGAGGAGAGGGTGAAGGGCAAAGGGGGGGCGCCGCCCCCCCCCTTCTTGTCCAATTCGGACTCCCAAGGGGGGCGCGGCCTGCCCTGGCCGGCCCTCTCTCTCTCCACTAAGGCCCATGAGGCCCATTAGTTCTCCCGGGGGTTCCGGTAACCCTCCGGCACTCCGGTTTTCTCCCAAATAACCCGAAACAATTCCGGTGTCCGAATCTAGCCGTCCAATATATCAATCTTTATGTCTCGACCATTTTGAGACTCCTCGTCATGTTCGTGATCACATCCGGTACTCCGAACTATCTTCGGTACGTCAAAACACATAAACTCATAATACTGATCGTCACCGAACGTTAAGCATGCGGACCCTACGGGTTCGAGAACTATGTAGACATGACCGAGAAACGTTTCTGGTCAATAACCTGTAGCGGAACCTGGATGCTCATATTGGCTCCCACATATTCTACGAAGATCTTTATCGGTCAAATAGCATAACAACATACGTTGTTCCATTTGTCATCGATATGTTACTTGCCCGAGATTCGATCGTCGGTATCTCAATACCTAGTTCAATCTCGTTGCCGACAAGTCTCTTTACTCGTTCCGTAATGCATCATCCCGCAACTAACTCATTAGTCACATTGCTTGCAAGGCTTATAGTGATGTGTATTACCAAGATGGCCCAGAGATACCTCTCCGATACTCGGAGTGACAAATCCTAATGTTGATCTATGCCAACCCAACAAACATCTTCGGAGACACCTGTAGAGCATCTTTATAATCACCCAGTTACGTTGTGATGTTTGATAGCACACAAGGTGTTCCTCCGGTATTCGGGAGTTGCTTAATCTCATAGTCTGAGGAACATGTATAAGTCATGAAGAAAGCAGTTGCAATGAAACTGAACGATCAAGTGCTAAGCTAATGGAATGGGTCAAGTCAATCACATCATTCTCTAATGATGTGATCCTGTTCATAAGATGACAACTCATGTCTATGGCTAGGAAACTTAACCATCTTTGATTAATGAGCTAGTCAAGTAGAGGCATACTAGCGACACTCTGTTTGTCTATGTATTCACACATGTACTAAGGTTACGGTTAATACAATTCTAACATTAATAATAAACACTTATCATGATATTAGGAAATATAAATAACAACTTTATTATTGCCTCTAGGGCATATTTCCTTCACGACCACCACCATCGAGCACTGCACCCGCGAGGAGAGGGACCTCATCACCTGCGGAC
Organism: Triticum aestivum; assembly: GCF_018294505.1. Lineage (NCBI taxonomy): Eukaryota > Viridiplantae > Streptophyta > Magnoliopsida > Poales > Poaceae > Triticum > Triticum aestivum. The sequence goes on from NC_057802.1 coordinate 98,034,866, forward strand.
AGCACCTGGACCAAGCCCACCATCGCCTACCCAGATTAGGAGCTCCGACCCACCTCGGACTCCAGCCAGATCTGCCTGAGCACAAACACTACAAAAAAAAGACACATCCGTGACATTTTGGGCCAAATGAAAAAAAAATCTCTCATGCTTATGACACTTCTATGACGATAATTGTGGGTGTGGTGGGATCCTACTTCTATGACAAAAAAATCATGACAGAAAATGGGCTTTTCGTCCTAGGCGGGCCGGAGACACAGCTGCATGAAGGAAAAAATCATGGTAGAAGCGAGGGCGAGGAAAATATCGGGGAGTTCCCGGTTATGGTGGGTGGTTGGGGGCCGAGCGATGCGCGTTTCTCTTGTACATGTACGCGCGTGGGTGCGAGGCGTTGGGCTCTAATTGAACCCGAGCGATTGCACTGCAGGCTATGCGTTATTGAACCCGAGCGATCGATCGATGGCTGTTAACTGAACCCGATCGAGTGATTCCTTCGCTACTGCTAATAACTGAAGCCGATCGAACCAGCTGCCTCTTGATGAACAGTGAACGTTGTTGGGGGGGTTGGATGAACAGGAACCCGTGGTGTTGCCGCTGGATGAACAGGGCCCCGATCGATCGAGCCGGTTGGGGGTGGATGAACAGGAACCCATGGAGGGCTGGATGAACAGGAACCCATGGAGGGCTGGTTGAACAGTAGCCGGCGGCGGGCAGGATGAACAGTGGCCCATGGAGGGCTGGTTGAACAGGACCCCACGGAGAGGGCTAGTTGAACAGTAGCCGGTGGAGGAGCGGTGGACGCTGGATGAACAGCAGCCCGTGGATGAACAGTCGCAGGTGGAGGCTGGTGGAGGTCGACAGTGGATGAACTGTAGCATGTGGAGGATGGAGGAGGTCGACGGTGGAGATGAATAGTATCCCGTGGAGTCCCGTTTTGCGGTACGCCACACCCCTCCCGATGAACAGGACCCCCGTTTCGACCGTAGCGCTCCAACACAAGTCTGTTTCCTCCATTTTGCGGTACGCCACACCCCTCCCGATCAACAGGACCCCATTTCGATGGTAGGAGGTCCAAGAGAAGTCTGTTTCCTCCGTTTTGCGGTACGCCAAACCCCTCCCGATGAACAAGATCCCGTTTAGACCGTGGCCGGTCGAACACAAGGACGTTTCCTCCGTTCTGCGGTACGCCAGGCCTCGTTTCGATCGGCTGTTCCGTCCAAGCCGGTTGGCTCCCCATGAACATGACGTATTCCGTTGCCGCCCAATGAACACGACGCATTCCGTTGCATCCCCATGAACACGATGATGACGCAGTTTCTCCGTTCTGATCCAGCCAAGTACATGAGCCCTGGCCGTACATATGCGCGAGTAGGCGTTTGAGACCCCGCCCGTATGTATGTACGTGGCCGTATTTTCTATCTTGCACCCTGGCCGCTGCATGTACGTGTACATGCTACGTGCGCGCCTCTACTACGACACATGCGCGCCTCTACTACGACACGTGCCCTTCCTTACACGGCCACGGTTCATCACTGCAGCCTGCAGACAGACCGATCGACCAGTATGTACGTACACGTTCGCGACCAGAATGACAATGCTACGTACGCTTCGACCACGTGGGTCCCGACTGTCAGGCACTTCTTTGTGTGCGAAGATGTAGCTGGTGAGTCCCAGCAGTCAGGGGGCGAATCCTTTTTTTGCCCGTAATATGGACGCACTTCCTTGCATGCGAAGATGTAGCTGGTGGGGACCAGCAATCAGGGGGGAAACGTTTTTTTCGCGAAATATGTGGCCCGTCCGGTGGGTCCCTGCTGTTAGGTGGAGGAATCATTATTTTCCGTGTAATAAGGAGGCACTTCCTTGCTGCGGCCGTGGACCCAGCTGTCAACCTCTCCACGTACAGTACTCTTCCGATAGAAGTCGTTCCTTAACCACGTAGACCACGCCGCGCCGAGAGCACCAGGGCGGTGGACGACAGCGAGGCCTAGGAAGGGGACGACGCGGAGCCGGGGAAGACGCAACAGTGGAAGCCCACGCGGAGAGGGGTACGAGGGTTCACTGGTTCGGTTGCGGTGTGAGGCTGCCATCGCCGCAGAATAACACGGGGTGTGGCTGAGTAGAGGGATGGCCTGGCCAGCGGCGGGAGTAGTAGGGGGCGATGAGGCCTCCGCGGTAGCATAGCCGGCCACGGGACGCAGGAGCAGGCGGCACGACCTGCGCTGGTTTGGGCGGCTATAGCAAGAAGACCAGAGGTTGAAGAAGCACTACGGCCGTTGGATGGACATCATACGGTCACTGGAGCTAGAATCGTTCATATTGACTAAGTTGACAAAGCCCTCTGTCCCCATCATCTTAGTAGGCCCACAGGTCAGCCTCCCACTATGGTGGGTCCCAGCTAGCAAGGGGAGTATTCATATTTCTTGCGTAATAAGGAGGCACTTCCTTGCGTGCGAACATATAGCTGGTGGGTCTAACCTGTCAGCGGGGGAACGTTTTTTTGCGAAATACGGAGGCCCTTTCGGTGGGTCCCAGCTGTCAGGTGGAGGAATCATTATTTTGCGCGTAATAAGGAGGCATTTCCTTGCGTGTGGCCGTGGACCTAGCTGTCAGCCTCTTCACGTATAGTCCACTTCCGATGGATGTCGTTCGTTGACCACGACGTGCCGAGAGCACCAGGCCGGTGGACGATGGTGAGGCCTAGGAAGGGAACGACACGGAGCCAGGGAAGACTCGACAGTTCTTTCCCATGCGGAGGGGAGTACGAGGGTTTACTGGTTCGTCTGCCGTCGCCGGAGAATAACAGCAGGTGTGGGTGAGTAGAGGGATGGCTAGGCCAGCGATGGGAGTACGGTGGGTTGGTGAGGCCTGCGCGGCAGCACATCCGGCCGCGGGAGGAGGGAGGAAGCAGTCCCGCCGACGCTTGTTTGAGCGGCTGGAGCAGGAAGAGCAGAGATTGAAGAAGCACGATGGCCATTGGATGGACATCCAACAGCCACTGCTTGTGCGTCAACCTTTTTTTGGGAAAGCCTCAAATCTGTGGAAAACAGCATACAGCCCATCTGCCATTGTTTCGAATAATTTACAGCCCATTTTCTAATTCTTAAGGTCTCTTTTTGGAGCCCATATTCTTTTTGTTAGCATTACAGCCCATAATGTGGCCACGTTTAAAAAAATTATACAAAATTCTGCATATTTCGGTGCGGTCCGAACTATTTTTTATCCCGAAATTTCGAGTCACATTCAAACTGATTTTAAAAATAAATATATATCAATATAAAATCCAACAAATTGTCCACGCATAAAAATCAATGGAATTTAAAATCTCGAAATGAAAAAAAAATTGAAACTAATTGCCGGTTTGATGCGTTTTAAAAATGTACAACCCATTTCTCATTACTGATAGGCCATTTCTGGGCCAGCCGAATGAAGCTCTCCTCGTCTTGAAAGATTTGCAGCCCAACAGGCCTGACAAAGCGACTTACTTGACAAAGCACAAAAAAAATGGGCTAGCCATTTTCAGAAAAAAAAACTACTGGGCTGGTCTGTGGTAAACATAAGAGAAAAGGCTGTCTAGACAGGCCAGAGTGCCCCGCACAGCCCAGTTGACACCCTGCTTCCGTCTCAAAAACAATTTAGATAAATGCCAATCCAATTATGGTGATTCATAAAAATGCCACTGCAATTTCCAAACTTTGAAAAATGCCACTACAATTTTTGCAAACTTTGAAAAATGCGACTGCAATTTTTGCAAAACAAAATTAACTGGGCGAGCTACTGGGTCCCTGGTGTCAGCCGCTCGTTGTGTAATTCTCTAGTTTATTGACTACGTTGACAATGGCATGGGACCCAGATGTGAGAAATCCATTAGGAGGAGCCATTTTTATTGGCTTGAAATGAGGAGGCACTTGCTTGCGTACTGCCATGACCTTGGTGGGTCCCTGCTGTCATCCTCTCCATGTACAATCATCTGCTGATTGTGTACGCATCAACCTGGTAGGCCCACAAGTCAGCGCCTAAACCCGTGGCGGACAAATACAACCCATTTAAAAAAATACCAGCCAATTCCATACGTTCAAACGGAAAGTTCAACATTCAGAGCAAAGTAACATGTCTGATCCAGATATAGAGTACTGAACTTCCATGTTGACAACCATCATAGCCAAGTTAACTACCTACTCCAACTAATACTCCAGTAGTGTACATGTACTAACTTACTCTTAGCTAACTAGACGATGTCGGCCGCCATCTCCGGTACATGCTAAACGCCAGCACCGGCGTCCTCCACCTCGCCTCGGACTCGCCAGAGGTGCGATAGGGCGTGCTGCTCGCGCGCGTTTGCCCTTTCCATGCCGGCGTTGTCCACCGAAGCTTCGTCTTCTAATTGGGAAACCCACTTGACAAGTTGGTAGTAAAATTCGGCGTCGCGAACGCGTGCGTGCCCGACAGCCTCCAGGGCTATTTGCCAGGCGCCGGCCTCCACGTAGTCGGCCCAGCGCAAATCGGTGATACGCTGCTCCTCCGCCAGGCAGTCACGCTCCAACCACTCCTCATATTCTGCATTGCCATCTAAAGACCGATAGAATGCCTCCTCCCTCCGTCTGCCTTCCCGTGAAAAACCGAACACTAGTTCCGGTGGTGACCGCCTCCGGCGTCGCCTATCGCGGACGGGCGGGGGCATGGTGGACGTGGCGAGAGGGAGGATAAGTGGCGAGCAACGTCGGGCCGGTGGGGGCTTATGAGGATAGGGTGAGTTGGGTGATGGTGCCACCGGAGAAGGCCGAGAAACAGTAATTATAGGCGGAATGTAGGCGAACCAGCGTGTGACGGGAAACGCGACGATCATCACGGTCATCGGAATTCAATGGCTTAGCGCGCCAGCTTGCCGTGGAAAACTTGAAAAACTGAAATTATGACGGTGCCATCCCGTCAGTGGCGCGTCCCGTCCGTGCTGGGTCGCACGCCGGCATGACGGTCAAACGAGTGCACTCGAATCATCCAGATGAGGTACTCCCTCCTTGTCAAAAATGATTCCACCACTCATCATCTACCTTGGTTGATGAGATTTTTGAATTAAGCCCTGCAAACCGGAAAGGAGGTAGTACGTGCGTGATCCGCTATTTATTCGTGTAGGATCGAGTAGGTCGTTTTTCGAATTGAGCCCTGCAAACCGGAAAGGAGGTAGTACGTGCGTGATCTGCTATTTATTCGTGTAGGATCGAGTAGGTTGGATAGTGTACGTCTAGGGATCGAGTACGTCGGATGGTGTACGTGTAGGATCGCATTAGCTGATGAACGTTAGCTGGGAGATAAGGCATTTGCGAACGTTTTTGCTGGCAGTTTCTTCAGATTCGCATGGCATTTTCTTCAGAGCAGCTTGTCAGTTTCTTCAGAGGTAGGCATTTTTATTCAAAAACTGCCACTTCGGATCTTGCGTCGCAACTAAAACTGCGAGGAGCGCATTAGTAGGCTAGCTAGTGATCGATGAGTAACATGTAAACACTGAGCGAACAGAAATAAGGAAATGTTAGTAACTTGTAAACACTGAGAACGCAGAATAAGGATCATGTTGTGCACAGCTGTAAGAGCCGATCCGTTCGAAATGTTCACATGAGACTTATAGGCCTGGCATTGTAATATGTTCACATTAGTAGCCCAAATTCAAAACCAACTAGTACGACTCCCATACATAAGATCAACATGTTAATGCATCTCAATGATCCACATATCATATACAAATATGTAGCTACAAAAGCAAAGATCTAGAAAAAACATTTGTTCTTCCTACTAACATGGATGCTTCTCTTGGCCAACATTCAGTACAGAGTGAAAGACAAATTTGTTTGTGAAGACTACAATTCCTCTTGCAAACGTAAGTGGTTTCACCAACAGCTGGAACCATGAGAATGAACCACACATGATGGAGGAACATCCACCACAATATGATTTGGTCTTCTCTCGATCACACGGCAAGACTATTTTCGGAATACAAACTTTAACTTGGGCAAAATGATGCCCATTGCATAATCAGACCAAAGCAATGAAGCACCTAGTGTTGGCCAATAAATAGTACAGTACCACCTTTCTGCAGTCCATGAAGTAACTATCCAATCTTTCTGTGTCTATTTTCAAATGGCACTGCATGCATTGACTATACTATTCTCTTGTGCAGTTCAGCCAAAATTGCGGTCACCTTGTTTGTTTGCCAAATAGCAATGGGCAGACATCTCTGTCTGCACAAATATCAAGTAGCTAGTAAACATATACCCCAGCTTGTATTTTTGGTTTAAACACGTCTCTTCCGCTTAGCATCTGTCATGTTTTGCACTGGACAATTTGATACAGTCATGTTTTGCCCTGGACAATTTCACACTGAATTGATTTGCTGGTTCGGAGCAGAAATATAGCGCCTATTCTTCATCAGACCAAGGATATCCATGTTCGCAGTGATGGAAGAGGTGAAATCGATACAACCAAAATTGAGTATCCAATCATTGAATCCTGTCCTGCACCTCCAATGTAGGTCCACCCTGCCAATAAATTAACATGCAAACCACTATTATTACTTTCTAGTGATAATACAAAAAGAGTAGCAAGATAGTAGCAAACCATGTACCTTCGTAATGAACAGCCCATAGTGCCACCAATTGGATATAAAGGTTTGGAAGAAAACATGCTCCTAATGTTGAACCATTTGGACTTTTTGTGCAGTTCCACTAAAATCGAGAATCCCTGCTTGCATAGATATTGAAAGTGTGATTACTATAAAAGTGGCACTAGTTGAAGCATAGACTCACAAATATAAGCTTCCAATTTCTTAATGGGAAAAGGTAGCAAGACTGTTTCTAACCACCTGTTTGAAGGAATAAATAAGGCAACAACAGCTCATGTCAGGAAGGCATACATAGTTTTTTTTGAAAAATTGAACCATTCCTGACCTTTCCTCTTCTTTTAAGCATATTTTGTGTAGTTCAACTAAAATAAAATGCCATCACCGCCTTGAAAATTCAGTGACACTATACAAAAGGAAATGACTTAACATTACATCATGATGTCAGGTTTGTAGTCGACAGGCATTAGAGACAAACATACAGACCTTCTCCGATACCATAATGAACATTAATTTTAACAAAGGTGTGACTAGCTTTACTGGGATAATTTGAGTGAACTCTACACCCTCTGTTCCTTAATATAAGACGTTTTCGCAGTTCAATTTAAAGTACCCAAACGCCTAGTATTTAGAAAAACAGGTAGTAGTTTTCTTGAGCACATGTCTGGGAAAGCTTGCCACACTTTATATACGTCCATACACTAATGCAACACCATTCGAATAGTACAAATATACACTAATCTAGTGGCTAGTGCAATAGTAGAGTAGTTATTTTATAATAGGGTACAGTACAATGGTTTTACTGAACAGATTTTCATAAGCTCTAGCACTGGAAGATTTCTATAAGAATTAACAAAACAAAATGTAAAGGTAACAAGTTTCAGCATTGGTATACCAGCTGTGCAAGAGCATTAAACAAAATACAAAAGTCTGGAGGTAACTAGCATTATTAACTAATGACAGTATAAAAAAATTGCAAACCATGTACCTTCAAGGTAAATATCATTTCGAACTCGAGGGGACCTAAAAATTGCTATCCCAATCTTGATAATCGATCAAACATAAAAACTCGATCGAACGAATCAAGCCGGAGGAGGAGGTGCCCACTCTTGACCTTACCTCTTGTCTTCATAATTTTTTGTGCAGTTTAACCAAAATAAAATGACATTAGCGCCTTGGCATTTTGGTGACACTGTACAAAAAAATGACTTATCTCATGAAAGTGAGGTATGTAATCTATAAGCATTAAGAGTGCAAAAATCTGAAGGTAGTAACAAGTTTCATCGTTGGTATACTGGCTATGCAATAGCATTAGAATGCCTTAGCTGAAAAAACTTTAATACATCCACAATCAACAGCTAACCTTGAAATAATCTAGTGACATTAAATGGCATTGCTTAAATTTATCGGTGTCATTAGACTGAGTGCGGCATTAGTTAAATGTGGCATCACTTTAGCAGTAGCATTGCTTGACTTGACCGCTCGCCTTATACTAATAGCAAAAAAGCGGCAATAGGAGCATGGGAGGCCCATTCGAACAGTGGGCGCACCAGTACGATGTATCTCCACGGACGCATAGAGTGGTGAGGGAGGTATGGTGGCCCAGAGAAACAAATATCCAGGCAGCATATGTGGATTATGTTCCATTTTTGTTCTCTTTAGCCACCTTTTTCCTATGTGAGGACAATAAACTGATCGACCTTTCTACCCTTTCTACCCTTCTTCAACCGAGAGACACGAGACTCGTTCCTTAGCTACTGATTTTCCCCTTTTCAACCAAGATGCGGGTTCGATGCTTAGTCTCTAGACAGTATAGTCTCCCTTCCTTTCCTTATTCAACCCAGACATGGATTAGTCTGCATGCAGTAGGGTTTCCTTTCATAGTGCAAATTGCAGTTTTTGTCTGTGTGACTAGCAGAGCAGAGGATAGCAAATTGGGAAGGTGGTGGAGTGGAAAAAGATCCACATCCAGCGACATGGCAGATGGGGCAATAGAACAAGGGTATGGTTCGAAAAGAGGTAGCATACCTGAGGGTCAGCGGGAAGTGGCTTCGCTCGTGGTCGTCGTCCTCCGCACACACTACGGCAGCGAGCTTGGGGATGGAGGCCATCCCGCGCGGGCGCTAGGTCTGAGAGGACAGCCTTGTCGTCAGTGCGTGACCTCGCTCGCCGACGACGAGTGCGTCAACGCTGCACGTCCTTTTCTTCCCCGGCGGATGTATGACCACTGGTGAGGAGGGAGAGAGAGGCCATATTTTTCAGATCTGGAGAGAGGGTGATAGTGTGAGAAGCAAGTGGGCAGCCCATAGCAAGAAAGCGCTGAAGTTCCAGCCTATATATCTTTTTTATACTACTGGTACTAGAGGTGGAGTAGTGGTAGAGTAGTCATATTTTCTCTGCATACAGTACCAGTTAGTCGTGCTTCAAAACTGAACGGCACGCCATTAAAAAAATAAAGGTCGATAACTAATGCGGCACCTCGGGCCAACGCGGCCAGATCGCATTTTGCACGAGAAATTACACACCATGTTTTGTTGACATGTGGTCTCGTTCCAACATGTAGTGAGACGACGGCGAGTCCCTTTGTACAATTTCCGTATGGACATCTATGTAGGCCGGGGCTCCTCTTCACGTACCATGGCAACCGTCCATCGACTCTTCGCCTTTCCCTCTCGATTTGGAACTGTTGTCGCCCGCTCTTCCTCCCTCCTCCATTTGCCTTCACCCTTCCTTCTGCCATTGTTCGATCGTCTTCTCCATGGAGGGAACAGGCCAGAAATGACCCCATTATTCTTGCCCCAATCTGAAAGATGACGTGGTGGCGGAACTCCTTGATCGGTGCGACGTCATCAGCTCGGCTAGCATGTCAGGTTTGTTCAAGACCATTCTCGACTCAACTAATAACATCATTACAAGGAACCCAAGGGTCCAGGAGCGGTTTGATCTCCCCTATCTTGTTCATCGTTACCCTGCTGACTGACCCGCAGATGACGGAGGCCTCGCCTTGTGCAAGTTGATGCCGCTTGATAATGATACGTGTGATGTTAAGATGCCATTCAGGGTAAGGCTTGGGCAGGCGCAAATGGAGATTGGGTTGTTTATATTGGGTACAACTGCGAGTGGGAACTTGTGAATGTGTACACTCGTCACCGGGTTCCACTTCCAAAAATCTCAGACTGCCCAGAGGTTGAGCACATCGGTATTCTACGTATGTTCAACTACAATCATGGTGACTTTCGTCTATGGAAGATAGCAATTTGTCGAGTTCCCGACCGCTCTTGGGATTACATCAACTATGAAGTTGTTGCTATCTTCGACAAGCTTGTTGCCGTCATTACATCCACAGCTCGATGGATATTGCTCAAAAATAAATTTATGTACACGGATGAGTACTGTGATGCAATTCAATATGAGGGTCTTGTGTTTGCTGCCACCACTCGTGGCACTGTTTTTGCATGGAATCCTTATGATTTCGATACGTTTGTCTTCCACCGTACTTATAATTGTTTCATCCACATGCATGCGGGTTATCTATTTTCCCTTTACTAATTAACCTTATTGTGTTTCCAAGGTCCTGTGAACATTCCACCACCTATATTTGAAAAAATTATAACCAAGGGGGAGATGACGATGATGATGATCACGAGCATGAGGACCCTTATGCTCAGTTGCGCCTGGCAACTTATTCCGATGGATCACCTCTTCTTGTCTGTATACAAGGCACTACCAATGTTACTAAGGAAGCAGGTGTTGTCTCCCATGGTCGCACTCTCCAGAGTTATTCCAACATCCGTTGGAGGGTATTCGGGATGGATACTACTGTGTTAGCGCCAACACCTTCTCCCTGGTTTAGTATTGATACTCTTGGAGGAAACTCGCTCTTCCTTGGACAAAACTATCCAATGATGGTGAAAGGTGATCCAGCTGCTGTTGACACAACGTTACTACCATTTATGAGAAACAATTGTATCTATACCTCGGACATTGCTATGGTTCCCTACCATGGCTATCAATTGTATCTCCCTGGTTTAGTATTGATACTCTTGGAGGAAACTCGCTCTTCCTCGGACATTCAGTGCGTAGATGCAGTTTTGAACACTACACTTGTCATCGTAATTTGGGAAAATTATGAAAAAATTGAGCTACGTTGTGATTACCGTTTACTAATAGGAAAGAAGTTGCACCTCGATGAGTAGCTTCTCCGTGCACGGAAAGCGTGTAAGGAATCCAACAACTTGACCCAGATTGGGGCCGATAGATTTTATTGCCAAGATCTTCACTGTGCGCATAGATTGGGTCAAGCTTGTGGGAATCATTTTCTGGAAGACGGTCGTAAATACATCAAGCAGAAATTTTAAAATAGGAATTTCAAGAAGACAGAGAAGAACATGAGTGTTGTGCCCGAACGATTATGAATCCAGAAAATTTGGCAGACGAGTACACTAACGCTATCAATTTCGGCGCGTCAATGATCCTGATTTTTGTTGGACCTTCTAGATCAGATACAAGCAATCTCTCAAGGAAAGGCGCATTCTCAATGACCATAACGTGGAACAGCTATAGTGATCTCTTCCCAATTGATGTCTTGTTACGGGGCCAGCAAGACACATAAATCCATCGGAGATTCGTCGATGCGATGTGGAGGCTAATGAACCCGTGGATCTGCTCAAGACGAGGGTACTCGAGCGCAATACAGCTATGGAGTAGGTGCTCCATAGCCTTCTTCGAGATGACAACGTCGAAGAGGTCGAGCTGCTTGAGTTGAGGGAGAAGAAGGGCGGGCGCGACATTAATCTGGGAAAGATAGCAGGAGCTGAAGCTGGCGCGGCGCAGTGTTGGCGTGAGGCGGAGCACGGACGTCGGCAGATAGCGACATCGTCTAGCTTCAAAGCTGAGCTCCTCGAGATGATCTAGGGCAGGGGATAAGAACCACATGTCGAACTTGGCTTGGATCTTGCAGTTGGTACTGAACATGCGGATGGCAAGGCGTCTGGCTGGCCTAGGGTGTGATGAAAGGATCTTGGAGACTGCGGCCATGCGTTTGCAATACCCGTCGCAGAGGCAGCTGTCGACGGTGAGGTTGAGGGGGACGCGGCGCCAGAGGGGGCTCCACCGTCAGGAGAGCAGGGCGGTCTGCACAGCAGATTTGGTGGGGAGGAGGCCGATGATGATGAGCAGCATGTCATCGGGGAGGCTGCTGATGAAGTCCAGGCTCGCCGGATGCGGTTTTGGCTCGAGCCGCCTGCGCTTGTTGGCTACCTCGCCGTCCATCTCAACCGGCGGCGACACCGGTGTACACGTGTGCTGGTGTGTTGTGTGCTGGCCTGCTGGGTGTGCGCGAGTGCGTCCTTCTGTGCATGCCACCGCGCAGTGGTGAATTGTGCGCGAGTGCGTCCTTCACGCAGAAGAAGTGTGTCCTCAATGCGCCCTCAATTTAATAGCGTGTGGGGTGCTACCCCGAGTGGTTTCAAATTTTTTTACTTCACCGCGTGTCAGATGGGCCTCTAGTTTACTTATTTTCACCCACTGCCACATGGGCCAGCACACGAAGATAGAGAACACGAGCTAACAAGGCAGCATGTGGACTGGTTGACCGGTCAACTAAACAATATACGGATCTATACGCTGACACAGTGATCGTATAATCCGTCGGTATAGAGAGTTCGAGTGAGAGGGGAGGCTCGTGAGAGATAGCAGAGAGAGAGAAAGAGCTACTCCCTCCGTTCGATAATGTAGTGCCAACATTTTTTCTAAAGTCAAACTATTGAAACTTTGACCAAGTTTATAAAGAAATTACTTATATCTACAATACCAAATATAAATGTAGTATGAAGTAAGTACATGTTGTGATGAATCTAATGATCCTTCCAGATGTAAATGTTTTTCTCAACATATACCTGGTCTAACTTTTCTGAGGTTTGACTTTTCAAAACATCCATATGCTTATGGACGTGAGAGAGTGCCTAACTAGAGAGAGTGTGTGTGAAATAGAAAGAGTGACTGAAAAAAGTGTGTGTGCGTGTGTGAAAGAGACATCGACAACACATGATAAAAGTAGAGAAAAAGTGTGTGTGTCTTATGCAAACTTATCACACATGCATCTTCGACAGCGGAAGCAGGGCGAGGAGATAGTGTGTGGTTGTTTTCAACCGGGAGAGAAAGACCCCTAGCACGTTGCCAAGAGGGGTCTGACAAACAAGAGAGAGAGGTCGAGAGAGACGTACGGAGAAAATGCAGACATGGGGAGGAGAGAGTGTATGTTTGTCATAGAGAGATCCCCTGGAGATCGTGATGGGACTACATGGGTGGGAGATCGAGTGACAAGGTGTGTGCGCGATAGAAGATACCCCGAGAGATATCGAGATAGATGTATGGATGGAAGGAGACAATATGTGTGTTCTTGATGGCTAGTGAGAGAGATAATCATACTTAGGGGAAGTGCGTGCGCCTATGATGGAGTGAGGGATTATGGTACTTAGGGGGGTGCGTGTTACATAGAGAGAGAGAGAACAAGGGTGGAGAGTGTTAGATGGGTCTATGTAGCGCGAGCGAGACATGTGTATGTGTGAACCAGGGAGATATAAAGTTTGGGAGAGATAGAGGAGCCCCGATAAGGCTGAGTGGTGCGTCAGATAGCTGAGAGGGGGGAGAGATATTCCATCCGCTCGATAAATGCAGTGCAAGTAAATTTTTTAGAAGTCGAACTTTGGAAACTTTGACCAGGTTTACGCAAATGTTATTTATATCTACAATACCAAAGATACATCATACGAAACTACATCTCATGATGAATCTAATGGTATATGTTTGTCGTTCTAGATGTAAATGTTTTTCTCCACGTACATGGTCAAACTTTGTGATGTTTGACTTTTCAATAAATCTATATGTTATGGACCGAAGAGAGTGCCTAAGTCGAGAGATCAAGTGCGTGTGAAGGAGAATGAGTGAGTGTGCAAAAAGAGTATGTGTGTGAAAGAGAAAGGGACAACAAACGATAAATTAGAGAGAGTGTGTGTTTTTTCGTTTCTTATGCAAACATATCACGCATGCATCTCCGAGATCGAAAAGCGAGGTGAGGAGATACACAAAGATAGCTAGTGCATCATTGTTTGCAACGGAGAGAGACACCCCAATAGCACATGTCCAATAGAGGTCTGGCCAACAAGGAACAAAGGTCGAGAGGGACGCATGGGGAGGGAGAGAGGGTGTGTTTGTGATAGAGAGATCCCCTCGAGATCGTGAGGGGACTATATGGGTGGGAGATCGAGGGAGGTGCGTGCATGAGAAAGATGCCCCGAGAGAAATCGAGATATACCATGCACATGTTTGTGATGGAGACAAAGATTAGCTAGTCACATACATATAGGGGGACTGCGTGTGCCTACAATTGAGTGCGAGACCATCATAGTTGGCTAGGCATGAGATTGTGTCTGTGTGCGTGTGAGATGGAGAGAGAACGAGGGAGTGAGATAGAGTTTTAGATGGGTCTATCGAGTGCGAGTGAGATATGCATGTGTATGGTGACCCAGGGAGATGGAGAGTTTGAGAGAGAGCGGGAAGAGCTCCGAGACGACAGAGTGGTGCATGAGAGAGTTACGGGCAAAGCCAAGGAATTTGTGTGCGTACAATGAGTGCACCCAAGATATTTAGCTTGGACTAGAGAATCATACATAGTGTGCGAGAGAGACCTATGGATGGAGTATATATGCATGCGAACTAGAAAGACCCCCCCACACACACACACAAAGAGAGAGATGGAGAGAGAGAGGGAGAGGGACCAACAAGGTTTGTGTGGATGCGGGCGACAGAATTGAAGATTGACGGCGAGAGATAGATAGAGAGAGAGAGAGAGCAGGAGTCCGGGAGAGGGAGAGGTCGCGTTTTATGCATCAAAGACTGATATAAACCATGTTTCGATATAAACTTGCATTCAAATATTTAAATTGGAGAACATGTTGTCTGCAATCCACACATGCGCGGAGATATGCCTATAGCAAACAAGTTCATTCATTTGACTTTCAACATGTTCATGGAGTACTATAATACTGTACAACATGCTACTCGATTGAGGTGTTCAATTCTGGATTTAGTTCACTATTTTGACCTGGTGAACGAGCTATTTCATTGAATCAAGATATTTCATTTTGGGTTTGATTCCTGTTTTTGAGTGGGTCAACTATTTGTCATACAACGAGCATGTAAAAACACATTCTTTAAAACACGCCCTCCTCGCCCGAAATCGCTCGCACCCACTATATTTCAAAACACATCCTCCTCACCCGAAATCGCTCGCGCCCACTATTTGGGAGAAGCAAAGTTACTCTACTATAACCGACCATCAGTACACAGTCCCAAGCCAAGAAGCCTAAAGGCAGGGGTAGAACTGTAACTCCCCCCATGTTTCAGACAAATGAGTCTGTAAGACATGGTTCCACTCCCCTCCCAATTCCCCATCCATACCTCGTGGGCGCCAAATCACCTTCTCCCCGGAAGCTCCCTTCTCCCGAGCCGCGAAACCTCAGCCCCTCCTCCATGGCGCCCCCACCGCACCAAATTCACAGCCGCCCTCCTCCCTAATGCCAGAGATGTTGTCCATTTGCTGTCGTGCACTGGGTCCTGTGCCTCTTACTCCATGTTGTTGGAGCTGCCTCGACGACGGCCGCGTGAACCGTACCGAAGTCGATTCACCTCCGCTATTGTTCACGGCGCCGGAGCGGCTACAACGTTGGATCCGTCCAGAGCCCCCGCGCTGCTTCCCCGTAGCCGTCGACCGTCGCGACATCTCTGCTTCCCTACCGCGGGTAGCCACCGCAACTGCGCCGGCCTCACCGACTCGGCAGCTGAAGCTGCCTACTTCACCAGGCCACAAGATAGGTCGCACCCTCATCTCAAATCACTTTAAGCGTCAGTTGTCTGAATTTTTTTCTGGGCCAATCGATTCCCAATGGGAAGCAGCAACCCTCGAGACGGCGGAGCTCCTAGGCTGCCGGTTGGCTGGTGTTGCGTGGGTTAGATGGCTATCTTAGAGTTGCGGGGGTGCAAGTTCATCGCGGAAGCAGCGCTTAGATGGCTATCTTAGAGTTGCGTGGGTTGAAGGTACTGCCGCCGCCGGATCTGGATGACGGCGAGTCTTTGTGGATTGGCCCGGGGGCGGCACAACCACGGCAGTGTGGTGGGGTGGGGAGCGGGGTTTCTGTTGGGGCCACGGACGACGGAGGCAGGCTGCTCTGCCGGTGGTCGCTAGCTCTTCGGGGAAGATTCCGAACAGTGTCAACCGGGAGGCACAAGACGGCCATCAAGCCATCCGGCGTAGATCGGACAGTACCAAAATAAAATAAAAGCGTGTGACCACAATTTAGTCTTCCGTCAACAGACGTGTGACCACTCTCGTACCTTGTTGTTGATCTCTTAGGGTATTTCTTCATATCAGAGAGATGTGCCGTTCTTAACATCATGCGTTTTCTGCATCTTCGGCCACACCGTCTTCCGACTCACCATAGCTGCTCCAACAAGGGAAGCATACACCAGAAGGGAGCTATAGTCCCCACTCAACAGTTCCCTGCATCGAATGCGTGTGCCCGACATGGACAGCCACAATAACTGTAGGGCCATCGACAAGTCAGCACATGATGCTCACTCCTATGGATGGCGGCCAGATAGGTTGTACCCTCATCTTACTTGTGTGCAACATTTAAGGTTTTGTTATTCATCTAAGCATGGAAAATAGATTATCACATTTCACAGTATATTCATGTTGATCCCTTATGGGTCATGTTCAGGAGTTAACGTTGTTCCATAGTTCAGCTAAGAGACTTGTTCTTTAGGTAACGTTGTTCCATAGTTATCATCCATCAGCCAATGCTAGCCCACATGCTGATGATTATAGTATTATACCACTTCTAGTATTACCTATGTTGTTCTTTAATACTTTTGTTTGCCATCTAGTTAATCTCGGGTACAAACGATACATATTCTACAGCTTTCATCTGTGTTCTCCCTTTAGTTTTTGAGACCTGTTGCTGCTAGTTAACCCCAGTCCTACTATTTATGTCGTCTCCTACAGGCACTCATTACATAAATCTAACTACTAGTTGTCTTCCATGCATGTCAGATATAACTGCACACAATGATTTATCCACAAGAACCTCACGGAACAATGTAATGGCCAACAAACTTGACGTCAATGATACCCAATATGAATGAACATGTAAAGGCAGTTCTTCACAAGACTTGCAGAAAGATGATGAATCCTATTCACCCCACAAGGTCCTTGCTCTAACTTGGCCCTTGATATGGGTACAGCATGCATATAATGTCCTAGAGTGCATCTACTCTGTTGCAATCCCTTGTGCTTAGCCTGCTGATCATGCATGTAAATAAGGCATGCCTTCCTATTTTTCGGTACCTATTCCATTCATGATAACATGTTTACAAATTCAAGTGTGTCATTCTACTCTATCGCAATGCCATCTGCTTAGTTTGGACATCATGCTTCTGAATATCTTATGCATTGTTATTCATCAGTATGTAGTACATCTGTCTACCATACCATGTTCTTTTTTTACATTGAAGTGTTGTTCGAGTGGTCTCTTGCAATGCCATCTTAGTTTCCCAATCATACACGCATCTGTTGCCTCAGTGTTTTTCTGTATGTATTCCGCTAGCATAAAGTTTTACATTCAAGTAGTGTTTTTTTATACTATTGTCCTGTCGTATCCCTAGCTCTTACATCATTCTCCCTCCGTCCGGATTACATGTCGCAGAAATGGATAAAACTGGATGTATCTAGAACTGAAATACGCCTAGACCCATCCATTTATTTCCGGATGGAGGGAATACATGTCAATATGTCATGCCTTTCTATTCTTCAGTACCTATTCCATCTCTGTTGTAGCATGTTGAAGCACCATTCTTCTATATAAGGCATGCAAGGGGAAGACGGCTATGTTAGAATCTGAAGGGTTACAAACCAGGTCTTTGCAAAAGATCCAAATGCTAGGATATAATAAACCAACTCTAGCTTTCATAGATACTGCTCCAGCATAGAGAAACCCAACTCCCACTGATAATAACCAGATTCCAGTGGCCAAAGAACTAGTTCAGTCCAGCAAAAATATGTCAACTCCATTCTAAGAAGCGTGTGTGTGTCCTCGCATCATGAAATTATATAGGATTCTGATCATATTTTCTACATGTTTCTTACCCATCTCTCTTTTAGAAAATAAGCTTAAAGGATAGAAGACTTCCTCCATTGGGATTGTATTCGAGGAAAGTATCTTGCAGGAATTCTCTATGCTCCAATGCTGATGTAAGTACCTGTTGTATATCACTATATTTTTACATCCGCATGTATTTTGTTAATCGGCGTGAATCCAACCATTATCTGAGATAAAATTAGTTGTAGCAAAATGTTAAAGGCGACAATGTTGACTTTTGTAAGGAAAATTTCCTGGTAGTTTTGCATACCGAGCTGCATGAGTGTACTATCTCATATAATGCACATTACTGAATTGTAGTGCTGCTCTGGTTGCCCATTCATTCATTGTGTCAATGTTGCTTTCGTATTACCTTACCTGGCTAATGATAGATGTGCCATATTGTGTTAATTTGGTGTAGGTTGGTGTGGTCTGGTTGCCCAACGGTCGTTGTGTCAATGTTGCTTTCCTATTATCTGACCTGGCCAATGATAGCCATGCTAGTGTGTTAATTTGGTGCGGGCTGCTGAAGATAAGAAGACAAACTCTGAAAACAGCAAGGCCACCCCATTGTTTCTTTCCAATAAATCTAGGCCAGGTAATATGGCAATAACTCTTGATTCATCTTTTCGGTTCCCCTCCTAATTTATGTTATGATGCAGTGGTCGAGACACTCTCCACTATCAATAATACAAGCCTGCCAAAATCGCCATCTGAATCTGTTTAGTTTCCTCTGTCTCGAATGCAATGGAAAAAGTGTATGTTTGTGAACCAATTAATGGCTGAAGCAATGATGGAAATGGTGGAGGAATCAGATCTGCACATTCGTGCGCAACAACAACTGATCAATGTTTTCAGCGATAGTGTAGCAAAGCATCAAGAACTTGCCCACATGCTTATGGGCGTCATCCGCGCTGAGGTTGCAGATTGTGACATTGTAGATCGTTAGGTTCTGTTCATTTATTTGCACTGGCATGAATCTTTGATTGCCCGGTGGATGTAATTTCCTGTAATATATGTTGGATGTGCAACGTTTTTCCCTGTATGCCGTACCTTTGCTTGATCGGTTTTGGTCCTGCGCATAATTGCTCATCGTAATGGGCTCAAATTATCTAATTAGGCCTAAAGACATGTATGAACTTTAGTGGGCCCATTAAGTTAATGGGCCGTTACCAGGCCAAAAGTTAATGGTCGGCCCTCTTACCTCCCGGGTCATTAACAGGCGGACATCAAAGCGGGCAACTGGTGGGCCCATTTGATTTCACAGGCCGATACTAAGGTCGGGCTATATATGGCCCAATATATTGTGGGCCTTTAGCAGGCTGAAAGAGACAGCGGGCTCGTATTGGACCATGAAGAGCATGTGCCGCTAAGAGGCCGAAAGTCAGGTCGTATTGTAAATGGCCGAACTGTGTTGTGGGCCTTTAGCAGGCCGAAAGAGAAACCGGGCTGGTATTGGACCATGAAGAGCATGGGCCGTTAAAAGGCCAAAACTTGGGTCCGACGGCAAATGGCCCAACTCACTTATGGGTCGTCAACAGGCTGAAAGACACACCGGGCCAGAAATTGGCCCAACACTTAAAAGGGTCGCTAAAAGGCCGAAAGATGTACATCCTGAAAATTGGCCCATCCCTTGAATGGGTCGTTAACAGGCCGAAACCACATCGGGCCGAAACCACATATCGTATGGACCGTGGGATTAAATGGACCTGACACAAGTAGACCTTATATGGGCCGACCTGCTAATTCTTACTGGGTCGGCCTTTTTCACCGGAATGGGCCACTGTTGGGCCGTGCCACGTGTCTATCTATCATAGGCGCCTCCTGTCCAATGAGTGGATGACATCTGTCCCAACAGTGAACCGACAGGTGGTTCCTCCGGCCAATGAAAATTTTACACGTGAAAATCCCCATTGTTCCGGGTTCTTAACGGGTTGTCGGATCCAAACCCGAACCCGATAGCTTAACAGTGACCCGTTACGATGGATGCCATGTGTCGGTCACCCTTGATGAAAGCACTTCTATGACGCGTGATTTATCGTCATGGAAGTGGACACTTCCGTGATGATAATTTTGGTAATGTCATGGAACACTTCTACGACAGCACAGGTATGACTATCTTGATTCTTTCATAAAATCGTCATGGATGTACATGCATGACAAAAAACGTGACCTACTGTGACAAACACGTATCGTCACGGAAGTGTATTTTTTTGTAGTGAAACCTCAGGTCCTGGCCATCTCCATCGCACGAACAATCTGCGCCTTTCGAATTCTGGGTTCCGGCAAACCCTTGAGGTTCGAACACTGGGGTGCACACGAAGAACTCCCTCTCCCTGGCTCGCCCTTGCAACGGTCTCAAGGCCTAGCTCGCCGAACCCATGGAACAAGCGACACGAGAGTTTATACTGGTTCGGGCCACCGTTGTGGTGTAATACCCTACTCCAGTGTGGTGTGGTGGATTGCCTTGTAGGCTGAGGATGAACAAGTACAAGGTATGAACAACCTCCTCAGGAGGGGTGTTCTTGAGCTCGGGGAGCTGGTGTGTGTGAGGGTGGTCCGAATGATCCGTCCCCCTCTATGGTGGTGGCTAGTCCTATTTATAGAGGCCTTGATCCTCTTCCCAAATGTTAAGTGGCAAGGGATCCCCCAACGGCCAATTTTGAAGGGAAACAACTAGTACAAGTTATCCTGACAAAAGGTGGTCTTCGCCTGCTGTTGGGGATATTACTACTGGGCGTAAACCGGTCAGGAGAGGCCGGATTAGCCCCATAATGGTTCACTATATCTGAAGCCCAGGAAGACAAAGACAGTGACGCTTTATGAAGGCCCAGGGCCCAAAAGCCGGTTTAAGGCCTGTAGACATAAACCGGTATTAGTATGTAAACTTGTGTTGTAATATAGAAAGAGCAGAGACCGAGCCGGACACGTCTATGAGCCGGCCTCGGGATTTAGTAAACCGACGGGCGTCAACCCATGTATATAAGGGGACGACCCAGCGGCGGTTCAAGGACAACAGACAACAACTCGAGACTCAGGCAAAGCGTATTCGCTCCCTGGTCATCGAAACCCAAGCAATCCAACAACAACTGGATCGTAGGCTTTTACCTTCACCGCAAGGGGCTGAACCAATATAAACTCTCTTGCGTCCCTTGTCCGATTTAACCCCTTTAAGTTAACCCGTAGCGATGGCTCCACGACTAAGTCCTTTCTCTAGGACATCTGCCGTGACAAAACCACGACAGTTGGCGCCCACCGTGGGGCTATCGCACGATGGTTTCGAGTTCTTAAATGGGAGCTTCAAAGGACTCAAGGGTTACGCTGTGGGCCGGATGACCAAGAGTCATCGCGGCAAGCTCTACATCGACGATGCAGGCTGGGGCCCCGAGGCCGGCTCAATCGAGTACGGGTACCGGGTCCTCCTTGGTGGCATACACGTTTTCATTGGCAAGATCGGTGAACCAGGCCCTCAGCCGGACATCTGCACCGACCTCGTCGAAACGGCTCAGCATGCGAGATCTGCCCGGATCAAGCCTGTCATGAAGCGTGCCTTCGTGGGAGTCATCCCCGGAGGGGAATCTAAGGATAGATCAGAATCTGGTGGTGAAATCGTCGTTTATTCCGGCGATGAGTCATCGACTGGAGAGACCGAATCATTATATCAGTTGCAAGATGGCCGGATTGGGGGCAGTTCCGATGGCGACAGTATTCCAGACCCCTTTGATCCGCCGAACCGGGTTGCAATCTTCATGGCCGGTACACAACCAGCGCTCCACTCTTTGACCGCAGCGGCGGTGATTTCTGGATCAACAGCAGCGGCAGCGGCCGGGGCAGGAGGCCCTGTATGACCACCGGCTCAGGTTCTATCTGATTTGTTTGACGCTTTGGCAACGCTGATGGCGGAGGTTAACCCGGCGGACCAAGACGCACATAATGCGGAAATTGCGAAGGTGAAAGATCATATCACCCAGGCCAAAGCTGACTTGGCAGCAAAGGATGCCAGGATGGCTGCAGAACGGGCTGCATTGGATGCACAGGCTTACCGGCTTATGCTGGATCAGAGTGCGTCAAATGATGTACTGAAGAGGAGGTACCAATCTCGCATGCCGCCGGTTTATGAGGCCAGAAACGTCTTTAACACCGCAGGAGCAAGGACCAGTAATCCGCCGATGTTAATTCGGGCGGAAGCACCTGGAGCGGGGGCACCGGTTCAGCCCCGTTTGGCGAATCCACCTTGCCAGAATCACGTGTCGCCGCAGCATGTCCCAACACCACCGAGTCATTATTCTAACCCGATGGACAACATTGTCGCGGCCGCTTCACGGCTGGCGGCCCTTCCGATCGAAGGTGAGTCTCTAGTGGCGGTCGAGACGCGACGGGCTAGGGAGCTTCATCAGACAGCTTTGGTTCAGCAGCAGGCTTATTCATATAGTCGCGAGAGGATCCATTCTACTCCCCGCCCCAGTCGGAGCTACAGCAGGCGTATGGATGAACCGATCGTATCAAGCAATGCACGGAACCGTGATCCGCCCCGTGGCCATAACCCGGCGGGCGGTGGTGGTGACGCTCAGGATGTGGTGGATCGCGCTAGAGCTCGTCGAGAAGCCGAGTTAGCAGCACAGCATGAGGCCCACCAACTTACTCCGGTTCGACCAACCACATCGGTGGAACCAGGGGTTACCTCTAGCTCTTTGGGAGCACCGTGTCTCGTCCCAGCGCTGCGCAAAGTGCGCCTGCCTAAGGATTTCAAAGGCCCACGAAAAGTGCTGAATTACACCGCTGATTTATCCCCTGAGTCATGGGTGGAAAGCTATGAGATGGCAATGGAGATGCTGGATGTGGATGATGCAGCGTGCGCTAAATACTTCACCATGATGTTGGAAGGAACAGCTCGAACTTGGTTGAAAAAGTTACCAGCTAACTCCATTGGGTCATGGGCCGAGCTGAGGGCCCGGTTTATTCAGAACTTCAAGGATACGTGCAAGCAGCCCATGTCAATTGTGGACCTAGCTGCTTGTGTCCAGGAGGAAGGAGAATCAACAACCCATTGGGTGCGCCGGGTTTCGGAGATTTTGCATTCATCGGACCGCATTAACGCTGACACAGCAGTCTTAACGTTGGAAGGTAAGTGCCGGTTTGCACCTCTGAAGTTGAAGTTGAGACGGCTCAAACGCCACTGCAATGATATGGGGACTCTCATGGCTGCTCTGGTGAAATATGCCGACTCTGATGGTACCAAGGACCCCGAGTCTGACGATGACAAGACAGGGAAGGGAAAGAAGAGCGGACATACCAAGGGCCAGCAGCACAACCCGGCGGGCCATGGAAACAACGTAAGCGTAAAGCGGATAATAGCTTGGACTTTGTGGCTAATACCAACGCACAGGATAAAGGCCAACGGCGTAAAAGTAAACCGCCCCAGCGCGGTGGAGGACCAAGTCCTAATCCGGACCGCCTATCTTATATGTTGAACCAGCCTTGTCCAAAGCACGGGACGAAGGAGAACCCGTCCACGCACCTCTGGAAAGATTGTTACATCATGCAAGAGTTCAAAAACTCTCAGCTTTTCGGTATGATCATGGACCGGGTGGCGGTTCAGGCCTCGGATCTCATGAGCCGGGTTACGGTGGAGATAATTCCGGTTCAGGCTTTCACGGCAACCAGAGTGGACAGGGCAATCGAGGCAATCAGGGCAACCAAGGTGGTTATAATAATCAGGGGAATCAGCAACAGCAACAGCAGCAATCGGGTTACTAGAGCAACCCAAAGCAGTTGAATAGCGGGCGGTATCATGTCTTCACCACTAGCCTGGACAAGCGCGATCAAAAGCTTCATAAAAGGGCGGTGAATTCCGTTGAACCGGCGGTTCCCCGATACTTACGCTGGTCTGAACAGCCTATTGCGTGGAGTCGAGAGGATCATCTGCCCCGGGTTGATAATCCAGGTCATCTGGCGTTGGTGGTGGCACCTCAGGTGGGAGGTTATAAGTTCACCAAAGTACTCATGGATGGGGGGAGTAGTATCAATTTCCTTTATTATGAAACCTTCCGTCGCATGGGGTTAACAGATAAAAATCTTAAACCGTCCAACACGGTCTTTCATGGTGTGGTACCTGGTAAATCGGCATATCGCGTTGGTAAGATAACTCTGGAGGTTGCTTTTGGTGACGAGCATGATTCAAGATCAGAGAAGTTGACCTTTGAGGTGGTGAAAATCAAAAGCCCATATCATGCCCTGTTTGGACGACCGGCTTATGCTAAGTTTATGGCAAGGCCCTGTTATGTATATCTGCAGCTCAAGATGCTGGGTCATAAGGGGACTATCACAGTGCACGGGAGCTGCAAGATCGCTTTGGAGTGTGAAGAAGGTGATGCGGCTTATGCTGAGTCGGTTTGTGCAACTGAGGAATTGAAGTTCTATAAGGACAATGTTGATCCGGAAGATATGACTTCATTGAAGAAACCAACTACAGAGCATGATCCGGCCCTGAAGTTTAAATCGGCTGATGAGACTAAGCTTGTTGACTTCGTGCCCGGCGATTCGTCCAAGCAGTTTAGCATCAACGCTAGCTTGGATCCGAAATAGGAAAGCGCGCTCATCGAGATCATCCGTGAGAATCGGGACATCTTTGCGTGGAAGCCTTCTAACATGCCAGGTGTACCGAGGGAAGTCGCTGAGCACACCCTCAATGTTGATCCCAAGTATAAGCCGATCAAGCAATTCCTTCGCCAGTTCAACGAAGAAAGGCGCAAGGCTATTGGTGAAGAAGTAGCCAGGCTCTTGGCGGCTGGATTTATCGTTGAAGTATTTCATCCTGAGTGGCTGGTTAATCCGGTGCTGGTGCTCAAGAAGAATGACACTTGGCGTATGTGTGTGGACTACACAGATCTCAACAAAGCCTGTCCAGCAGATCCTTTTGCCCTCCCTCGTATTGATCAAATCATTGATGCTACGGCGGGTTGCGAGCGTTTGAGCTTTCTGGATGCGTATTCCGGCTACCATCAGATCAAAATGGCAGTTAAGGACCAGGAGAAGACAGCCTTCATAACTCTGTTTGGAACCTTCTGTTATGTGTCTATGCCCTTTGGGCTCAAGAGTGCCCAGGCAACCTATCAACGGTGTGTGCAGAATTGTCTTCCTGATCAAATCGGCCGCAATGTTCATGCGTATGTAGATGATATTTTGGTGAAATAAAGGAAGAAGGAGAAATTAATTGATGATTTGAAGGAGACCTTTGATAACCTGCGGGTTTATAAAATGATGCTTAATCCGGCCAAGTGCGTCTTTGGTGTACCGGAAGGCAAGCTCTTGGGCTTTTTGGTGTCTAACAGGGGCATTGAAGCTAATCCGGAAAAGATCAAAGCCATTACTTCTTTGGCCAAACCGAAGTGTATCAATGATGTGCCACACCTGGCAGGTCGGATTGCCGTGTTGAGCCGGTATATCAACCGCCTTGGCGAGAAGGCCATCCCTTTGTATCAGATGCTGAAGAAAACGGATAACTTCGTCTGGAGTGACGCTGCTAATGAAGCATTTGAGGACTTAAAGCGGTAGCTGGCTAATCCGCCGATTCTCGCTGCTCCGGATGACAAAGAACCATTGTTGCTATATGTGGCAGCCAACGCCCGAGCTGTTAGTGTGGCTATTGTGGTGGAGCGCAAGGAGGCAGGAAAGGAATATCCGGTTCAGCGGCCGGTTTACTATATCAGTGTGGTACTTATTAAGTCCAAGCAGAGGTACCCGCATTGGCAGAAGTTGGTGTATGGAGTTTTCATGGCAAGCCGGAAGCTTAAGTAATATTTCCAAGGTCATCCCATCACAGTGGTCAGCTCTGCTCCTTTGGGGGATATAATCCAGAACAGGGAAGCAACTGGCCAGATTGCTAAGTGGGCCATCGAGCTCGGGCCTCACGGGTTGAAATATATACCCCGCACGGCGATCAAATCTCAAGCGCTTGTGGATTTCATCAATGATTGGATGGAACCACAAGCACCAGAAGAGAAGTCGGATCATACTTATTGGACTATTCATTTTGATGGATCCAGGCAATTGGAGGGCTCAGGGGCTGGAGTCGTATTAACTTCCCCACAAGGTGATTAGTTTTGTTATGTTCTCCGTTTAATGTTCCCTTTCACTAACAATGCAGCTGAATATGAGGCCTTACTCCATGGTCTTCGGATGGCTAAGGAGATGAACTTAAGCCGAGTTATGTGCTTCGGTGACTCGGACCTGGTGGCTCAACAAGTGTCCGACACTTGGGATCCCAAGGACCCACTCATTGCGGCATATTATCGTGAGGTGGATATTATTGCAGGTCACTTCAAAGGTTATCAGGTGGATCATGTGGACCGGCGGAAGAACGAAGCGGCAGACGCTTTAAGCCGTTTGGGTTCTCAACGTAAACCGGTTCCACCTAATGTCTTCCTGGATGTGTTGCATAATCCGTCCGTCAAGCTCCCTGGTGAAGAGGATTTGGCTATTCCTGATCCGGAAGCTCAGTTGGTGGCGGCTCTTCATGTTATTCCGGATTGGACGGTTCCATATTTGGCGTATATGAACCGGGGCGAGTCACCAGAGGATGAACTTTGGCCAGGCAGATAATCCGGCGGTCCAAGTCCATGACTATTATCAATGGAGAGTTACATCATTGCAGTGTGACAGGGGCGTTTCAACGTTGTGTGTCTCCTGAAGAAGGCCGTGAAATTTTGCGTGAGATCCACGAAGGAGATTGTGGTCACCACGCCAGTTCAAAGTCTTTGGTGGCCAAAGCGTTTCGTCATAGTTTTTATTGGTTAGCTCATGTTGATGCCGAGGACTTGGTCAAAAGGTGTGATGGATGTCAGAAATTCTCACGACGTGCTCATGTACCGGCTCAAGAATTGAGGATGATTCCAATCACTTGGCCGTTTGCAACTTGGGGGCTGGATATGGTTGGGCCCTTCAAGAGATCCAAGGACAAGAAGACCCACCTTTTGGTGGCGGTTGATAAGTTCACGAAGTGGGTGGAGGCAGAGCCAGTCAGTAAGTGTGATGCAGCTACGGCGGTTCAATTCATCAAAAAGGTGATCTGCCGGTTTGGCTTTCCACACAGCATTATAACAGACAATGGTACCAATCTGTCAAAGGGTGCCATGAAGGAGTTCTGTCAACGTGAGCACATCCGGCTTGACGTATCATCAGTGGGTCACCCCCAGTCCAATGGTCAAGCGGAGAGGGCCAATCAAGAGATCTTGAGAGGCATAAAACCCCGGCTTATGGTTCCTTTGCAACGGACGCCGGGTTGTTGGGTTGAGGAGTTACCTTCTGTGTTATGGAGCATCAATACCACACCCAACAGATCTACAGGGTACACACCGTTCTTCATGGTTTATGGAGCGGAAGCAGTTCTTGGTTCATCTGTCATGACTCACCTCGTGTAGCGGCATATGTTGAAGCTGACAACAAGAAGGCACGGCAGGAAGCTCTTGACCCGTTAGATGAGGAGCGTCGCATGGCAGCAGCCCGTTCGGCGATTTATCAGCAAGATCTGTGTCGTTATCACAGCCGCCGGGTTAGAACCAAAACTTTTCAAGAAGGCGATTTGGTGCTTCGACTCATTCAGGATCAGACGGTTATGCACAAGCTGTCCCCCCTTGGGAAGGACCCTTTGTGGTCAGCAAGAATCTACACAACTGTTCGTACTACCTAATTGATGTTCGAGAGCGCAAAGACTCACGTAAGTCGGAGGAGGAGACCAACCGGCCGTGGAATATTGCTCATCTTCGGCCTTACTATACTTGAGCCATAGGCTCTGCTTATGTACATATTATGGCAAGGTATATATTATGATCAATATAATAAACCAGAATCTCAGCTAAAGCGGGGTATCCGTTGTTTTTCTTACATCATGTGTGGTTACATGGAGCTTCTGTTTACAAAGCGGCCTCCGGTTTACCCCTTGATTCAGCTTCTTAAAGCTTTATGTTACATCACTTGGGGGCTTGGTCGTATCCGAACCATAGCTACACCTCTTGATTGGCGCAATGCCACAGCATCACTTGGCGGCTTGGTCATATCCGAACCATAGTCACACCTCTTGATCGGCTCAAAGCCAAATCAATCCGGGGCCAAAGAGAGTGTTGTAAAGCAACAACGCAAACATAGGACACCCACTGAGCACAGCTCAAATGTTACTTGGGGATTCTTTGCTGTCGAACTGAACAAAGAATCTACACTTGTAATAGGCTATCAAGCCATGGCTTGAAAGCCTGGTGTATACACCTAAAACCCCGGGTTAACCTGCCTATTTAAGTAAGTTACCCCACCCAGGTAAACCTGGTATGACCCTTCGAACTTTGACAAGTTATTCTAAAATAATGACCGTGAACTTGTCAAGTTAAAACGATGATTGGTTAAGGATTCAGGACCATCTTAAAAGGCTTTGTGAAATGGTTTAACTCAGTGGCCTGGCAGCCCATGAAAAGCCTCGAATTTGGGGCCTGGCAGCCTGTGAAAAGCCTCAACTACAAGGGTTTTTATTCGCTTTTTGCTTAGTTTTTCTCTTTTTGACAAGATTTGTGATATTTTTAAACCGGTGTTCATCAACCCGGTTAGGCTGTCAACTCCAAGTTGTCAGTACATGATCAAATTATAATCCGGAGGCTATCAGCCTGGTCTGGTTTTGACTCAAAGTCACCAGTATGAATAAACCGGTGTTTATCACAGCCCGGAACGGTTTTCTGGTAAACCGGCATCATATAACAGGAGTTACTTATACTCCGGATTAGGGTTATTACCCTCACTACAAAGTTGGTCAGCCAACCCTATGCCTCAAGGTCACAGGTATCATATATTTACATATTTGGTTATCTTTTACAACCTTGGTCATATATATATTTGGGTATCATGACCCGCCCGGTGGTAAACCGCCAGGGCGCTTTAAGCTTCTTATCTGCAGGAACAGCTTGAATAAATAGCTATGGATTATGAACATCATATCTTAAGCATGGCGGATTAGCACGCATCAGTTGCAGATAAATATGCACGAAGGCATAACAGACCAAGTGTTTTAACTAGCCTATTACAAGGCGTTTCAGTGCCCAAAGGGATAATTGTTTCTCAATAAGCATTGCAGCACGTGGAAGACTAAACCGGCCCCCGGATTATGATTGCTTATCAGCTTGACCTGACGGCTGCGGATCATCTTGCACCGGTTCATCTTCTTCGTCTCTACCCAGCGGCTGGAAGTCAACAGTTGTCCAGTCGATCCCAGTTAAAGCTTGGAACACAGCTTCGTCGCTTATAAGGGTTGACGGTTTAATATCAGGGGCATAAGTGTGCTTACGGATTGGAGGGATCAGATTTTGCGCTTCAGGAGTCGGTGCAGCAACCCGTCTGTTATTGATGTCATAGCTCGCCTGGTAAAAAGAAAGATCAGCTTCTTCAGCCAGTTGACAAGCTAGTGGACGTACTTCCCAGTTTATGGCGCGGAGATCCTCTTGATCAAATTCTGATCCGTCTTCTTTTAAGCTGGGATAACATTTAGCCACTTCCACCGGATCAAGATCAGGTACCAATGCTTTTGCCTGGGTTAGTGCGGTCAAAGCACCGGCCCTTGCAGCAGATCTCTTTAGCTCTTCTACCCGGGCAGGCAGCATCGACAACCTTGATAAGGTTTCTTTAATTAAAGTGGGTGGAGGCTTGTTGTGGGAAGCGGCACAGATGATCCGTTGTGCACCGGTATATAACTGCTCTATAAGGGTATAGGCAGCCTTCAGCTTCTTCTGAACATCAGAGCCCAGATGGTTAATGCGAGTTCCTGCATCATTTGACACATCAGTAAACCGACAACACATGGGAAGACATGATTGAAAGTATAAGGAAAAGATGTTTACTGAACACAGCAGCAGTCATGGCATGAATCTGCGGCTTTACGCGAGTCAGCTCATCTACCACCGGTTTAAGAGCTGCTTCTGCATCTTCGGCCCTTGTTCGAAAGCGGATTTTTCTGTCTCCCAATTCGCCCGCTCTTTGTTGAAGCTTTCTTTCAGTTTCTCCATAGCATCTAGAGTGCTGATCAACTCTTCCTTGGCCTTGGAGGTTTCGGCTTGCTGGGACTTGATGTTCTCTTGCAGATCAGAGGTTTGGCTTTCCTTCTTGTTCAGCTTAGCCTATAAAGAGACAGATGTATAATGAGTTGACGTTACATATTTGAAGTTCCAAGCACATAACAAGTTATGCCCTTGATACTTGGGGCTAATGCATATTTGCTCCTTATCAGAAATTTCTACAAGTCCCAAGCACAATACAAGTATTAATCTTGGCACTTGGGGGCTTATGTGTGTTTGCTCAAAAACTGTTGGCATGGGAATTCTTCTACAGTCTCGGTTCATCTTTATAAAGTTAAACCGGCCCTTGGGGGCTATACCGGTCAAAGAGCAGTATGGCAAATTTTAAAAGAACCGGTTCATCTTAAAGAGGTCATCCGGTCCCTAGAGGTTAAATATGCAAAGTTAAGTTATGACAAAAGTCTCGGTTTAGATTGGTATCATAAACCGTCACTTGGGGGCTACTAGAGTTGATAAGCTGCAATTGAACGTAAGAGAGCAACAGTTATGTGGTTACCTCATATCGCTCCGTCATCAAGTTTACCTAACTAGCTTCATAGTCATGGCAGGTATACAGACGGTTCAAGAAGCCAGAGTGAATGTCTTGAGCATTGAGATGGGCGTAGCTTGATAAACCGGCATTCCATTTGCCTTTGCCGAGAGCAGAGAGCTCGTCCTTGGCAGTATGCTTTGACAAAGCGACAGGATTGCCAGGAGTGGTCTGGCCAGTGCCAGTAATCATAATGTCATCATCTTTGTCATCAGCAGCCGTTACTGGAGTTGGCGGTTTGTCAGTATCCTTAGCTGGACTGACCGGTTTGTCATCAGTTCGGACAGGGCTGGTTGGCTGGTCTGCATGGCTTGTAGTGTCAACTTGCACTTGTTCAGCAAGGAAGTCATGGTCTTGAGGCGGCGGATCATTAAGCATGGCGTCAGCGTCGGTTTCTTCCGGATCTGGAGTTTTTTCCGGTTCAACAGCTACATTATCATCAGCCGGTTTACTTAACCGAGCCTTCTTGCTGGGTCTCGGCTTGGCGCTAAGAAAAGATAAACATGAGGATCATTACAATATATAAAGATAACACATCAAGAATAAAGACAAGTGCATAGCTCACCCAGGAACTGTTTTGAGGGGTGGAAGCTGTGTGGCCGATGACTCGCCAGAAGATGAGTGAGAGGTACCCTAATAATTTGAATCATACGGGTTAAGAGGCTGGCGGAAACAACCCGCTTTGGGGCATGAAGTGTCAAGGGTATAAGAGACCTCTGATCGGCGTTTCCGAACCGGAGTGTTCGGTAAACCGGCGGAGGTAACTACCTGGCCGCTGTGCCGGGTTGTGCGGCGAGCCTCGTGCTGCTGCGTCTTCAAAAGAAAGTTTGGGTCCAAGTAAGCAAGGGGGTGAGAAAATTTTACTTTCCGGTTTGCTCGACGGATTTTTGATGTTGGCAGAGGATCTGAATCGGAGGAAAGAATGATTACCTCTACATCATCAGCATGACTGCCTTCAGCGTTGTCCTGATAATAATCATTGTCAATGAGGTGTACGAAAAATGAACCAAGAGAGTCAAGTTCTACCTCTGATTCCGGGTTACCCACATCATCATCAGCATTCAACTCGGAGGATGCAGTGGTCCTTTTCTTGGCAGGTTTCTTCACAACCTTGGTCTGTGGGCAAAGTGGCTTGGCCGTTTTGTCTTGCGGCCTTGCCAGTTTGTCTTGTTGTTTCTTGTTCAAGAACGGATCATCACCCTGTCAGAAAATAGTCAAACTTTTGGAGAATATTTTGACAGAAGCAACTTAAGATAAAAAAAAAGTTATATGATTCTTACAGCTGGCGGTTTGTTGAAGGTGCAGAAAGGGAGTAGTCCGGTCTGGCTACAGACAGCCTCCGGTTCATTCAGCATCTTCTTTACAGCCTCAGTAACTTCCGCATCTGTAAGCTGAATATCAATGTGTCGTTGAGCATCCTTCAAACTCCCTGTATACTCACACATCAAACCGGAGCGCCTGCTAAGGGCAGAATACTCCAGCTTGTCCAACAACGGGCAAGATCAACTCCTGTCAAACCGTTCGCCATGAAGGCTCTAAGCTTTGATAGTTGGGGGGCATAGTTGGCCCTTTCTTTTGCAGTCAACCTCTGAGGAAAAGGATGTGTATTACTAAGGCGGTGAGGGCGGTAACCCGGCAAGGGGTTCTCATCGGTTGGAGAGGTATCTTTGCAGCAAAACCAAGTCTGGTTCCACTCTTTGGGGTGACTGTGGAGCTTGGGATGAGGGAAAGTAACTTCTTTCCTTTTCTGAACCGCCATTCCACCCAATTCCGTATTGGGACCATCCGTGAACTCTGTGCGACGGTTTAAGTGAAAGAAATCTCTAAAAAGTTCGACTGTAGGTTCCTCTTGAAGATAAGCCTCACAAAAGACTTGGAAGTGGCAGATGTTGGTTACAGAATTTGGACCGATGTCTTGTGGGTGCAGCTGAAAATTGGCCAGTACATCTCGGAAATTTTTTGAACCGGGAGGGCTAAAACCTCGACCCAGGTGATCAGCAAACACGACTACCTCTCCATCCTGGGGTGTAGGAGGATTTTCCGGGTCAGGGACCCTCCAGTGGATGACATTTTTCTTGGCTAAAGCGCCGGTTGCAACACAGTTGTTTAACTGCTCTTCGGTTACTCGAGAAGGAACCCAATTACTTTCATAGACTTGCTTGGCCATGGCAATAAAGATCTGAAACACGATTATTGCCGGTTTAAGAATTACAGTGGGCAACTATAAAGAGGTATAAGGATGTAAGCATATTGTTAAACCGGAGTTGGTTATTTGTAAACCGGAGTCTAATAATGGAGACAGTACAATGATGAATGCATTGGCGGTTCAATAGGGGACTAATGGTATCTACTAGGTCATCATTTGACTATGAAGTTAAACCGCCTATTCTGATATTAAAGGTATATGTCTAAAAGGTGCATAAGTGAAGGAAAAACAAGTTTCACATCCTGGCTTGGGGATTTCAGATCTACTGCACGTTGGAAAAACAAAATATATTCTGACCTAGTTTCTAGCGTGTTAAGAGTTCACCAAGTTCAGATGAGTTTTATAAGGCAGATATTCTAACAAGGAAGCGGGAGTTTAAAGTACAAAGGGCATTGGAAAAAGCAGATCTAACTAGCCATTGATAGTACTGAAGAGAAACAAGGAAGAACAGATTCAAGAACTTTGAAGAACTATGAAGAACACCGAGCCATAATGGTGGATCAGGAGTGAGGAAAGAAGGAACTTACTGGTGCTAAGGAAGCAGCGGAGGATCTCCGCGTTACTCTTGTACGGTCAGGTTGACGCAGCGGCCGTCGTTGAGGCAGATGCGAAGGACGACGGCGGCGGTAGAGCTTGAGGGTCGGACGGCGCGAGGAAGAAGATGACGTGAAGAGGCACGAGGGGAAAATGAAAGGGACCCCTCGGCCTTATTTATAAGGTGAATGGATAAAAGGTAGGCGCGAGAATTGAGGAGCCTAAAAAAATGGGATATATGACAGCTCTGTTGCCTCGATTGTCAGAGGCCCATCAATGAAGGCGGGTTATACGCAGTTTTTAATAACAGATGACATCATCATGGTCCTGGAAGGTGACGTCACGGCGGTTTACAAGACTATGTGAAGGTGCTGAAGAAGATTCTTTTTAAGTATTAAGGATTGACATGAACCAGTTCAAATCAATCTGGGGCCTAATGTTGGGGATATTACTATTGGGCGTAAACCGGCCAGGAGAGGCCGGATTAGCCCCATAATGGTTCACTATATCTGAAGCCCACGAAGACAAAGACGGTGATGCTTTATGAAGGCCCAGGGCCCAAAAGCCGGTTTAAGGCATGTAGACATAAACCGGTATTAGTATGTAAACTTGTGTTGTAAGATACCTCAAAGGGACCGAGCCAGACACGTCTATGAGCCGACCTCGGGATTCTGTAAACTGACGGGCGTGACAAAAAAACGACACCTGCCAAAGGCTCTGGCGGTGACGCTGTTGTGGGCTCCGTGGTGACCTCCATCCTGCCGTCCTGCTGGTCTTGGTCTCGTTGCACCGATATGGAAACCTTTGCCTGATGGCTCGGGACTCCTCGCCTGCGCCTGCCTCTTTAGGAAACTGGTACACTGCGCCCGCTGGCACCCGCCTGGCCTTGGTCGTCATGGCTCAAGTCACGCGCACCTTGCGAGGTGCCCCCTGCCTTGATATCTCCCCTCCTCGGGAGCCCGCCTAGCGAGGCTGCCCCTGAGGAGGTCTTGCGTCGTCTGCCTCGCGAGGCTTGGCCCATCACGAGGGTCTTGAGTGGTTGCCGCTGAAGATGGGCCGTACCAGGCCGCTGGTGGAGCCACGCCATGGGCCGCAGTTAGGCAAGTCTGGGTACCCCCGTTCCCCGAACGCCAACAATAGCCCGCGGGCCCAAGGCGCGCTCGGACTTGGCTTCAAGGCGAAGCCAAAGGGCAAGTGCGGAGCGTCGCGGGCCCCAACCGCCTGCGGCCTTGATTGATGCGTGGCGATTGACGGGACGTGGGCGTCACTGCTTCCCCACGCTGCCTCGGCAACCGCTCGACTTGACGAGACCCTGCTGCCTGCAGAAGAAAATCATCATTACCTGCGATCGTGGAGGCCGGTGGTTTGCCTCCTTCTGGCTATAAATGAGGAGAGGGGTGGAGCCCCCATCGCTCATCTCTTTCTCCATTCCGTCTACTTCTTCTTCTTCCTCCTTGCTCCACCGCCTTACTGTGACACCCATGGCGCCCATAAGGAGCGCGAAGAGCTAGGGCCACTCCCATCGAAGAAGAGGCTGGACCGCTCTCGCGACGCCGTCGTGAGGCAGGAGGTGACGAGGCCTTGGTACGAGCGGCCTCCCCCCGGCTACCCGCTGCCCTTGTACGCCCAGGCAGAGGGCTCCAGAGGAGGAGGCGGCAGCCCGCGGCGGCCACGCTGCGGTGGCACGCGCCGCCAGCCCACGGACTCACGCCGAGGGCTCTTCGCGCGAGTTCGCGGTGTGGGCAGCAATGCCCCCGCGCACGTGGATCAAATTTCCGCAGTTCTTCGCTGAAGAGATGCCACCGAGGGGGCTGAGGGAGTCCTGGACTAAGGGGTCCTCGGGCGTCCGGCCTATTAGCTATGGGCCGGACTGATGGGCTGCGAAGATACGTAGACCGAAGACTGCACCCGGTTCCGGATGGGACTCTCCTAGGCGTGGAAGGCAAGTTTGGCGACCAATATGTAGATTCTTTTCCTTTGTAACCGACCTTGTGTAACCCTAGATCCTCCCGGTGCCTCTATAAACCGGAGGACTTAGTCCGGAAGGGGAGATATTGATTACCTTAGTCATACAGGCTAGACTTTTAGGGTTTAGCCATTTACGATCTCGTGGTACATAAACTCTTGTATACTCATATTCATCAGATCAATCAAGCAGGAAGTAGCGGTATTACCTCCATAGAGAGGGCCCGAACCTGGGTAAACATTGGTCCCCAGTCTCCTATTTACCATCGACCTTAGACGGCACAGTTCGGGACCCCCTACCCGAGATCTGCCGATTTGGACACCGACATTGGTGCTTTCATTGTGTCGTCCCCCAAAGGTTCGATGGCCCCTTCAATCGTTAACAATGACGCTGTCCAAGGAAGAAACCTTCTTCCCCGGACAGATCTTCATGTTCGGATGGTCTCCACATCCCATTGATTTGACAATGGATCAATTAAATCTGTTGCTAGCTGAATAGAGCTCGGCTTGAGTGCTCCCATTGGAGTTCATGGACATGGTGTTGTCTATCCAATGGTCATGCCAAACCTCAGTCGTTGTTCCATCTCCCCACTCCGCCGAATAAGGTCCTTTTTAGCATCACCCTCCCTACAATGATAGCCTCCCAATGTTCGTAAGTATGTCTAGAGGCGGGTGATTAGACTACTTGACGAAATAAAAATCTAGCCTTTTCCCAATTTTAGTTCTTAGCAGATTTTAGCAACATAGCACAAGTCAAGCAATCAACTTACACATGCAATTCTAAGAGTATAGCAGCGGAATGTAAAACAATTGCATATGAAGGTAAAGGGGATGAGATTGAGGGAGCAAACGCAATGTTGACACGGAGATTTTTTACCCGTGGTTCCAATAGGTGGTGCTATCGTACATCCACGTTGATGGAGACTTCAAGCCACGAAGGGTAACGGTTGCGCGAGTCCACGGAGGGCTCCACCCACAAAGGGTCCATGAAGAAGCAACCTTGTCTATCCCACCATGTTCGTCGCCCACGAAGGACTTGCCTCACTAGGGTAGATCTTCACGAAGTAGGCGATCTCCTTGCCCTTACAAACTCCTTGGTTCAACTCCACAATCTTGTCGGAGGCTCCCAAGTGACACCTAGCCAATCTAGGAGACACCACTCTCCAAGAAGTAACAAATGGTGTGTTGATGATGAACTCCTTGCTCTTGTGCTTCAAATGATAGTCTCCCCAACACTCAACTCCCTCTCATATGATTGGATTTGGTAGAAAGAAGATTTGAGTGGAAAGCAACTTGGGGAAGGCTAGAGATCAAGATTTATGTGGTTGGAATGAAATATCTTGACCTCAACACAAGTGTAGGTCGTTCTCTCTCAGAAAATGTATGTTGGAAGTGTAGGCATGTTCTGATGGCTCTCCGCACGAATGAAGAATGGGTGGAGGGGTATATCTAGCCTCCACACAAAATCTAACCGTTACGCACAATTTACCAAACTCGGTGGGACCGAATCATGAAACTCGGTCAGACCGATTGGTTCATAATGTGACCGTTAGGCATTTCGGTGGGACCGACACGTCAACTCGGTGAGACCGATTTTGTTAGGGTTAGGGCATAACGTAATGTCGGTGAGACCGATTACACAAACTCGGTGAGACTGATTTTGGTAATAGACAAACAGAGAGTTGGTCAGGCAAACTCGGTGGGACCGATTTGCTCATCTCGGTTGGACCAAAATGTTACGAAAGGGAAACAGAGAGTTTGTATTGCAATCTCGGTGGGACCGATCGCTCATCTCGGTTTGACCAAAACGTTATGAAGGGAAACAGAGAGATTACAACCCCATCTCAGTGAGACCGAGATCCCTATCGGTGAGACCGAAAAGACTAGGGTTTCTGGCAGTGGCTATGTCAACTGAACTCGGTGGCGCCGGATAGAAAGTTTCGGTGGGGCCGAGTTTGACTTTTCGTTTGGGACATATGAGGATGTGAGAAAGTAGTTGAGGGTTTTTGGAGCATATCACTAAGCACATTGAGCAAGAAACTCATTAAGCAACACCTCACCCCCTCTTGATAGTATTGGCTTTTCCTATGGACTCAATGTGATCTTGGATCACTTAAAATGAAAATGTAGAGTCCCGAGCTTTGAGCTTGAGTCAATCCTTTGTCCTTAGCATTTTGAGGGGTCCACTTTTCTCATCCATGCCATGCCAATCATTGAGCTTTCCTGAAATGTTTATCTTGAAATAGCATTAGCTCAATGAGCTATATGTTGTTAGGAATTACCAAAACCACCTAGGGATAGTTGCACTTTCAATCTCTCCCTTTTTGGTAATTGATGACAACATATAGATCAAAGCTTCGACAAATGATAATAAGATTGAAAAACATCGTTGCTTTGAGAAGTATGTGATAAGCAAGAGCTCCCCCTAAATTTGTGCATTATTTAAAATTTGCTTTTGAATGCAAATGCACAATCGATTAGGATCATGGGTTACTCTTCCATGCCACATACATCTTGGTGGAGCGCTCAAAATGATAGAAGTTAAAAGCATGCACTCATCACCAAGCAAGTGAATGATCATATGAGGATATAAGAGATAATATCATCCAACAAGCATTAAGGGTAGCATATGATCAAACACATGATCAAACAAGTATCTCACAGCACATAAGTATCTCACACAAGCACACAATCAAGAAGTTCAAACCCAAAATAGCAAGAGAGATAAAAAGCAACACTCTCTCTCTCGAAGCCTATGATCTATACATTTTTCTCCTCCTTTGGCAACAAGTTACCAAAAAGTTCAAAAATGCATAGTGCTAAACGACTCTCAGGCTTGGTCTTCGGGAGGTGGTGTAGAGAGAACTCCAAGGACGAAGGCATCTGTTGATGTAGCTGCAGCTGGTGGAGTGGCTGCTCGAGGTGGCACTGGAGCTGTAGCTGCTGGTGCTGGTGCTGTAGCTCGAGTATCTGTGACTGGCACTGCAGCAGATCTCTGTCCTCTGGGCACTCTAGCAAAAGCATCTATAATAGACTTGCCCTTCTTCTCCTCTGCTTCCTCCTGAAGTTGCTCAACTGCAGTTTGGATCTCAGTTACCTTGACATCAAGATCATAGAATTTCTGCTCAATGATCCTCTCCAAACTCTCCTGGTTTTGAGTCAGGGTGGCTAAGCCCTTCTCAATCCTCAAAGTGGATTGGATCAGATATGCAAGCTGGTCTTGCTTTCTCTTCAAGAATACTTGAGATGCCTCTTCAGGAGTTGGCATCTTTGCAGCTTTCTCTGCCCTTGCCTTCTCTCTCTTCTCATGTGCTTGAGCTGATGATGGTTCATTCTCATTCATGATAACAGTGTTGTCTTCAAATTCAGGGTAGATGGGCAGGTGCTCGTTATCCAATAGATATTTGCCTGTGCCCATTTTGGAGTTGATGAGCTCCTGAATTTGTGGGGCATACCCACAACTTCTCTTCTGATCAGCTGATGTCCTTTTGATTGTCTCCATAATCAGACTCATGACTTTGAACTTTTGAGGCACATCAAACAAATGTAGCAAATTCATAGCATGTCCTCTGATCATCTTGTGATCACCTGACTTGGGTAGCAATGTGTGCCTTAGGATCCAGTTGATGGTAGGCAGACCAGACAACAAGTGGACAGATCCAAACTTATGAGTCTCCAAAGCATCATCTGGGATCTCTCTGTACATGTGTGCCATAGTGTTATGGTCTTTCTTCTTCTCAGCAGAAACATCCAAGTCATCCTCATTTTCTTCCTGGGCATTGATCAACTGAGCCCATTCTTCAATAGTAGATTGGTACCTTGTACCTTCAGACATCCAAATGGTCTTCCCATCTGGGTAGAAGTGGGCAGTGGAGTAAAACTGCATGATCAGCTCATCATTCCACTTGGTGAGCTTCTGGGCAACAAATGTATCAACTCCACATGCTTTGAAGCTGTCATATACACCTGGATAGTGATCTTCATTCTCCTTGATGTACTCCCAGTCAACCCATCTCATGTCACACACTATGGGCTTCTTGTCAAGCAAAATTGTCTCATAAAAGTCTTGTTGTTCCTTAGTGTGAAACCTGTAATCCACATCAGTTCTCCTCCTGACAGCATATGGATAAGACTGTCTCCATAATCCTAGTCCTGAATCCTTCCTGATTTTTATGTTTTCTGCAACAGGATGTGCATCATTGTGGTCAGGGATCTTGGGCTTCAGCTTTCTCAAAACAAGTGAGTCATCTTCCTCTTCTTCAGCAGCTTCAGGCACTGGGGCCTTGTTCTTCTCCTCAGCAGGAATACTTCTGGTGTTCCTCTTGGGTTTAGGCTTTTGAGCTGGAGCAGCAGCCTTGGAAGCAGCTTTGGGCTTAGATGGAGTAGCCCCTGATCTGATTGCATCTCCCATGAGCTTCTGAGCTTTGGGTGCTGGTGCAGCATCCTCTTCTTCTTCTTCTTCTTCTTCTTCTTCTTCAGAATCTCTCATCATTGATGGCTTGCCAAGAACTTTGGCAGTAGTGGTTCTTGCCCTCTTCTTCTTTTTACCATCACCTGCTGCTTCACCATCATCTGATTCAATGGTGAACTTCATAGTTTCACCTGTGGCAACTTTCTTTGGCTTGGAAGCTTCAGCAGTTGAGGCTCTGGCTTTTGACATTGGAACTCTTCTTGCTGGAGCCTTTGTTTTCATTCCAGGCTTTGTTGCAGCAGTAGTGCTATACTCCTTCTTCAACACCTTCTTTCTTGAAGTGGCCTCATCCTCAATAGCCACATAATCCTCATCTTCAGAATCTGAGGTTTTCTTCTTCCTTGTCCTGGTAGCTGCCTTTGGCAAGTTACTGGGTGTGCTCCTGCTGCCCTCATCATAGCTGCTGGAGGGACTAGTGCCCTCACTCAACTGAACCTGTTCCTCTGACTTGTTCCGACTGTCACTTTGATCAGACATTTTCAGGCAAACTATCAGCAGACACTGTGAATAGGTTGTAGATGAGGTAGAGTAGATGAGCATCACAAAGTACAGAGGTTTTGCAAAATAATTGGGTCAAAATGCTTAGTTTTAGTTCTCTACAGAAGTGATCTCGGAGCTACCGAATTGACAAACTCGGTGATACCGAAGCAACACTTGGAACCTAAACTAGTGAACTCGGTAGGGCCGAGTCACCGTTCGGTGGCACCGAGAATGCTAGGGTTTCACAGAATCTTGAACTCGGTCACACCGATTTGCACGTTTCGATCAGACCGAAAAGCGCATGTGCAATGGCCAAGGCCGAATCAGTGAGACCGATTTCTACAGTTCGGTCGGTCCGAGATGAGTTCTGCGGAGAGCTAACCCTAAAATTTTCGAATCAATCTAGACCTAAGGAAGTTTAGCTGGACAGGATGATTTCAATAGTGGCAAGAATCATGGCAAAGTAATGTGCTAAGAATCGGAGTTAGGGATTAGCACAATGATCAAGTTCGTACCCTATTTCGGCGACGAACTTGCTACAGCGGCAACGGCGGTGAAGATTTCTGTTGATGGTGGCGAAGACCAACGGCGGGAGGTTGCTGGTGGCGAGAGGACGGTCCGGAGACCCGAAGAGGCAGAGCAGGTTATGCGCGGGCGAGAGGGTTCGGAAAAATTTCCAAAATTTGGCCCGTCGGTATATATAACCTGACCCTGTCGGTGTGACCGAGTGGAACGACTCGGTGGCACCGAGATGCAAAACTTCAAGCAGTTATTGCAACTCGGTGTGACCGAAAAGTTCTGATCGGTTGCATCGAGATAAAAACCCTAGATCAACTTAGTGACTCGGTAGGACCGAAAAGGATGAATCGGTCAGACCGAGATGCACAAAGAGGTTTTGGAGGTTTAAGTCTATGACGAATCGGGAACTCCGAGTGCTACTCACACAGAGTGGTTCGAATCTGACTTGATCAAACTTTGTGATGTAGCATGAATAGAGTTTGAGACGAGGAAAGCATAGATAGCTAGAGTGAGTTCTTAGGCATTCTTGTCCATCCATTTGGCAAAAGAGAAAGAGCCAAACAATCAAAGCAACCAATGGATGTCCTCGAATGAGTAAAACATGCAGCCAACATGCTCACACAATAAAATGGCAAATGAAATATGTGATAAGCATGCACAAACACTCTAGCATCTATCAAGCAATTTGGCGATGACTAGGTCATCTATATATGAGTATATTGACATAGGAGTCAAATGAGAACATTTGATCATAGGTCATACTCATCGTTTAAGCACAAGTGGGGTTACCACTTTTACATAAAGCATTGTTGTGTTCACACCATTAGAGTTGCTTTAGCTCATTTGATTAGAGTAAAGCTCCCCCTAGATGTGATATTCCCCCTAAGAGGGATGAACTAACCTTGGGTTTTGTCGATGATGACTTCATGTAGGTGTTGAAGATGTGGATGCTCAATGTTGATGTAGATCATTTGGAGCAATCCTTTGGAGTGAGTTGCGCTTTCAATACCTACATGGGTTAGTCCCACAAGGAACAAACAAGGATATCCATAGACATAGAGTGATGCATACACAAGATGATGTCCATGAAAGCATTAGGTTACCTTGTCCCTTGTCTTACCAACAAGAGGGTTTGTGACTCCTTGAACTAGTGCAAGATAAGAAAGTTGTTTGCACTTGTCCTTGCCAAAATGATAAGAGTGAAGTATGTTGACGGAGTCACCCTCAAGAACTCTCTAGTTCTTCTTCTTCTAGATCCACACCATCTTGATGGGAATCCTTGGAGTTGTAGTTGTACTTGATGAGGTAGAACTTGATGTAGTCCTTGGAACCCACTTGACCAAGGCCTTAGGTGCTTCTTCAAACACATCAATTTGCTCTTGAAGCTTGTCCTTGCCTTTTTGCTTGTGGTCTTGTGGTGGAAGATCATCTTGAGCTTGTGTCCCTTTGAAAGAAGTAGGATCATACTTCTCTTGTTGAGGAACAAACTTCGTGTTGGGGTATTGATCTTCTTCCCACTCAACTTCATTGGCATTGAACTTTCGTTCAAAACCAACACCTTGATTATTCCGGTGTCTTCCTTGCTTGCGTACAATTTCCTCAAATTGCTTACTTCCGGCAAGGCTCTTGTAAACACCTTTCTCTATAATTCCCTTCAATAAGCTATTTTCTTGCTCAAGTATAACTTGGCTAAGAGAATCATTAGTGGAATCAAGAGA
Source organism: Triticum aestivum (assembly GCF_018294505.1). Taxonomy (NCBI): domain Eukaryota; kingdom Viridiplantae; phylum Streptophyta; class Magnoliopsida; order Poales; family Poaceae; genus Triticum; species Triticum aestivum. The sequence continues at coordinate 98,077,194 of NC_057802.1, forward strand.
ACTACTAGAAGCAACAACATTGGATTTAGCATGATTGTTGTTACTACTAGATGAAGCATCTTTCTTGTGCTTGTTGCTAGATTCAACTTGTGGCATGTAAGTTGACAAGAGTAAACGCTTGGCAATGTAAGAAGAACTTTTTCTTGCAAAGATCATCATTGATTGCCTTTAAAAACTCATGCTCTTGCTCAAGGTTGAGCTTTTCAAAGCGTACCTTATCATGATTCTTTAAAAGTTCTCGATGATTTTCCAAGGTAGTTCCATGAGCTAACTTAAGAGTGTTAAGTTCTTTAGTTAGACGCTCAGTCTCCTTCTTATCAGCATCATTTGTTTTATCTTGATTAGCATGATTAATTGACGTTTCATCATAGTTTTCATCACTAGAATTGTCAACAAGTAAATCATCATCACCTAGCAAATCATCTTCATCACTATTGAAATCAACATACTCGGGATGTGTTACCTCTGGACCTTTGGCCATGAAGCATCTTCCAATTCCTTCATTTGGTGAGTCAGATATATCGTAGGAGTTGGTTGAAACAAGTGCTAGACCGGCAACACCTTCATCTTGAGTATATTCGGAGTCGGAGTGATAACTTCTTTCGGAGTGATTGTCGGAGTCGGAGCCGGATACCCATTCACCGAGCTTGATGTCTTTTTTTGTGTAGCTCCTTGATGATTTTTCCTTCCTTTCCGAGTCCTTGCTTCTCCGAGAGGATCTTCGTTCATAACGATCATCTCTACTCCTACTTTCTCTTGGTGGTGATTCTTCTCTTCTACTTCTTCTTTTGGGAGAATCTTCTCTTCTTTTGTAGGGGGTCGTACACTCATTGGATTAGTGTCCGGGTCTTCTACAATTGTAGCAATTTCTCTCATGACTAGAAGATCTTTTGTCATTTAGGACCTTGACTTGGAATTTCTTTCTTTGCTTCTACTCTTGTAGAACTTGTTGAAGTTCTTTACCATTAGGCTCAATTCTTCATTGAAGGTTTGCTTCTCACTTGATGATGTGGGAGCATCACCCGAGGCTTTGTAAGCACCACTTGACTTGTTGTGAAGCTCTTCCTTATCCTTGAGTGACATCTCATGAGCAACAATTCTTCCAATGACTTCCGTTGGCTTGAGATCTTTGAAATTGGGCATCATTTTGATCAATGTGCACACGGTATCATATTTTCCATCCAAGGCTCATAGGATCTTCTTGATGATGAATTTGTCGGTCATCTCTTCACTTCCTAAGCCGGCAATCTCACTTGTGATGAGAGCAAGCCTAGAGTACATTTCGGCGACACCTTCACCATCCTTCATTTTGAACTTGTCAAGTTGACTTTGAAGCACATCCAATTTGGATTCCTTGACGGAGTCGGTACCTTCGTGCATATCAATCAAAGTGTCCCAAATTTCCTTTGCATTCTCAAGACGGCTCATTTTGTTGAATTCTTCGGGGCACAATCCATTGAAGAGAATATCACAATCTTGAGCATTGTATTGTAGCATCTTGAACTCTTCCACGGTAGCTTCACGGTTTGGTTCTCTCCAATCAAAGAATTCACCTTGCAAGCCAATACACACAATAGCCCAAACGGCGGGGTTATGTCCAAGAATATGCATTTTCATCTTATGCTTCCAACTAGCAAAATTTGTACCATCAAAGTAAGGACCTCTACGGTGGTAATTTCCCTCGCTAGAATCCATACTCTCCTAGGTTGTGAAACCAAGGCTATGACTACCAAAAGCTATGGAAATCAAAGCAAATGGAGACCAAAGCTCTGATACCACTTGTAGGATCGAAAGTATATCTAGAGGGGGGTGATTAGACTACTTGACCAAATAAAAATCTAGCCTTTTCCCAATTTTACTTCCTCGGAGATTTTTAGCAACTTAGCACAAGTCAAGAAACCAACCTACACCTGCAATTCTAAGAGTATAGCAGCGGAATGTAAAACAATTGCATATGAAGGTAAAGGGGATGAGATTGAGGGAGCAAACGCAATGTTGACACGGAGATTTTTTACCTGTGGTTCCGATAGGTGGTGCTATCGTACATCCATGTTGATGGAGACTTCAACCCACAAAGAGTAATGGTTGCGCGAGTCCACGGAGGGCTCCACCCACGAAGGGTCCACGAAGAAGCAACCTTGTCTATCCCACCATGGTCGTCGCCCACGAAGGACTTGCCTCACTAGGGTAGATCTTCATGAAGTAGGCGATCTCCTTGCCCTTACAAACTACCTGGTTCAACTCCATAATCTCGCCGGAGGCTCCCAAGTGACACCTAGCCAATCTAGGAGACACCACTCTCAAAGAAGTAACAAATGGTGTGTTGATGATGAACTCCTTTCTCTTGTCCTTCAAATGATAGTCTCCCCAACACTCAACTCCCCCTCATAGGATTGGATTTGGTAGGAAGAAGATTTGAGTGGAAAGCAACTTGGCGAAGGCTAGAGATCAAGATTTATGTGGTTGGAATGGAATATCTTGACCTCAACACAAGTGTAGGTGGTTCTCTCTCAGAGAATATGTATTGGAAGTGTAGGCATGTTCTGATGGCTCTCTCCACGAGTGAAGAGTGGGTGGAGGGGTATATATAGCCTCCACACAAAATCTAACCGTTACACACAGATCACCAAACTCGGTGGGACCGAATCAGAGAACTCGGTCAGACCGAATTGGTTCATAATGTGACCGTTAGGTGTTTCGGTGGGACCGACATGTCAACTCGGTGGGACCGATATCATTAGGGTTAGGGCATAACGTAATCTCGGTGTGACCGATTACACAAACTCGGTGGGAACGATTTTGGTAATAGTCAAACAGAGAGTTGGTCAGGCAAACTCGGTGGGACCGATTCGCTCATCTTGGTGGGACCGAAATGTTACGAAAAGGAAATAGAGTGTTTGCATTGCAATCTCAGGGGGACCAATCGCTCATCTTGGTTTGATCGAAACGTTACAAAGGGAAACAGAGAGATTACAATCCCATCTCGGTGAGACCGAGATCCCCATCGGTGAGACCGAAAAGACTAGGGTTTCTGGCTGTGGCTATGTCAACTGAACTCGGTGGCGCCGGATAGAAAGAATCGGTGGGGTCGAGTTTGACTTTTGGTTTGGGAAATATGTGGATATGAGAAAGTAGTGGAGGGTTTTGGAGCATATCACTAGGTATTTTGTGCAAGAACCACATTAAGCAACACCTCATCCCTTCTTAATAGTATTGGTGTTTCCTATAGACTCAATGCGATCTTGGATCACTAAAATAGAAAATGTAGAGTCTTGTGCTTTGAGCTTGAGCCAATCTTTTGTCTTTAGCATTTTGAAGGGTCCACTTTCTAATCCATGCCATGCCAATCATTGAGCTTTCCTGAAATATCTATCTTGAAATAGCATTAGCTCAATGAGCTATATGTTGTTAGGAATTACCAAAACCACCAAGGGATAATTGCACTTTCAGTCTCTGGTTATAAGGTCCGAACCAGGTGAGCCCGCGGACGCCGAACTTGGTCGTTTATCGATCTTTGAATTCAGCGCCGCAGACATCTTCCAACACTCGCCCTTGGGCGATGTGCTAAATTCGTTGAGAAATCTGTCCTTGGCGGGGGACTCACGGCCGAATTATGTCATGTTCGAACCGGAGGCTGATGATGAAGGAGAATTTCGCTTCCCACCCACCACCCACTTCATAGCCACTGTCGAAGACTTAACCGACGCGCTTGATTATGACTCTGAAGACATCGACGATATGGCCGACGATGCCAGAGACGAGGAGGCCCAAAACCCGCCGTTCATTGGACGATGGACGGCCACTTCCTCATACGACGTCTACATGGTAGATACGCCGAAGAATAATAGCGGCGATGACAAGGAAAACCCCACAAAGGAGGACCCTCCTAAAACACAACCAAAGCGCCGGCGTTAGCGGCGCCGCCCTAAATCCCGTCGCAGCCGGGACAAGAACACCGGCACAGGAAACGATAACACTCCGGATGGTGCCGAAGACACAGGAGAACCCGATGAACAAACTGCCGAACAAGACCATCGGGAAGATGGGCAAGTCAGCCCTGACGAACAGGCAATGGAAGAAGACTCGGAGGATGGAAGTTACCATCCGCCCTCCGAGGAGGAGGCAAGCCTCGGCAACGACGACTTCATCGTGCCTGAGGAGCCTCTGCAGCAGGAGCGCTTTAAGCGCCAGCTAATAGCCACTGCAAGGAGCCTGAAAAAGAAACAACAACAGCTTCAAGCTGACCAAGATCTGCTCGCCGACAAATGGACTGATGTCCTGGCAGCCGAAGAATACTGCCTCAGACGCCCAGCCAAGAGTTACCCAAATCGAAGGTTGCTACCTCAATTCGATGAAGAGGCGCCGGAGCCATACCTCCTTCGCGTAACGCGACCGACCGAACACTACGCGGTCGGGACAGTACGGCGGATCGACCACCTCGTGGTCGGGATAGAGCGGCAATTCAAGCGGAACAGCCCGCCCCGCCGCCACGAAAAAATAGAGACAAAACAGTCTGGGGTCATACATACGACCTCCGACAGACCCTGGATAGTAGAGCAGGACATTCCCGATCGATTTATGGATCGCGAGGATGTCCCTCGACATGACATAATGGCTACCAATTCGGACATGACAAGCCTAGTCACACCCGAGCCGATAACCGCAGACGAACTCCATCGGAGCTACGGCGCAACGCGGCCAAATATAGAGTCGCCGCACACCCTCTCTGCTTCACAGATGAAGTAGTGGACCATGAATTCCCCGAAGGGTTCAAACCTATGAATATTGAATCATACGATGGGACAACTGATCCCCCGGTATGGATCGAGGACTTTATCCTCCACATCTACATGGCCCGGGGAGATGACCTCCACGCTATCAAGTACCTCCTGCTAAAGCTTGAAGGACCAGCTCGGCACTGGTTAAACAGCCTGCCCGAAAATTCTATTGGCAGCTGGCAGGACTTGGAAGAGGCCTTCCTTGATAACTTCCAAGGTACATATGTGCGGCCACCAGACGCCGATGACTTAAGCCACATATTTCAACAGCCTGGACAGTCTGCAGGGACGTTCTGGACTAGGTTCCTAACTAAAAAGAACTAGATCGTCGACTGTCCGGATGCCGAAGCCCTAGCGGCCTTTAAACACAGCATCCGCGACGAATGGCTCGCTCGCCACCTAGGCCAAGAAAATCCAAAATCTATGGCAGCCCTCACGGCACTCATGACCCGCGTTTGCGCGGGTGAGGATAGTTGGTTGGCTCGCAGCAAAAACATAGCCAGCGAGGCAAGCCCCTCCGAGGTTAAGAACAACAACGACAAGCTCCGACGTAACAGGCACAAACACCAAAGCAATGGTGATAATATCGATGACACTACAGTCAACGCCAGGTTCAGTGGCTCCAAGTCCAACCAGCGGAAGAAAGCATACAAGAGAAACAATCAGGGACCATCCAGCCTGGACCGCATAATCGATCACCCATGCCAGATACATGGCACCCCGGAAAAACCAGCCAATCATACCAACAGAGACTGTTGCGTTTTTAAACAGGCCGGCAAATTAAACACCAAGAACTGGGAAAAGGGATCACAGAGCGAGGACGACGACGAGGAGCCCTGGCAACCGAGCACAGGGGGACAGAAGAAGTTTCCCCCTCAAGTCAAAACGATGAACATGATATATGCTACACACATCCCAAGAGGGAGCGCAAGCGCGCACTAAGGGACGTTTATGCGATAGAGCTAGTTGCCCCAAAATTCAACCCATGGTCATCATGCCCGATCACTTTTGATCGTCGGGATCATCCGACCAGTATCCGGCATGGCAGATCAGCCGCACTAGTCCTGGACCCAATCATTGATGGATTCCACCTAACGCGCGTCCTCATGGACGGTGGTAGCAGCCTCAATCTGCTCTATCAAGACACAGTGCGCAAAATGGGCATTAATCCATCAAGGATCAAGCCAACGAAGACTACCTTCAAAGGAGTCATACCAGGTGTAGAGGCCCGCTGTACGGGCTCAATCACACTAGAGGTTGTCTTCGGATCCCCCGACAACTTCCGAAGTGAGGAGTTAATCTTCGACATCATCCAATTCTACAGTGGTTATCACGCACTGCTCGGACGGACGGCATTCGCTCGGTTCAATGTGGTGCTGCACTATGCTTATCTTAAGCTTAAGATTCCCGGTCCACATGGCGTCATAACGGTCAACGGAAGCACGGAACGCTCCCTCCGTAGTGAGGAGCACACCGCTGCCCTCGCAGCAGAAGCACAGAGCGGCCTTCTCAAGCAGATACGTAATCCGGCTGCCGAGCTGCTGGACATCGTAAAGAGGGTCCGGACTATGCTGCAAAAGGCCAGCGTGGCTCATCAAGAGCTCGACTAGCAATTTGGCCTTCCTCCCAGCCCCGATCAGGTAGTGGCATTCGTACCACGCGTGCATTATTACGCACTAAAATCCCATGGGCATCGACGGAGGCAAAGCTAGCTTGTGATCCACAGTTTGGCTCCACCGATCCCGGACATACATATATTGTCACTATTTCCTTTTCCCTTTTTCAGGTTTATTTTGCATAGACTTTCTTGGATGACCCGACTACTGGTCCTCTCAAAGGATAAAACACCAGGATGGCAAGAAGCACAGACATACAGGGGAAGTTCTAGAGGTCCGATTAACGGCTACGCTACCTGTTGTCAGGACCCATACGCTTCTCGCCTTTGGTCATGGCATGTTAAACAACCAGTTGCTTATTGCACCATTTGTATCAATGCGCTTTGACGCATTAACCCAATTATAATGGAAACAGTTTGTGGCTCAAGTTTAAGGGCCCAAGATATTACCTCTGCTTTCTTTCTGTTTTCCTTTAAATAACTTATCTTCTACCACCCGTACACTTTGGTACGTTTCATATTTGCCAGGGGCTCCCAGGCGCCCCACAATACGGCAACAAAGTCCGAACACTTTTATAGTATAGTTCGGCACCCCGAATTTAGCATTATATGCATTGGCTCCGAATCATGTCTTTGGTCAATAGTTGGGTTGCCCGGCTCCTGTGCTTGCTACCTTACGTTCCGCTATATCGGCTAAGGTAGTAAAGGGAGAACTACTGCGATTGTGCCCTGGTTTATCCAACGGAGCACATCAGTAGAGAAAGCCGAAAACTGACTGTCATGATGCAGCGAGAGCTGGTCAGCTGTTCGGAGGTTACAAATCGTTGGAGATTTCTCCCGCATTACGCGAAGGATCGGTACTTCCCGATCAGGCGCCCATAGCACTCTGGTTCGCAAACTAGGGGCTGCGCCTATGTTTTATTGTAAAACTCCTATGGCTAAGTGACGGCGTTTAAGCTGCATAGTCTGATTGCCTGGTTCGTTGCGCTAAACAACTCCTTCAAGGACCATACAATTGGATCAAGATTGTTTAGATTCCATCCCGAACACCCCTGTACTACCTATGTGGGGCCAGAAGCCGACGGCGGGCCAACCCTCAGATTCCATAAAACACGGCTGCACAGAAGGAAAAAATTAAAACATAACAAAAATTATATTACAAAGTGACTTTGTTTCATTATACAAGGCAAAGACAACACGAATGTATTCATTCTAAAATAATGTCCTGCCCACACTGCGTTGCCACAATGCGAGACCCCTCTAGGACATCGGCAAAATAGCGCTCAGGTGTGCGGTGCTCCTTGCCCTCTGGCGGCCCCCTGGCCAGCTCGACGGCATTCATCTTCGCCCACCACATCTTGCAATGAGCGAAGGCCATACGAGCACCTTCAATACAGGCCGATCGCTTGACGATATCCAGTCGAGGACAGGCGTTCACCATCCGCCTCACGAGTCCGAAGTAGCTGCCGGGCATAGCTTCGGCTGGCCATAGCCCGATTATCAAATCCTTCATGGCTAGTTCGGCCACCCTATGCAGCTCCACCAGCTGTTTCAGCTGCTCGGTGAAGGGCACGGGATGCTCTGGCTCAAGATTTTGCGACCAGAATAGCTTCTCCGTGGGACTCCCTTTCTCGGCTCGAAAGAACTCCGCGGCGTCGGACACACTTCGCGACAGATCAGCAAAATCCCCTGGAGAACTCCGAATTCGGGTTAGTAAAAGATAATTACTCTTCGCATATTTGCTTTGCATACAGAATGCCTTACCCGCCGCAATCTTCCTCGCCTCCTGGATCTCTTGGAGGGCGCCCTGGGCCTCGTTCCGGGTCGTGTCCGTGCTCTGCCAAGCCTTGGAGAGTTCGGCTTCTTTAGCCGACATGTCACGCTCCAAGGTCTCACATTTCTTTACCGCGTCGTGGAGCTCTTGTTGGACCTCGTTGACCCAGGCCTTGAGCTTCTTACGGGCAGCCTGCTCCTTGACAGCCTTCCCCTCGGCTTCGCCCAAGGCCTTTTTCCGGGCCTCGACCTCGGTCGTAGCTCCTATACATATCATGACACTTTGGTCAATATACATTTTACTCTTGTCGAATATTTCCCGGGTTATCACATACCTTGATTCTCCTGGAGCTGCCTCCTCACCTGGCCGAGCTCCTCATCGGCCTGCTCCAGCCTCCGCTTTAGATCGGAGACTTCGGCAGCATGTGAGGCCGCGGCCAGCAACGACGCCTGCATATTTATTCCAGACAAATTTAGTTAGTTTCCTGCAATAAAAGGATTGATCCTCTGTCCGGCCTTTCTTTCCGAACACCGGACAGTGTCTCAGGGGCTACTGTCTATATTGCGATTTTCTCCTTTTGCATCGCTTACCTCAAAACCTGTCAGCAGGCTGCTGTAGGCTTCGGTTAGTCCGCTCTTAACGGACTGAACCCTTTCAATCACCGTGCTCATAAGAACACGGTGCTCATCCGCAATGGAAGCGCCTCGCAGCACTTCCAGCAGATCGTCTGGTGCCCCTGGTTGGACAGGGGTCACCAGTGGAATAGGCATACCCCCTTCTTTCGAAGCAGGTTGCGGAGCCGTATCGGTCTCCGGAATCAAGTCTGATTGAGGGCCAAACTGAATACAGCCCTCCTCCCTAGTCTCCCAGGGGATTGGTTCCCCCTGATGTTCGGTAACAGGGGCTTCGCCTTCGGGTGCCTCTTGATCCTCTACCCGGCCTCGTAAGGTCCATTGGGAGAGCACCTCGTCGTCCCCTTTGGCATTGGGAGAGTAGGCGACGGGCGGTGTCTCGCTAGCCATCTCCTTTTAGTCCAACGATCCTCTTGATGAGGATCGCTTGGAGCTGTTGTGGGCCGGACTGCGATAGCAAAATTAACCATGTCAATACATTGAAATGGAGAGGCTGGACATATGGGTATGCGGGGGTCATAGCACTTACGAAGCAGCTTGAGGCTTGGTGCGGGGGTGTCGATCCGGACTGCTGTCGACGTTCCACGAGGATTTTTCGCAAAAGAGCCCTTCCCCTTTTTGGGCGTCCCCGCCTCCAGGTTCATGGAGGCTGCCCTCTTCCTTCCCTCGTCAGGGGAGGGATGTCCTCCTCCTCCTCGTCATCATCGTCATCCTCGGTGGCGGAGGAGCGGGTCTCCTCTTCGGACGTCGCGTCCGAAGCGCACTTGCGACGGGGGCCACTCCGGACCCCCTTGTCCTTCTTGGCCTTCTTCTCCGGTGCCTTATAGGGCGCCGGCACCAGCGTCTTCGCTAAACGCAGGATGACTGGTTCTTCAGGCAGTGGAGCCGGACAGTGGATCCGCTTTGCCCTCTTCATCCATTCCTGAAAAAGCAATGACAGTGAAAGTTCGGATATCTTCCTTAGAGGAGACAAGTAGAGGACATGTTGGAAACTCACCTCGCTGGCGGGGTGGTTAATGTCGTGTCCACGGTCCGAATCCGTGGCTGGTGGTATCTCGTTGCCCTTGAAGAGCAATTTCCAGGCATCTTCGTGAGTGGTCTCGAAGAGCCTCTTCAGGGTATGGTGCTTCTTCGGATTGAACTTCCATAGCGGGAGTCTTTGTCTTTGGCACGGGAGAATCCGGCGAACTAGCATCATCTGGATCACATCGACAAGTTTGACATTCTTGTCCACCATGCTTTGAACGCGCGTCTGCAGCGCTATCAGCTCGTCTGGCGAACACCAGTTTGGGCTCTTCTTGACCCAGGAGGTGAGTCGCATGGGAGCGCCGGAGTTAATTCGGCGGCCGCGGCCCAGTTTGTGCTGCTTGGTTCTGTGATGTAGAACCTTTGTTTCTGCCATTCCTTGACAGCTCCACGAAAGTGCCTTTTGGCCAGGAGACATTGGCTAGCTTGCTCACCATGGCTCCCCCGCACTCCGCATGCTGGCCGTCCACTACCTTCGGCTTCGCGTTGAAGAATTTGAGCCACAGCCCGATGTGGGGTTGGATGCGGAGGAAGGCCTCACACAACGCCGAGATGTTGAGGACGGAGTTCGGGGATAGATCATGAAAGTCTATCCCATAATAGTACATCAACCCACGGACAAAAGGGTGGAGTGGAAACCCTAGCCCGCGGAGGAAATGAGGGATGAATACCACCCTCTCATTGGGCTTCGGTGTGGGGATGAGTTGCCCCTGAGCTGGAAGACGGTGGGCGATTTCCTTCGCCAAGTACCCAGCCGCCCGAAGCTCAGTAATGTCCTTGTCCTTGACAGAGGAGACCATGGCCTCTGGATCCGGACATGGTCCGATGCATGCCGAAGATGTAGAAATATGGGGACTTGGGCGCTGGAGCTCAAGGATGGAAGGGGAGAGGAAGGAGAAGGCATGCGTAGACAAGGGCGAATTCTTATCCCCTTATAAAGGCAGTGAGTATTGAACGCCTTCCCACTCGCCTCCAAACTCGCCTATTCCCAAGGGCTGTGTAAACGGCACTGTTGGGTGACCCATACCTGTATTGATGAGAATCCCACAATAAAGGGACACGATCCCTGCTTCGACAACACGTGCCAATGACTACCGTGTCTTGAAACATGGAGCGGCAGATACAAAACGGTTCCAAATTATGACCAGGTGGACGTGATGTCGTGTTGTAAAAAGTTATCAGCGGATTGGACTCGTGGAGTATTATATTCTCTCTGCAGTTGTGTATGGTGTGTGTGTGTGTTACAGGTCCGGATACAATCATCACATCCGGAGACTATCTTGGAGTTCGGAAAGAAGGGAACCCGCCTTGCAATGCCGAAGACAAATCTGCGCGCCGGACTCCTCGTCATTGAAGCCAGGTTCAGGGCCTACTGAGGGAGTCCTGGACTAAGGGGTCCTCGGGCGTCTGGCCTGTTAGCCATGGGCCGGACTGATGGGCTGTGAAGATACGAAGACCGAAGACTGCACCCGTGTCCGGATGGGACTCTCCTTGGCATGGAAGGCAAGCTTGGCGACCAAATATGTATATTCTTTTCCTTTGTAACCGACCTTGTGTAACCCTAGATCCTCCCGGTGCCTATATAAACCGGAGGACATAGTCCGGAAGGGGAGATATTGATTACCTTAGTCATACATGCTAGACTTTTAGGGTTTAGCCATTACGATCTCGTGGTAGATCAACTCTTGTCATACTCATATTCATCAAGATCAATCAAGCAGGAAGTAGGGTATTACCTCCATAGAGAGGGCCCAAATATGGGTAAACATCGTGTCCCCAATCTCCTGTTACCATCGACCTTAGACGCACAGTTCGGGACCCCCTACCCGAGATCCGCCGGTTTTGACACTGACAGGGGCCACTCGAATTGTGGCTGCAGCACGCCGAGTGCGACACCCCGGCGACGGGAGCAGAGGTTGAGGTCGTCTCCCCGGGCTAGATCTTCATGACCCGTGGATGGGGTGAGGTCGCCCGTGCCTGCCGCGTGGAGGGGGCCCTCGCCATCCATTTCGAGTACGACAGCGCTTCCACGCTGTTCTTCAAGGTCTTCGACGCGGTAGGCCGCCGCCTGGAATGCTGCCCGGGAGGGGGTCGCGAGGACAGTGCGACGGCTGGCGCTGGGCCCGCCCTTGGTCCTGCCGACACCTCCTCCAACAGCAGCGATGGCGCCTGGGAGTCCAGCATCTCCCCCGAGCCTTACGAGACTCCGGAGACGAGCGACGACAGCTACGAGCCCTCGAGCTCTCGCCACGCCCAGAGCGCGGCAGCGACGTCCGCTCATCGGCACCGCTGATCTGGATAGGGTTGGCGCCGGTCTCCCGTGGCCCACTATTGATGATGACGTCGGTGGCGGCGCCTGTAGATGTGGATCCTGGAAACCTTCTTCTTTTGTTCCGTATGACGAATCAAGGTGAACCCCGTGGGGGTGAATAAAGAATCTGTAGTGCTTTTGAGTCGATATTATTCTCGTAATGAATTTTATGGTTGCGCGTCTTGCTTCGACTTTGTACCCCATTTTCTTCCTCGCGGTAGCTTAGCGCTCTACACCGACATGTTCGAGTCCCCAGGCAGGCTTCAGCCGTCGTTGGTATGCCAGGTCACGATGCCGTGGTCAAGGCCAGGAGGTGAGCGGCCCGAGGTCCGGTGAGAGCTCCTGAGGCGCGATGCTCAAGAGGTTCCCTTTAGCATGCAAGCAACTCCCTGAAGGCAAAAAGGAAGGCGGCATCGCCGAAGCAAGGCTGCAAGAGCTGAAAGTCTGGTGTCCCAGCGCTGGGCTGGCTCAAATGCGTGACTTATCTTAGCGATCCTGAGGCGATTTCCTTGTGCGGCGCCCGATTCGTACGCCACGTCGGCGGTACTACTAGGTCAGGCTCGCGCCAGCTTCCCTCCCTTTCTCGTGCTCTTCTAGGTGCTCTGCGTCCTCGGGACCCGACCCTCGAGCGAGCTCAGCCACCGCTGGTATGCCAGGTTGCGGTGTCGTGTTCAAGGCCAGGGGGTGAGGGCTGGAGAGTCATTAAGAGCTCCAGAGACGCGATACTCAGGAGCCCCCCTTTAACGCGCAAGTGAATTGCATGAGAAAAGGAAGGAGCTTGTGGTGCCGCCCGCAGTTAGGCTCCAGAGATTCCTGCAGGTTAGCGCGAGGGGAGGATACAGCTTGCAATCGCATTTGCTGCCCTGCAGCTAGTCTTTCTGCAAGAATATGGAGGCACTAAGGGCCTGGTGAGGTGACGTGCGCGGGGCGTGCCACAAGCCAGAGCTCGACCACTCAGGTTTATCAGCGTTGCAGGGACAGACCCGAGCACAAGCGTCGTGCCAACATATGTAGCCCCCATTGCGGGATGAGCAGGAAGCCGGCCAGCAACGTGGGTGGCCGTGAGGGGCAACAAGTAAGCTGGTGATGATCATGAAATGACTCAAGCAATAAGGTAAGTTAGTTCAAATAGATGCACGAACGATACATGCCACAGGGATGGACCCGAGTGGCCTGGGGATAATGCAGCCCGAGGGGCGCCCCCGATAGAATAAGCTAAAGATGCAAAAGATACATGTCATAGGGACAGGCCCATGCGACTTGGGGATGATGCGGCCTGAGGAGCGCCCCCAGCTGAATGAACCGGAAAGAGTCACCTGGTACCGTTTCTGAAGAGGTGTTGTAGTAGCTGAAGATGCGCGCTGAAGAAGTCGCTCCTCATGAGCCGCCTGGGTCCTGAGCCTCAGGAGGCTCTGGCGGCCCAGGTGATGCCTGGCCTCCTGAGCCGCCAGAATGCTCTGCAAGCGGCGCTAGAAGGTTACAGCCGTGTTCGGCAAGCCGAATGGCATGCGAACGTAGCTGTGAGGGGGACCCTCACACCGACCAACGCGCGAAGGCCAGAAACGCTCCTGAGATGCTGCCTTGTTGAGTCCTGGGATGTCGACGCAGACACACGGCTCGTCGTCCTCACCAGGACGCGGAGCTGCGCCAGGTGATGGGCGGTGGTCGCCGCATATGGTTCTTGCTTCTTGAAGCTCCTCGGTCACCTTGGTGATGAACTCCTGAGCACCAGGCGCTCCATGCCTTGTGCCCTCTTGACGGAAATGTGCGGCGAAGCACGCTTCCACATGGTTCCCGAGCGCCTCCCTCGTAACGTTGGCTAGGTCTAAGGCCCTCTAGAAGAGAGCCCCCGAGCCCAGCCTGAGGAGGGCGTCGGGCGCGCCTTCCTATGCGAGGGAGGGAGGCGCCCCGTCCATGGGCGCTAGTCCTGAGGTGGCGCTGCCGCTCTCCTGAGGCCCTTGGTGGAGCAGCTGCTTCTTCTTCTTGGGGATGGCGTCAGGAGGGTAGATGGCACCTTCGTTATCTGGGTCTTCGGATGCTGCTGCTTGGTAAGCGCGCTCGAGAGAGCACACAGCGTCCTTCTCCTCACATGCGACCGTGATGATGCCCACGGTCCTTGGCATCTTGAGGACGTTGTAGCCGTGATGGGTCACCGCCATAAACTTGGCCAGGGCTGGATACCCGAGGATGGCGTTGTACGGTAGGCGGATGTGGGCGACGTCGAAGTCAATGAGCTCGCTGCAGTAGTTATCGCGCTTGCCAAAGGTGACAGGGAGGCGGACCTGCCCTATCAGCGTGGTGGAGCCATCGGTCACTCCTGAGAAGGGCTTGGTAGGCTGCCGCTGATCGTATGGCACCTGGAGGTGGTCAAACATCTCGACGGACAGACATTGAGCCTTGCGCCACCGTCGGTGAGGGTCTTGGTGACTTGGACGTTGCTGACGATGGGCGAGCAAAGCATCGGGAGGGCGCCGTCAGTTGTCGCGCACTTTAGCTAGTCGGACGAGCTAAAGGTGATGGCGCACTTGGACCACCTGAGCCGGCGCGTGGCCTCGAGCCTGGGGAGGGCCGCGTTCACTTCGCGGGCGAAATGCTTGAAGATGCGCTGGGAGGCTAGGGCCTGAGCACCACCCAAGATGCAGGCGATGGCGCGAGGCTCCTGGAAGCCCCCAGCCCCCTCGTCCTGATGGTGGTCATCGTTCCTCCTTGGTGGTGGTGGCAGCGGAGGGAGGCCAGCATTGCCCTGAGGACGGTCCTCATGAGGCTACTCCCTCCAGGCGCCCACGCGAGGCTGGTCCTGCCTGCGGTCCTCACGAGGTCGGTCGCGCCACTCCTGGCGGGGGCCGCGGTCGTCCCAGCATCCTCCACTTCGTCCACCTCCTCGGCCATAGCCCCGGTCGTTGCGCTCGGGGCGCCGACCGAAGCGCCCATCGCGGATGGCCCTGAGCTCTTAACAGTCGCTGGTGTTGTGGTTGTGTACGTTGTGGAAGGCACTGAATGGACGGCTGCTCTTGGATGACTCGGGGTGGTCTCGACCGCGCTTCATCTCCGGCTCAGCCGCAAGCACGGCTACTCCCTTGCACTTCACATCTTTGGTCTTGGCCTTCTTGTCTTCCGGTCGGCGGCTGGAAGCTCGAGGAGGGAAAGGCGCCATTCCTCAGCTCTTGCGCACTTGGTCGCCATGTTGAACATCTCTAGGTGTCGGGGATATACCCCGCGGTATGACCCGGCCGGAATTGGCGACTCACTGGTGACCCGCCCGGAGCTTGGCGATTCACAGATAACCTGGCCGATCTTGGCGACTCATTAGTAACCCGGCGGGCGGGTCAGATGGACAACAAGGCCTAAAGCCCAGAAGGCCGGCTCACGTTATGATGGGCCGGATTAAAAGGAAAGGGATGACGAATATTTCCTTTACGAGGAAGCAAGACCCGGACTTGTAATTAACTTGTAAGAGAAGATAGACTAGTCCTAGTCCTACTAGGACTCCACATGTAACCCGCCCCTCTAACTTATATAAGGAGGGGCAGGGCACCCCAAAGAGGGACAAGTAACAAGAAGCAATCTCTAGGGCTAGACACCAAGAGACGGTTCCCGGCGACTCTCCCGTGATCATAATGAGACCTAGCCTCAAACAGCATGTAGGGTTATTACCGGATGATGTTTCCCGGGGCCCGAAGCTGTCCAAATCCTTGTCTTGTGTTGCGTCTCTCGATTCCGCCCAACCCCTCTCAAGCTACCGCATAGATGCGTTGGCCTCACGACTAAATCCTCACACTAGGACATCTGCCGTGACAATTCCATTACAGCTGGAGCCCACCGTGGGGCCTGCGCACGGTGGTGTTGAGTTCTTGGAGGAATCTTTCACAGGATCGAGAAGCTCTCGAATTGATGGATAAAGAAGAGCCGGCGCGAAACAATTACGCAGGGTAACTCGAGGTACAAATTGTGATCGAGAGAAAGCTAGGGTTGCAGTCCGCTCCACTGCTGCTGTCCGAAAAAATCGCCGAGACCGCGATCTAACTTTCCGCTGGAGTTTTCCTTCTCGGTTTATGTGACGCGCGTAGCCACCACGGCTGATATGAAGCAATCCTGCCTTGTGGTCAAATCACCGCAGTCCTCGGTTTCCTCGGACCGACCAAACTAGGCACACGCGCATGGATGCAAGGGATCGGCTCCCGTGTCTATACGAGAAGCCTGCAAAGCAACTGGAAGACGCCTCCATTAAGTACTCTGCCACGTGATGGCCAAGTTGATCTATAACAACAGATATTCTACCTAGCCAGAATTGCTATATGAGGAGGCGATCGGATCTACCTTGGCGAAGTTATACAAAAAATATATGTACTGAAGCTCTCACGTGGTCAGGAAAAAGACAGTCTATCACATCAAGCCAACATGGTACCACATGTTGTTACTAGTACGCAAGGGGTCAAAGGACAAAAGACTATGGATCAGCGGCAGTCATCTGCGTCTAGAACACACACACACACAAAAGGGGGAAAAGGCCCACGACCCGGACTGGTCCATCGCCTGCGCCCGCGTCATCGCCTCGAGGCGCCCGCCTCCGCCGCCATTCCGGCCCCGAGCCGGCCTCGCCTCGCTTCGCCAAGGAATTTTTGAGCATTGTCCCTGGGCCGTTTCCGCTTGACCGAGCCGTTATGGCCTCCCATCGCCTTCCGGCCAGTCACCACTGTCGCGCCATTGTCATTCGACTTGCTGGCGCCTCTGCCATGACTGTGCCCGAGCCGTCATGTTTTTACTTCTGCCAAGGGTGGATATTATATGCTACGATACATATGGGAAAAGAAAACAATGACCCGGAAGCGGACGTACTGCGGCCGGCCCGCGTCTTTGATGATTTAAGCCGCCCGTGCGCCCGGGAAAGTCGCCTCTGCTGGCTGCATTTGTGCGACCCGGCCGTAGCCACTGCCGGCAAGTCACTATCGCGGTCTCCAGCGAGCCGCCGTTCCGCCACCACGAGTTGCCACTGCCGTGGTCTCCACCGTGATTCCCGTTCAAGCCGGCTTGCCACCTCTGCTACAGCCACCTGTGAGTTGCCTAGCGGCCCTGCTGTTGCTGTTGCCAGGCATCATTTTTTTTCGACCCATTCAACCTTTCCGCAGATGACCCGCCCCTGATTGAGTCGCCCATGTGGCCCTGTGATATCTTTCGTCAAAATACATCAGACAATTGTTCACCTCAGATGAGGCGTTATACTGCGGGTATGGAGCGCACTGGCAACGTTCTTGTACCGACATTTCATCTGTGCCATACTACCCGGTGAACGAACGTGTGCAAGTCGCCGTCCTTCTGACCCGGTTTACATCAGCTAACAGGGATTGTGCCCGCGATTGACTCGCCGTCCGCACGGCTTACTACGCTTGTGATTTATTTTTCCGTCTGCACCGTTTGCAATGCCGCGGCTGACTGTACCTACCGGCTGGTTTTTTATGGTCGCCTTGTTATCACAACTGGATCGACCTCCGACAAAAAAAAACAGGTGCTATTTACTTTATTTTTAAGCACATATTAATTCATCCGAGCAAAACTACTTTGCCCTGTTGTATTTTGTATGCAGGGAAATTACCCGTCGCAAAGTGGTATTATACCGCGGAGATGGAGACACGCCAAACGTTATTTGGCACACGTGGTTGTCCTTACTCAACGGATTCCCGCACCGGCTTACAATGCCGCAGCCGACTCTCCCGCCCGCACCGGTTTACAGTGATGCGGTTGACTCACCTGTGATTAACTTCATGGCGGATTACTTCCGGCCTAGACACATCAGGTGTTATTTCTCCTATGCATTTTCTTAGTATACTTTAATTACTATGAGCACAACTACTCTGCTCTACGGTATTTTTGTATGCAGGAGAATTATCCGTTACAAAGTGGTGTTATGCCACGGAGGCACGTTCGGCGGTACCGCGCGGCTTCACGGACTGGTGTGTCATGGTCCGGATTACATCAAGGCGCCGGCTGACTCGCCCGTCCGCCGCATTGCAGCACCACAAACGACTCGCCAGCCCGCCCTCGCGACCGGTTCACGCGTCTGCATCGGCTTACAACAAGGAGGACAATTTGCTCGTCCACACCGGCTTACAATGCCGCGGCCGATTCATCTGTCTGCTCCTGCGGCCGATTCACCCCCCGTGGCCGACTCGCCCGTCCGCACCGGCTTACAGTGTCGTGGCCGGCTCATCTGTTGCCCGGGCGAATCAGGTGATATTCATCCAAGTTTGTTCTTAACACATAGTATTTTTGTCAAAGAGCAGTTTATCTTTGCCTTGGTCTGCACTATTGTTGATGCAGGACATTTGTTCACTACGTCAAAACAAACATGGTTGACTCGCTCGCGCCGGTTTACAGCGCCGCAGCTGGTTCATCTGTTTGAGCTGCCTCTGACGCAGCAGTCGTCTTTTCCATCTGTCTATTGCGGCCGGGTCTACATCGACACACCAGGACTGCACCTGTCTGCATGAGCGGATTATTGAATATGAGCAAGTCACTTCTTGGGAAGCCCGGTTTTTCTTCCAACAGCTTGGAGGAAAATTGTCATGTCTTATCAGCCGCCGTCGGCATTGGACGGCTCAATGGGCATGCGCACAAGTCGCCGCCACTACAGTTTGGTTAACTTCAAAACATCCAGTTGGAAGGAACCATTGGCCGAGTTGCTGACACGGCTCATACGGGATCATTTATAACCCGCCGCAGTCACCTCAACCTTCTGTGGATTCACATCGCGCTGTCAACACCAATGATATAACCCTTATGCTATGGTCAATATGGAGAATATCAAAGCCAACTCCTCGAGTTGTCTTGAGACTCGGGGGCTACAATGATATGACTCGGCAGCATTGGTCGGTTTCAATGCATTCAAGAACTCCGGGTCGTTGGAGGGAATGATAACCCGGTTCCGGAGGCTACTACCATATTGATGAAAATTTAAAGGCCATCAGAAAATTGCCGGTTCAAAATAAAGATTCCGGTTTAAAATCTGGTTCAAGAGATATCTCTCTCCCGCAAAGTTTTGAAGCTCTCAAATCCGGTTCAAACATCCGGCTCAAGGTAAATTTATATCTTACAAAGCTTTGGAGCTCTCAATATCCGGTTTACAAATTTCCGGTTCAAAAAGAAGTTATCTCTCGCAAAGTTTGAGTTCTCAGGAAAAATTAAAGGGACCAAAGAGAGTCTGTTACAAAGCACAACTCAAATATAGGTACCCTACTTTAATGACCATTGGGAGCTGATCGTATTCAAATTTAGCTTAACCCTTTTGGTGTGACCCTGATCGTATTCAAATCAGACTCGTTAAATATTCTCATGATCACTAGGGGGCTTCATGTTCAAACAAAGGTCGTATTCGAACCAAAGAGAACATAGTTGTCGGTACCCTCTTGATCGGCACACTGCCGAGCTCACTAGGAGGCTTCTTGATCGTATTTGAATCAAAGCTCAACCCCTTTTGGGAACCGACATGGATCATATTCGAATCAGCGTGGTTAAACAATTCTCAAGGTCATTTGGGGGCTTCCTGTTCAAACATAGGTCGTATTCGAACCAAAGAGAACATAGCTATCGGTACCCTCTTGATCGGCAACGCCAAAGCCACTGGGGGCTATATGATCGTATTCGAATCTTAGCTTAACCCCTGTGGGACGGTTTTCTGATCGTATTCGAATCAGAAGCCTCAAAATTTTTGAAGTCTCTTTTTGCAAGCAATTTTTGGATTTTATTTGAAGCTTTTTGCTCATATCTGAAGCATATATATATGTGGTTTCTATTAACCCACCCTGGCTTTCGACGAACAAGTCGCCAGCATATGACAATATTAATATTTGGAAGGTTTGGCTTCTAAGGATTGGGTTATCACCCTTACTGCACAGGTCATGTAAACCGGCAGTATAAATTCAATATCATAGTGGTTATATGTGAGATATTATGACCCGCCCTGCGGTAAACCGCCAAGGGATCTTGTGATCTAATTATGTGCAGGATAAGACTACATTTGGGTGGTTACACGCCCTGGTTTTTGATGTTCAGTCGCCAGGGCATATGTTGTTTAAACTCTGCAGGATTTACAGAGCTATGACTTACATAAATGATTAAATTCAAGCCCATCACCAAAGATTGAAATTGCTGTCTCAAAAGGGTTATTAATTCTTGATTTTCTCAAAGGCTATAAGCCGCCGGGTTGTATAAATTCCGGCTTACAATGGAGGCGTATTAAATCGCCATTGGCCAAGAGCCACCGGGTATTTAACCTCCGGATTGACTTATCAACAGATGAGGTATTCAAAGTCGCTTTGGCGCAATGGCTATTATTTTATCAATGGATATGATTTATTCTACAATCGAAAGAATAGTCCTGAGTCGCTGCAGGCTTACGACCCGGCACATGGGGGCTACATTATTTAAATTGAGATCACATCAAATATGCAAGTCCCATGTCACTGCCAGCATGCACCATGGCACTTGGGGGCTAATGTAAAGTCATTTTTTGATCAACTTATTGAAGACCCGACTCATCACATTGTAATGAGCCGGCCCTTGGGGATTACCAATTGCTCCTGTCGAAAATTCAAGGTACACAAGCCTTAATCTATTATATTGAAAGATCCACTACTCAGTTGGTAGAGTACAAAGCTCTTAACCTTGTGGACGTGGGTTCAAGCCCCATGGTGGAGATTACATCATATGTTGTTATTATAAATGAATCATATACAAAGTCCCAGCTCAGTATTATCTTACTGAATCGGCCCTTGGGGGCTACACATTACTGCTCAAGTTTACATGGTCATATTTACAAAGTCCCTACTCATTATTGCATAATGACCCGGCCCTTGGGGGCTACACTGGTTGAAGTTTTTATGAGCATAAGGCAATTACAAGTCCCAGGTTGCTGCAAGCATGACAACCCGACACTTGGGGGCTACATATGTGGAATATTCAGTTTATGACTAATGATTGAGATGAATAACCCGGTTTTCTTCAAGGTTGCAACACTTATGTTGAAGCAAGTCTTAAGTTATCACTATGTTATCCTCTTAAGACTTTGGGGCCACAGGTGATATGCATATAAGGGAGAAAAAATCTTCAAATTCTCAGTTTGGAGCAGACCAGATTAACCCGGTGTCTGCAACAATCATGACCCGGCATCATTTATTTATAACCCGACAATTTTGGCAATCATAAATCGGCAAGATCTACATCTTTAAGCCGGCTGAATATCAGTTGAATATTTCAAGACCAATATTTTTGTCAAATCAGGGCATTGAAGGCCGACTCAAATGGATTATTTCGTATAATATTTCTTTATAAGAGCCAATGTCAGCAAATGGATTATGAAGCTGGCCTATTGACCCGGATATCCAGGAGATTTGCTATGAGTTCATGGGCATGTATCAAGAAGGAAATGACAAGGATTTAAAGATGATCAGGTGCCGGCTTACAAAAATTTAACCCGGAGCACAACCTATTAAGTTTGTTCTTGTGTTTATTTTACAGGATCAGTTTAACATGGATAAATCAAAATTAAACTGGGGGCTAATGTCGCGGATATACCCCGCGGTATGACCCGGCCGGAATTGGCGACTCACTGGTGACCCGCCCGGAGCTTGGCGACTCACTGGTGACCCGCCCGGAGCTTGGCGATTCACAGATAACCTGGCCGATCTTGGCGACTCATTAGTAACCCGGCGGGCGGGTCAGATGGACAACAAGGCCAAAAGCCCAGAAGGCCGGCTCACGTTATGATGGGCCGGATTAAAAGGAAAGGGATGACGAATATTTCCTTACGAGGAAGCAAGACCCGGACTTGTAATTAACTTGTAAGAGAAGATAGACTAGTCCTAGTCCTACTAGGACTCCACATGTAACCCGCCCCTCTAACTTATATAAGGAGGGGCAGGGCACCCCAAAGAGGGACAAGTAACAAGAAGCAATCTCTAGGGCTAGACACCGAGAGCCGGTTCCCGGCGACTCTCCCGTGATCATAATGAGACCCAGCCTCAAACAGCATGTAGGGTTATTACCGGATGATGTTTCCCGGGGCCTGAAGCTGTCCAAATCCTTGTCTTGTGTTGCGTCTCTCGATTCCGCCCAACCCCTCTCAAGCTACCGCATAGATGCGTTGGCCTCGCGACTAAGTCCTCACACTAGGACATCTGCCGTGACAATTCCACGACACCAGGGCTGTGCATAGCTCCTCGTGGATGGCGAGCACCTCCTTCATCTTGACATCACGGACGCCGTCGGAGAACACAGAGATGATGGCCTCGTCCGTCACCTTGGGGATCTTGAGGAGAACGCTGTTGAAGCGCTGGATGTACTTCTGCAGGGTTTCCCGAGTGCCCTGGAAGTTGGCGATGAAGCACTCGCGCATCTCGCCCCAGGATGAGATCGATCCCGCGGGCAAGTTCAGGTGCCACGAGCGCGCGCCATCTTTGAGGGCCATGGGGAACCAGTTTGCCATGACCTTCTCGTCTCCGTTGGCTACCTCGATGCTCAGCTCGTAGAGTTGTAAGAACTCCGCAGGGTCGGGGGTGCCATCGTAGCGCGGGGGCAGGTCTGGCTTGAACTTGCGTGGCCAGATGACACTGCGCAGCTCGGGAGTGAAGGCGCGGCAGCCTGCTGTGGTCACCGGGGCCCGTCGCGGGGGCGGAGCCTGGTCTTGACATCCACGCGCCACCGCCGCAGGCTGCACGCGGTGGTGCTGGGAGGGCTGGAGCATTTTCTTGCGGCCGCAGGACTTCTTGGCAGCTTCCTACTTCATGCGTGGGTGCCCCGCGTGGCGGGTCATGCCGCGGGGCCGCGCGTCTTGGTGGGAGGGCACCGCCTTGATGCGGAGGTGGTGGAGGCGCTCCAGGAGCTACGTCGCCCGCAGTTGGAGGTGGGCGAGGCAGCGAGAGAGATGGTGCGGGAGAGCCCCCAGCAGCGCTGACGAGCTCGGCAATGCGATGCAGCCATTCCTCGTAGAGGTCGTCAACCGGGCGGTAACGAAGGAGCTCGCGTGCCATGAGCAGCGCGGCCTGTGCGTCCGTGGGCGCGCGACGAGCGTGGGACGACGAGCCGGCCAGAGTCAACGACGGGGTGGCGGTACGTCCGTCTTGCCGCACGGAGGGGTGCAGCGACGAAGCTTGCTGCTCGTTCCCCGCCGGGCCGGTGGCGGCGTTGGCGGCGGGTGATGGAGAACGGTGGGGAGGTCCGCCAACAGGCGCCGTCTGAGCGATGTGAGCGGCAAGGGCGGCCCGGCGCTCAACACAGGCTCGGCAAGCGTCTGCCATGGATACGGCAGAGCAGGGGAGCATGAATCGACGGAAGATAGGCTTCAGCGCACCCCTACCTGGAGCGCCAAATGTCGGATTCTGGGTTCTGGCAAACCCTTGAGGTTTGAACACTGGGGTGTGCACGAAGAACTCTCTCTCTGGCTCGCCCTCGCAACGATCTCAAGGCCTGGCTCGCCGAACCCAAGGAACGAGAGACACGAGAGTTTATACTGGTTCAGGCCACCGTTGTGCTGTAATACCCTACTCCAGTGTGGTGTGCCGGATTGCCTTGTAGGCTGGGGATGAACAATTACAAGGTATGAACAGCCTCCTGAGGAGAGGTGTTCATGAGCTCGGGGAGCTGGTGTGTGTGAGGGTGGTCCAAATGATCCGTCCCCATCTATGGTGGTGGCTAGTCCTATTTATAGAGGCCCTGGTCCTCTTCCCAAATGTTAGGCAGGAAGGGATCCCACAACGGCTAATTTTTAAGGGAGACAACCAGTAGAAGTTATCCTGACAAAGGTGGTATTCGCCTGCCAAAGGCTCTGGTGGTGACACTGCTGTGGGCTCCGTGGTGACCTCCGTCCTGCCGTCCTGCTGGTCTTGGTCTCGTTGCACCGATATGGAAACCTTTGCCTGATGCTTCGGGACTCCTCGCCTGTGCCTGCCTCTTTAGCACCAAAGAGGAAACTAGTACACTGCTCCCACTGGCGCCCGCCTGTCCTTGGTCGTCATGGCTCACATCACGCGCACCTCGCGAGGTGCCCCCTGCCTAGATATCTCCGCTCCTCGGGAACCCGCCTAGCGAGGCTGCCCCTGAGGAGGTCTTGCATCGTCTGCCTCGCGAGGCTTGGCCCCTCGTGAGGATCTTGAGTGGTTGCCGCTGAAGATGGGCCATACCAGGCCGCTGGTGGAGCCACGCCGTGGGCCACAGGCAGGCAAGCCTGGGTACCCCCGTTCCTCGGACGCCGACAGTGCCACCTATCCAGACCAAGGACAAGGAAGGAGTCACTACCACCCACACCTTGCCGCCGCACGCCAACCGCCGCCGCCACATATAAACATTCGGAAAGTCAAAAATATAATCTTTTGCGTAGTGGACAACTGAACCTGGAAGTTAACAGAACTATTTCATCATTGTTTGCCAAATTCGAACGCATTGTTTGCCAAGCATCGAAAGCATTGTTTGCCAACTTCAAACGCATTGTTCAAGGTACACCACATTCCATCATTTCTGGATACTAGATGATGCATTGCGCCATTTGACGCAACGGCCAACTGAACGCGGAAGTTAATTGAACTATTTGAATGATTTTTTCTCAACTATCTGCAAATAAGTAAGTTCATACTACATTTCTATTTGCCTTGACTATGATCATTGCCCATAGCTTTCTTTGTCGATTTGTTTTTGATGACATGTGACTTTGTTTATGTTGATTTTTTTAATCAAAAGTTAAGCGAACTATTTGAAGGATTTTTTCCCTCAACTGTCTTGGTTCTTCCATCCGGTTAGCTTCAGTCGCGAGCCTTAGCCAAGTAGACATAGGAGGGCTATGTATTCATTTGCTCAAGACTATTTCTATATGGACATCTAAATGTAGTAGGTCGCCCGTGTAGACTTGTCCCTAGGCGACTCGGGCGCCGCCATCAACCCTAGCCCAGTCGGGCCTTCCTCCTCTGTCACGCCCAAGATGCGACCCTATCCTAAACGAACACGAAGGTCCCACCAAGGATAGAAGCGCATCTTGAAGACACTTTTGCAAGGTGGATATCATTACATCAACATTACATAATAGATGGGGATACATACAAGGCATACAAATGCCGCAAGAATACATCAATATACATGAGAACAACATCCGACTACGGATGAAACACAAACAGAAGCTCAAACGACATCCACCCCGCTATCCCAGGCTGCCGACCTGGAACCTGTCCCAAGATCGACGAAGAAGAAGAAGAAGAACTCCAACATGAATAAACATCGCTCTCGCGTCATGATCATCGCATAACCTGTACCTACAACTGTTGTTGTAGTAATCTGTGAGCCACGAGGACTCAGCAATCCCATTACCATGGGTATCAAGACTAGCAAAGCTCAATGGGTAAGGAAGGGGTAAAATGGTGAGGTTGCAGCAGCGACTAAGCATGTATGGTGGCTAACATACGCATATAAGAGCGAGAAGAGAAGCAACGGAACGGTCGTGAAACTAGCAATGATCAAGAAGTGATCCTGAAACCCTACTTACGTCAAACATAACCCCAAAAACCGTGTTCACTTCCCGGACTCCGCTAAAAAGAGACCGTCACGGTTACACACGCGGTTGATGCGTTTTATTTAAGTCAAGTGTCAAGTTCTCTACAACCGGACATTAACAAATTCCCATCTGCCACATAACCACGGGCACGGCTCTCGAAAGTTTATACCCTGCAGGGGTGTCCCAACTTAGCCCATTATAAGCTCTCCCGGTCAACGAAGGATATTCCTTCTCCCGGGAAGACCCGATCAGTCTCGGAATCCCGGTTTACAAGACATTTCGACAATGGTAAAACAAGACCAGCAAAGCCGCCCGAATGTGCCAACAAATACCGATAGGAGGTGCACACATCTCGTTCTCAGGGCACACCGGATGAGCAATCCGTACAACTAAAACCAGGCCTCAAGTTTCCCCGAGGTGGCGCTGCAAAGGGCTCTAGTTTGGACCAACACTCAGAGGAGCGCTGGCCCAGGGGGGTAAAATAAAGATGACCCTCGGGAGCGCGACTCCCAAGGGAAAAAGGCTTAGGTAGGCAAATGGTAAAACCAAGGTTGGGCCTTGCTGGAGGAGTTTTATTCAAAGCGAACTGTCTAGGGGTTCCCATAACACCCAACCGCGTAAGGAACACAAAATCAAGGAACATAACACCGGTATGACAGAAACTAGGGCGGCAAGAGTGGAACAAAACACCAGGCATAAGGCGGAGCCTTCCACCCTTTACCAAGTATATAGATGCATTAATTAAATAAGAGATATTGTGATATCCCAACATAAACATAATCCAACATGGAGCAAACTTCATCTTCACCTCCAACTAACAATGCTATAAGTGGGGCTGAGCAAAAAGCGGTAACATAGCCAAACAATGGTTTTATAGGGAGGGTGACAAAGTTTAGAGGTGGTTTCATGGCAATTTGGGAGGCTTGAAGAGCAAGTGATAGTAGCGAAGCATAGTGATAGAACGAAGCAACTAGCATAGCAATGATAGTAATGAGATCCAAGGTAACGGTCATCTTGCCTGAAATCCCACTAGGAAGAAGAACGAGTCCATGAAGAAGATGAAGCCACAAAGATGAACCAAGCGTAGACGAACGAATCCTCACGATCGCAACGAAACGGGAACTATCGAGAAGAAGCACACAACATGGTAAACACACCACACATGAACAAGGCATGATGCTCAACCAAGCCGGATGCATGACAAAGCTAGAAGCTACTCATGGCAAGAGATGATGCATACAAGAGCAACACATCAAAGCAAGTTTAAATGAGGTCGGAAACAACATATGACAATTCCGGCAAGTCCCCATATGCAAATTTCGAAATTGGTCCAGATCTAGATAAACCTTATGTTCAAGTTGTTAACATCAAGTTAAAATGCACCAACATGATTTACACGAAATTCTAGTCAAGTTACATATAAAGTTCATTTAGTTCGGAGCTACGGCCTAGAAGATATGAGCAAAACAAGTTAAACATGGCATTGATGCAAAATGCATTCAAACATCAAGCAAACACCTCAAAACAAGGATGCAACAAGGTAATATGAAACTACATGCAAAACTAAGCAAGTTTCATATAGAGCATGCTCAAAACGGAGCAACGGTTCAACACATACACATGAAACAAATTTAAAGGACAAGCTGTCCAAACAGCAAGTAGGCAACTTGCAAGTATCAAAACAACATGCTACAGCACCTCAACATGAAAACAAAAGGCATGGACATGATTCAAAGGTAAAGCGTTACAAAACATGAACACTAAGCTATCCCCAGAAACCACTAGAACATGCTCAAAAGGACATGACAAGATTGCAAATAATAACAGTTTCACAGACTTGGCAGAAATTACTGGGCATGGCAGAAATAACATCAGGTTGCAATGTTTAGAGCTATCAAACAACAAGTTGAAACAAGCTATCATGGCAAAATAGAGCATGGCATGCTAATACTAAAGACAAAGAACAAAACTCGCCTACTAAACTAATTCCAAAGATCAACAGAAAAGATGGTAGGATCCATGCAAACATGGCAAGTAATATGACAGATTCAGACAGTGAAAATAACTGTACATGGCAGAAACAACGATAAGTAGCCATGTTGGTGAGCTTGTACAACTCCCCAAAGCATTACATGGCATGTGGAGTCAACCAACAGTAAGATTGCATAAATATGAAGCTAAGCATGGCAAGATCAAGTTCATAGGATGCATGGATCACTAGCAAAACACATGGCAAAAACTGGACTTAATGTTAACATGCTGACAGCAACATTATTTAGCAAGTTTGGAGCAAGATTACAACAAGCTATAGCAGGCTATAAATACAAACAAGAGCATCGATGGATAGAGCATAACACGCAAAACAAAACATCGTTAGTGAACATCTCCATATTATGCATGGAACTCATGGTGGAAGCATGGCAACATAGCAACAAAATATGACAGACTCAGACTTAGCAGAAATGACTCACAGAAATCAGAAACATCATGGAGGCTACTTTGCATGCTTGTGCTAGTCACCACATAGATAACAAAAATATAAGACAAGCACCCCTGTAAATATGGCATGATGTAGTTCAAAATGCGTGTAGAGCTCATGCTCATAGGATGCACACAGAAAATGCAACGAAAATAATAAATCAGCAAGTTCTGTAAACAGACTACAGTCAACATAATATAGCACTCTTGCAACGATGATTAGGGCATCAAGACGGACTCAAACAAGCATGGCACAGTGGAACAAAACGAAGAGAATCTCACAATGAACATTTTGACACATCGTGCACGCAAAACGGAGTTACAAACATGAAGATATGGCATGGCAAAGTGGGCATAAGAATATGCAAATTTCAGGACTAAGCAGAAATTATACCCCCGAAAACTGGACGGGACGAGGAGATCCGGGGCGCGGAGCGGCCGTGTTTGGATGGGGGACCGGAGGATCTGGTCCAGGCGGAACTCCGGCGATGGCCGTCATGCTCCGGCGAGCGCGCGGAAGCCTGAGGCGACCTCAGGGACGGGCGGAGAGGAGCGTCGGCGACCGGGACGAGGCGGATCCGGGCCTGGGGACCCCGGATCTGGCACCGGAGATGGCCGGCGGCGAGCTAGCGGCGGAGGGCAGCGGATCCGGCGACGGGGTCGGCGTGCGGCGGGGGGGATCCTGCGAGGTGGCGGAGGCGCGCAGGGTCGGCGCGGAGACGGGACGCCGGCGGCGGGGACGGGACCCGGCAGCCAAGGGCGAGGCGGGAGGAGCTCGGGCTCCTGCGAACTCCTGCCAGAGCGGTGGCGGGGCGGCTCGGCGACGACGAGCGGCCGGCGGGAGGCGCGGTGGCCGGCGAGCGGCGGCGGGAGACGCGCGGGCTCTCGGGCGGCGGCGCGGGGCGCCTCGAGCGATGGCGGCCGGATGGGCTTCGGGGGCCCGCCCCGGGCCTGGCGGGCCGGCGGCGACGCGCGGTGGCCGGGGCCACGTGGCACTCTGCGAGTGGCCCGGCGGCGGCGGGAGACGCGTCCGGTGGAGACCAGACATGTCCGGCGCCGGAGTGGGGAAGATTGCTAGGGTTCATCCGGGATTTTCGGGGGAAGTCACATATTTATAGGTAGAGGGAGCTAGGAGAGTCCAAAAGAGGTGCGGTTTTCGCCCACACGATCGTGATCGAACGGCGGAGAGTATGGAGGGGGTTTTGCTGGGTTACAGGGCTAATTTGGAGGGGTGTTGGGCTGCAAGACAAAAGGGGCTTTCGGGGTACGCGGTTAACCGTTGGGGCATCAGACGACCTCCAAATGGAACGAAATTTGACGGGCGGTCTATCGGTGATATACTAAGGCCACTCGGCAAATCTCGGACCATTTCGAGAAAGTTTTTCTCCCGCTCACGAAACCAGGTCTAAGAGGGGCGACGGACGCGTGCGAGTGTGTTGGATCGCGAAACGGACAACGGGGAAAAAGGCCGGATGCAAGTTTTGAAAGACATGCAGATGAAATGCAGATGATGACATGGAAAAATGCAACACGCAAGAAAATGACATGGCAATGATGAAGAATAAACAGAAGACACCTGGCGCATCAGATCCGGGGCGTTACAACACTCCTCCACTAACAAGAGATCTCGTCCCGAGATCTTAGGACCGAGACGGAAGGAAGAGGATGAGGTGAAACGAGAAAGCAAGAGGGAAAATGAACAAAGTCGAGAGCACTCAGGTAGAAAAGAGGAATGACGATTACGACGGGAATCAAAAGCTCAACGAACAAGATAGACTCTGAAAGCACTCCGGTTAGAACAAGCTAGAAAAAGGAATAAGGATGACAGAATTTAGGCAGCACTCCAGCTGAACATTGAAAGATTAGAACATGAACTTGAGAAGATGGAATGACACTTGACGAGAGGAACGACACAATGCCTCTGGACAACTTGAAAGAGTTGAATGAAAAGAGCAGAGAAGAAAATGATATCATCTACCATGAATGAAATAGAAAGCAACCTTAGAGGGAAGGACTGAACAAAGTTGTTGGAAATTCAACAACAAAAGAATAAGCTTGTTGTGGACTTATGGATAACATCTCAGAATTTACGAGGTGATAACCGACCACAAACGGAAAGAGGTTGAAAAAGCTGAGAAGGACAAAGGAATGCAAAACTCCACTTTCGAAAGAATACGGAGAATTAATTGCACTTTGAGAAGCAAGAAGGAGAGATACTTGAACTCCGCCAACAAGAATCTTGAGGAACTCTTGAAGAATGAATTAAATCATGAAGAACCACCGTGATGAACTCCGGTAACAAAAGAATGACGAGATAAAATTGAAGGATGAAAGGGATAATATTAAAGCCTTGCGATGACTTGGATGGAGGTTCCGACGAGATAAGCGAGAATAGCTTGGAACTCCGGAAAGAAAGATGGAATCACTTGGGATTAGAGTATATTCATCATGAACAACTCTGAAGGAAGGGATTAGATAACTTGATGGGGAAGAACAAGAATTATGTTATGCCTATCCTCCGTCAATTAATTTGATGAGATACCATGGATTTTCATACCACTTATTCGCGTTGGAAAAGATTAAGGGGGATATAGCGCAAAACTTGTGAAAGTCTTCATGAACCACCAGTAGGATTTGGAAAGAACGAATTAATTGATATGATAACAACAGAAAGAATCTTGAACGAGCCATCGTAGGAATTGAAACGAATGACGAAAAGAGAATGAATCACCGGAAAGAATTAGAAAAAGCACGAAGATACTTGAGGGAATCTAGAGACAAGAGAACGAAGAGATCGCAAACTGATTAAAGAGCAAAGCACCGGAAGAATATGGAGACGAAGGAAAAGGCATGAATATAGAATAATCGGAGAACGGATTTGAAAACTTAGAAAGAAGAAATATTCTGAAATGGAGGCCTCCGGATAATTGAGACGGAAAACAACTCCTGAAATACTCCGGATGGGTGAAAATAATTGCACGACTTGTAACAATTTGATAGGATAACCATCGAGCTAGCACCGCGAATTTCTGGGAGAACGGACAAGATTTAAGAAAAAAATCTACTTCAGTCTTCAAATGTTGAGAATGACGACGAGAAATAACTCCAAAATTGTTGATATACTCCGGGAGATGAAAAGCGAAGAGGTTGAGCCAACAATGAAAATATTTTGAAATCGATCTTGGAAGGCATCTGACTCGTGAAATTCATTCTTACGTCAACTTCGAAAAGGTTTTGAGAATAACTCCGGGAAAATTAGAAGAGTCAGGTAAGATCCTGGGAAAGACCTGTGGGTTAGGGCCCACTGAAAATAAACACTGTGGGAAAGGATTGTCGAATGAGAAATGATGCACCGGGACAATTGAAAGACTTGAATGGGGTGGCAACCTCGAATTAAATGGATGCAAACACGAATCTTCTGAGATGACTTCATCACTCTGAAACGATTAAATGGCGAGAGGCGAACGAGCATGGGAAAATAATTAAGTCGAAGGAAAGAATATGATCAACCACAAAAAAACTTGAATTGAATCCACTGGAAAGAAAATGAGACGAACAATGATGAACTAGACGAGAATCCACCGGTTGAGACAACTGAGGAAAGACTGAAGATACTCCGCACGAATGAAATTTATGCTCGAAAAAAGGCTCAGACTCCGAAATAAAAGGGGTGGGAGGCGGGGGAAAAAACACAGGCAACTGGAACGACGAATAATTGAATAGAGAAGCGCCGGTTGAAATGACTGAGGAGACAATGCAAAAGCTTCGCACGAGTAGGATGGATACTCGATTAAGGGCTCCGGCTTCGAGAAGAAAAAGGGTGGGCGGCTGGGAAAAACAAGGACAACTTCGGACAGGGAAACCACATCGATTGAAAAAGAGTTGCGGATTGATCTTGCAAAAGATGACAAGGATCGAAACCACTCGAAGAGAAATGCGCCGGATTGAAAAGAGAATGGACCACGAACGAAAAACTAACCGCGTGATCCTAAAGAAAAATTTGAAGGGGAAGAGAAGTACTTCAAAACACCTACGTCAAGATTTCTCACAAGAGCGACGAAGGGGCTGAGGAGTAAAAAGAAATCCAACTCTCCGATATAACTAGACTCCGAAAAAGTTTTCTTCTAGACTCGACAACGGCCAAACTGTACGATCAATCACGGGGGCTCCTAGGGTCGGTCGAGGCTCTGATACCAACTTGTCACGCTCAAGATGCGACCCTATCCTAAAGGAACTCAAAGGTCCCACCAAGGATAGAAGCGCATCTTGAAGACGCTTTTGCAAGGTGGATATCATTACATCAACATTACATAATAGAAGGGGATACATACAAGGCATACAAATTCCGCAAGAATACATCAATATACATGAGAACAACATCCGACTACAGATGAAACACAAACAGAAGCTCAAACGACATCCACCCTGCTATCCCAGGCTGCCGACCTGGAACCTATCCCAAGATCGACGAAGAAGAAGAAGAACTCCAACACGAATAAACATCGCTCTCGCGTCATGATCATCGCATAACCTGTACCTGCAACTGTTGTTGTAGTAATCTGTGAGCCACGAGGACTCAGCAATCCCATTACCATGGGTATCAAGACTAGCAAAGCTTAATGGGTAAGGAAGGGGTAAAGTGGTGAGGTTGCAGCAGCGACTAAGCATTTATGGTAGCTAACATATGCAAATAAGAGCGAGAAGAGAAGCAACGGAACGGTCGTGAAACTAGCAATGATCAAGAAGTGATCCTGAAACCCTACTTACGTCAAACATAACCCCAAAAACCGTGTTCACTTCCCGGACTCCGCCGAAAAGAGACCATCCCGGTTACACACGCGGTTGATGCGTTTTATTGAAGTCAAGTGTCAAGTTCACTACAACCGGGCATTAACAAATTCCCATCTGCCACATAACCGCGGGCACGGCTCTCGAAAGCTTATACCCTACAGGGGTGTCCCAACTTAGCCCATTATAAGCTCTCACGGTCAAATGAAGGATATTCCTTCTCCCGGGAAGACTCGATCAGTCTCGGAATCCCGGTTTACAAGACATTTCGACAATGGTAAAACAAGACCAGCAAAGCCGCCCGAATGTGCCGACAAATCCCGATAGGAGCTGCACATATCTCGTTCTCAGGGCACACCGGATGAGCAATCCGTACAACTAAAACCAGGCATCAAGTTTCCGTGAGGTGGCGCTGCAAAGGGCTCTAGTTTGGACCAACACTCAGAGGAGCACTGGCCCGGGGGGTAAAATAAAGATGACCCTCGGGAGCGCGACTCCAAAGGGAAAAAGGCTTAGGTAGGCAAATGGTAAAACCAAGGTTGGGCCTTGCTGGAGGAGTTTTATTCAAAGCGAACTGTCAAGGGGTTCCCATAACACCCAACCGCGTAAGGAACACAAAATCAAGGAACATAACACCGGTATGACAGAAACTAGGGCGGCAAGAGTGGAACAAAACACCAGGCATAAGGCCGAGCCTTCCACCCTTTACCAAGTATATAGATGCATTAATTAAATAAGAGATATTGTGATATCCCAACATAAACATAATCCAACATGGAGCAAACTTCATCTTCACCTCCAACTAACAACGCTATAAGAGGGGCTGAGCAAAAAGCTGTAACATAGCCAAACAATGGTTTGCTAGGGAGGGTGACAAAGGTTAGAGGTGGTTTCATGGCAATTTGGGAGGCTTGAAGAGCAAGTGATAGGTAGCGCAGCATAGCGATAGAACGAAGCAACTAGCATAGCAATGATAGTAATGAGATCCAAGGTTACGGTCATCTTGCCTGAAATCCCGATAGGAAGAAAAACGAGTCCATGAAGAAGATGAAGCCACGAAGACGAACCAAGCATAGACGAACGAATCCTCACGATCGCAACGAAACAGGAACTATCGAGAAGAAGCACACAACATGGTAAACACACCACACATGAACAAGGCATGATGCTCAACCAAGCCGGATGCATGACAAAGCTACATGAAGCTACTCATGGCAAGAGGTGATGCATACAAAAGCAACACATCAAAGCAAGTTTAAATGAGGCCGGAAACAACATATGATAATTCCGGTAAGTCCCCATATGCAAATTTCGAAATGTGACGCCCCCGATTTGACTGTACACTAATCATGCACGCAAATGTGTATGATCAAGATCAGGGACTCACGGGAAGATATCACAACACAACTCTAAAACATAAATAAGTCATACAAGCATCATAATAGAAGCCATGGGCCTTGAAGGCTCGAATACATAAGCTCGAAAACACAAGAGTCAGCGAAAGCAATAATATCTGAGTACAGACATAAGTTAAACAAGATTGCCTTAAGAAGGCTAGCACAAGAGTAACAACGATCGAAAAGGCAAGGCCTCCTGCCTGGGACCTCCTAACTACTCCTCGAAGCCGAACTCCATGTAGAATCATCCTCGGGATCTCTAGCTCCTGGACTCCAGCATCTGGTTGCGACAACCAGGTATAGAAAGGGGAAAAGAGGGAGAAAAGCAACCGTGAGTTCTCATCCAAAGTACTCGCAAGCAAGGAGCTACACTACATATGCATGGGTATATGTGTAAAGGTTCATATCGGTGGACTGGACTGCAGAATGCCAGAATAAGAGGGGGATAGCTAATCCTGTCGAAGACTACGCTTCTGGCAGCCTCCATCTTGAAGCATGTAGAAGAGAGTAGATTGAAGTCCTCCAAGTAGCATCGTATAGCATAATCCTACCCGACGATCCCCTCCTCATCGCCCTGTTAGAGAGCGATCACCGGGTTATATCTGGCACTTGGAAGGGTGTGTTTTATTAAGTATCCAGTTCTAGTTGTCATAAGGTCAAGGTACAACTCCGGGTCGTCCTTTTACCGAGGGACACGGCTATTCGAATAGATAAACTTCCCTGCAGGGGTGCACCACATAACCCAACACGCTCGATCCGATTTGGCCGGACACACTTTTCTGGGTCATGCCCGGCCGCGGAAGATCAACACATCGCAGCCCCACCTAGGCTCAACAGAGAGGTCAACACGCCGGTCTAAATCCTAAGGGCGCAGGGGTCTGGGCCATCGCCCATTGCACACCTGCACGTTGCGTACGCGGCCGGAAACAGACCTAGCCTAGCAGGCGTTCCAGTCCAATCCGGCGTGCGCCGCTCCGTCGCTGACGTCAAGAAGAGCTTCGGCTGATACCACGACGTCGAGTGCCCATAACTGTTCCCGCGTAGTTGGTTAGTGCGTATAGACCAAATGGCCAGACTCAGATCAAATACCAAGATCTCGTTAAGCGTGGTAAGTATCCGCGAACGCCGACCAGGGCCAGGCCCACCTCTCTCCTAGGTGGTCTCAACCTGCCCTGTCGCTCCGCCATAAAGTAACAGTCGGGGGGCCGTCAGGAACCCAGGCCCACCTCTACCGGGATGGAGCCACCTGTCCTTTCAGCCCCCTCATCAGAATCACTTGCGGGTACTCAACGAGCCGACCCGACTTTAGTCCCCACATGTGTCATGTATATAAAGTATATAGCATATACCCGTGATCACCTCCCGAAGTGATCACGGCCCAGTAGTATAGCATGGCAGACGGACAAGAGTGTAGGGCCACTGATGGAACACTAGCATCCTATACTAAGCAGTAGGATAGCAGGTAAGGGTAACAACTGTAGCAACAATGACAGGCTATGCATCAGTATAGGATTAACCGAAAGCAGTAACATGCTACACTACTCTAATGCAAGCAGTATAGAGAAGAATAGGCGATATCTGGTGATCAAGGGGGGGCTTGCCTGGTTGCTCTGGCAAGGAGAGGTCGTCAACACCATAGACGAACTGGGGGTCGCCGGCAGTCTCGGGGTCTACCGGAAAGAAGTAACGAAGGGGGAACACAATAAATAACAGAGCAATCAAAGCATCACAAAGTGTAACATGGCATTACGCGGTGCTAGAGGTGACCTAACGTAGTAGTGCTACTAGCGAAGGGGGGAAACATCCGGGAAAGTATTCCCGGTGTTTGACGTTTTCGGACAAACGAATCGAAGGGGTATAGTTGCACGTTCGCTATGCTAGGGATGTGTGGTGCACGAACGGACTGCGTATTCGGATTTGTCTCGTCATTCTGAGCAACTTTCATGTACAAAATATTTTCATCCGAGCTACGGATTATTTTATATTAATTTTCAAAGATTTAAACAATTTCTAGAATTTCTAGAGTTATATTAATTCGAATTAAAAAACAGAATATACTTTTGTCACCTAGTGCTACCCTAGCATTTGAGTATGACAGTGGGGTCAGTGGGGTTGGGTTGACCCAGTCAAATGTTGACTAGTCAACATATGAACAGCGTAAAGGGGCCACATGTCATTGACTTAGACGTTTCTAAAATTTTGTTTTTCTTTAAACTAACAGTGGGTCCACATGTCATCTACTATTGGACTAATTAACTAGTACTCCTACTAATTAGACTAACAAACTAGTCCCTAAACTAGTATTTGGGCCGGCCATACACACAGAACACACACAACACACATGCTCGGCCATGGCCATGGATTGACCATGCCAAATTAGTAGCGGCTGGAGCATCACCTAGCAGCAGCGGCAAGCTCCAGCATTTAGGAGCAGTAGTAGCTCGCGTCTAGGAGGCATTAGCAGCACGCGAGCATCAGAGAAGCTGCGTAGCAAGTAGCAGTGGCGAGAAGCAGCAGCAGTACGAGCAGAACAGGGAGCAGCGGCAGCTAGCATCGGCAAGCAGCAGGAGCAAAAAGCGAGCAGGGACGCGGCGCGCGCGCACGCGGGCTGGCGTAGCGGGGCGGCAATGGCAGCGCCACAGGCAGCAGCAGTAGGCAGAGCAGCGCGCGACCGCGGTGGCGCAGGGCAGCAGAAGTCACGGCAGCAGGCGGACACCGGCAGGGAAGAAGCAGGGCGGTAGCGGGCACGGCGGTGCGCACGGGCGGCTGCTCGGGCGAGCAGGGGCAGCCGGGGTGGGAGCAGCAAACATCGGCAAGGGGCGGCATGGGCGCGTGTGTACGCAAGAAGTCGAGCACGGCCATGGACAATGACGGCCGAGCTCCGGGGACGACGGTCCACGGAGGCGGAGTTGAAGGGGGAAAAAGGGGGGAACCGCGTAGCTCACCGAGATGGGGTCGGAGACGTGCTCGGGTGGTTCGAGGATGTGCGGTGGCGCGGATCCATGGCGGAGGCAGCGGTGGCCGAGGACGATGAAGCCGCCCGATCCACGTGATGTAGGGACTCCGGGCTCGAGGTCGTGGACGAAGAGGAAGCAGCAGACGATGGCGCTTCTCCTGGCGCATTCCTAGACAGCGGGGAGGTCAGTGGCCGCGACAACGATGATGGCCATGGCGTGGTGGTTTCGGGTGTGTGTTTGCCGCGAAGAGAACGAGCGAGGGAAAGAGCGAATGGCGCTAGGGTTATGTCCAGGGGCTCGGGTGTGACCTTATCCATGGAGGGGAAGCCGCGGGATGGCTGCCACCGCGGCCATGGCGCCGTGGATGGCCGCCACGCCTTCCCCCACCTCCTGTAGCGATAGGTTGAAGGAGCTGGGGGTGGGCTGGGCCGTGAGCATTGCTAGGTGGGCCAAGTGCCCAACGGGTTAGGTTAGTTTCTATTTCCCCTTTTTTTTGTTTAGTCTCTTCCCTTTTCTTATTTTTCTTTTATGTTTTATTTATTTTAGTTAGCAAAACAGTTTTACAAAAATACAACCCCTACTCCTAAATTAGCATAATAACATAGGCCACCTACTCCAAAAAATTTGGTGACTATATAAACTAGATTAACATTTGTTTAGTATTTAAAAGCATTTAAATAATTGTTTTGCTGCTGTTTTTACTTACTATAGTGCAGTTAAATACTTTACAAAAGTGTGGTTTCTTCACCAATATTTCTTATGGACTATTTGGCTCACTCCGAACATTTTAGTTTTAATATTTGTAAACTTTTATTATTTGCTTTTATTTAAATTTTGAATTTGTTTCGGTTCTGAACTATCGAGATTTTATCAACAGTAAACGGGGTGACGTGGCATCGTTAACGTGGGATTACTGTAGCTTAATTATCCGGGCGTCACATTGGTCCAGATCTATATAAACCTTATGTTCAAGTTGTTAACAGCAAGTTAAAATGCACCAACATGATTTACACGAAATTCTAGTCAAGTTACATATAAAGTTCATTTAGTTCGGAGCTACGGCCTAGAAGACGTGAGCAAAACAAGTTAAACATGGCATGGATGCAAAATGCATTCAAACATCAAGCAAACACCTCAAAACAAGGATGCAACAAGGTAATATGAAACTACATGCAAAACTAAGCAAGTTTCATATAGAGCATACTCAAAACAGAGCAACGGTTCAACACATACACATGAAACAAGTTTAAAGGACAAGCTATCCAAAACAGCAAGTAGGCAACTTGCAAGTATCGAAACAACATGCTACAGCACCTCAACATGAAAAAAAAGGCATGGACATGATTCAAAGGTAAACCGTTACAAAACATGAACACTGAGCTATCCCCAGAAACCACTAGAACATGCTCAAAAGGACATGACAAGATTGCAAATAATAACAGTTTCACAGACTTGGCAGAAATTACTGGCCATGGCAGAAATAACATCAGGTTGCAATGTTTAGAGCTATCAAACAACAAGTTACGACAAGCTATCATGGAAAAATAGAGCATGGCATGCTAATACTAAAGACAAAGAACAAAACTCGCCTACTAAACTAATTCCAAAGATCAACAGAAAAGATGGTAGGATCCATGCAAACATGACAAGTAATATGACAGATTCAGACGGTGAAAATAACTGTACATGGCAGAAATAACGATAAGTAGCCATGTTGGTGAGCTTGTACAACTCCCCAAAGCATTACATGCCATGTGGAGTCAACCAACAGTAATATTTCATAAATAAGAAGCTAAGAATGGCAAGATCAAGTTCATAGGATGCATGGATCACTAGCAAAACACATGGCAAAAACTGACAGCAACATTATTTAGCAAGTTTGGAGCAAGATTACAACAAGCTATAGAAGGCTATAAATGCACACAAGAGCATCGATGGATAGAGCATAACACGCAAAACAAAACATCGTTAGTGAACATCTCCATATTATGCATGGAACTCATGGTGGCAGCATGGCAACATAGCAACAAAATATGACAGACTCAGACTTAGCAGAAATGACTGTCACAGAAATCAGCAACATCATGGAGGCTACTTTGCATGCTTGTGCTAGTCACCACATAGATTACGAAAATACAAGACAAGTACCCCTGTAAAGATGGCATGGTGTAATTCAAAACAGATGTAGAGCTCATGCTCATAGGATGCACACAGAAAATGCAACGAAAATAATAAATCAGCAAGTTCTGTAAACAGACTGCAGTTAACATAATATAGCACTCTTGCAACAATGATTAGGGCATCAAGATGGACTCAAACAAGCATGGAACAGTGGAACAAAACGAAGAGAATCTCACAATGAACATTTTGACATATCGTGCACGCAAAACGGAGTTACAAACATGAAGATATGGCATGGCAAAGTGGGCATAAGAATATGCAAATTTCAGGACTTAGCAGAAATTATACCCCCGAAAACTGGACGGGACGAGGAGATCCGGGGCGCGGAGAGGCCGTGTTTGGATGGGGGACCGGAGGATCTGGTCCAGGCGGAACTCCGGCGAGCACGCGGAAGCCCAAGGCGACCTCGGGAACGGGCGGAGAGGAGCGCCGGCGACCGGGGCGAGGAGGATCCGGGCCTAGGGACCCCGGAGATGGCCGACGGCGAGCTAGCGGTAGAGGGCGGCGGATCCGGCGACGGGGTCGGCGTGCGGCGGGGGGGATCCGGCGAGGTGGCGGAGGCGCGCAGGGTCGGCGTGGAGACGTGACGCCGGCGGCGGGGACGGGACCTGGCAGCGAAGGGCGAGGCGGGAGGAGCTTGGGCTCCAGCGAACTCCTGCCAGAGCGGTAGCGGGGCTGCTCGGCGATGACGGGCGGCCGGCGGGAGGCGCGGTGGCCGGCGGGCGGCGGCGGGAGACGCGCGTGCTCTCGGGCGGCGGCGCGGGGCGCCTCGAGCGGCGGCGGCCGGATGGGCTTCGGGGGCCCGCCCCGGGCCTGGTGGGCCGACGGCGGCGCGCGGTGGCCGGGGCCACGTGGCGCTCTGCGAGTGGCCCGGCGGCGGCGGGAGACGCGTCCGGTGGAGACCGGACATGTCCGGCGCCGGAGTGGGGAAGATTGCTAGGGTTCATCCGGGATTTTAAGGGGAAGTCACATATTTATAGGTAGAGGGAGTTAGGAGAGTCCAAAAAAGGTGCGGTTTTCGCCCACACGATCGTGATCGAACGGCGGAGAGTATGGATGTGGTTTTGCTGGGTTAGAGGGCTGATTTGGAGGGGTGTTGGGCTGCAAGACAAAAGGGGCTTTCGGGGTACGCGGTTAACCGTTGGGGCATCAAACGACCTCCGAATGGAACGAAATTTGACGGGCGGTCTATCGGTGATATACCAAGGCCACTCGGCAAATCTCGGCCCATTCCGAGAAAGTTTTTCTCCCTCTCACGAAACCAGGTCTGAGAGGGGCGACGGGCGCGTGCGAGTGTGTCGGATCGCGAAACGGACAACGGGGAAAAAAGGCCGGATGCAAGTTTTGAAAGACATGCAGATGAAATGCAGATGATGACATGGCAAAATGCAACACACAAGAAAATGACATGGCAATGACGACAAATAAACAGAAGACACCTGGCGTATCGGATCCGGGGCGTTACATCCTCCCCTTCCCCCGTCGCTGCCGCCGTCGGAGGACGCTGCCGAGCGAAGACTGCACGGCCAACGGTGGCGGTGGGGGCTTCCTCTCGTGAGGGCCTCTTGCCTTTGTTGGGCAGCGGATCCGGAGGCGTGTCGGCGCGTGTTGGGACCATGGGTCTCCAGCGACCGGCGGCTAAGTACAGCGTCCGCTCGAGGGGCATGCGCGGCGGCTACCGGCGGCGTGGCATCCGCTGCGTCGGGGGTGTGCGGTTGGGGCTGCAGCGTTTGCTGGATTTGGGCACGACCCAGATTGGATGGCGATGTGGTTCTCCAACTTGGCCGGATGCATGGCAGGATACGTCATGGGCTTAGCCCTCATGGCCTTGATCTGTCATGCTACTTCGGCTGTTGCGGCGGCAATTGTTGTTGTGTTGGTTTGGCTCTTGCAATCTTTGCCCGTCATGGCGTCTTCCTGTCGAACACGACCTCTTCGATCTGGCTGCTGACATATTTCGGTCTTCTGCGTCAGAGTTCTGTATGCATTGGCGATTGTCACCCCTTTATGTCTAAGTGAAGATTCCCAAGGCAATGATAGAGGTGAAGAAAGTCATGGCGGCTGCGATTGGAGGTCTTGAAGCGTTTGCAGAAAGGTGCACTGGATGCGATGAAGACTGTTTGCTAGGTGTTTGGTGGATTGCAACAGCGGCCTTGGCAAGCAGGGGCGGCAGCACTGGAGGTCTACAATTTTGCTGGTGCTCCTCGAGTACCACGTCTTGATTCCAGGGTGAAAACCCAAGGTCTGGCCTTCATTGGTTGTACCTGGCAATGGCCTTGTTGAAGGCATTGTTTCTTCGGTGAACTCGGACTTTCTCCAGGGTGAAAACTCCAGATCTTCGATCAGGCAATGACAACGCTTATGCATTGTTTCCTTCTTGGAGGCATTGCTTTTGGAGAACCTTTTTTGTAGGCCTGGTGTTGTCTTTGGTGGTGTTTAGGGGCTTTTTTTCTTCTTTCTTTCTATTTTCTTTTTTGGTTGTGTGTATCCTTGACGTTTTTGGACATCTTGTTGGTACAGAGGCCGGGTGTAATTGGTATCTTCACGATATTAATATACTCCCTTTCTAAAAAAATGTGAATATAATGCTAGGGCTTGTTTGCTGATTTGCCCAAATTGGCGTAGAGACCAACTGCATACGGGAAGTTAAGCAAACTAATTCAAGGATTTTTTTTCCTCATTTGTTGTATATTTACCAACGACAAATAACGATGATCATTTCATGTGTCCTTCTTTAGTGTTCTTTGTACAATCATGGTTGGTTATGAATAGTAAAAGTTTCTCCTACAAAAATAGAAAAAGAATGAAGCCTGTGTAAAACTAAAAACCGAATTTACGATAAATAGGGTCCTGCATGCTATGAGTAGAAAAATACGCACAAAGAAAAGGTAAAGGTAGTAAAATGTGTTGAGTATATGTGTTGTGCATATCTGTGTATTGGGCCCACCTCCTAGTTCCGTGTACAGTTGACATCATGGCCCAGCTTTGTACAACATATATACGTGCCTTTGCACATGAGCAATATATGGTGCAATTCATACACCATACATGGTATCAATTTTCCGGGTTAAACCCTAGCTTCTGCCCCGCCGCCGCTGCGCATCTTCATCGCGTCGCCGCTGCCTACGCGTCTCCGACGCTCGCCACCGGCGCTCCCCTTCCCTCCCTGCAGCCGCGCCCCCTACCCTATGAGAGAGTCCTGGACTAAGGGGTCCTCGGGCGTCCGGCCTGTTAGCCATGGGCCGGACTGATAGGCTGTGAAGATACGAAGACCGAAGACTGCACCCGTGTCCGGATGGGACTCTCCTTGGCGTGGAAGGCAAGCTTGGTGACCAAATATGTAGATTCTTTTCCTTTGTAACCGACCTTGTGTAACTCTAGATCCTCCCGGTGCCTATATAAACCGGAGGACTTAGTCTGGAAGGGGAGATATTGATTACCTTACTCATACAGGGTAGACTTTTAGGGTTTAGCCATTACGATCTCGTGGTAGATCAACTCTCGTAATACTCATATTCATCAAGATCAATCAAGCAGGAAGTAGGGTATTACCTCCATAGAGAGGGCCCGAACTTGGGTAAACATCGTGTCCCCTGCCTCTTGTTACCATCGACCTTAGACGCACAGTTCAGGACCACCTACCCGAGATCCGCTGGTTTTGACACCGACATTGGTGCTTTCATTGAGAGTTCCACTATGCCGTCCCTGAAAGGTTTGATGGCCCCTACAATCATTAACAATGACGCTGTCCAAGGAGAAACCTTCCTCCCCGGCAGATCTTCGTGTTTGGTGGCTTCGCACTGCGGGCCAACCCGTTTGGCCACCTGGAGCAGATCGATAACTACGCCCCTGGCCATCAAGTCAGATTTGGGAGCTTGAATTACGTTGCGGACATCCGTGGAGACTTGATCTTCGCCGGATTCAAGACCGCGACGATCGCTCCAGATCACCTTGACGAACATGACCTAAATCTGTCGTCAGACCACATCCAGGAGATAGCTCCTGTGACCCCTCTGGCCTTAGATCCAGAGCACACTGCGGCATCCCAGGATCGGAGGCTCGACCCCACCATGGCGGCCACATATTCACCGGCGTTGGAGCCGCACATGGACTTAACCTCACACAATACCTGTGTCACCGGAATTCCGGACTCGTCTCTGGTTATAAGTTCCGAACCAGGTGAGCCCGCGGACGCCGAACTTGATCATTTATCGATCTTCGAATTCAGCGCCGCAGACATCTTCCAACACTCACCCTTGGGTGATGTGCTAAATTCGTTGAGAAATCTGTCCTTGGCAGGGGACTCACAGCCGAATTATGTCCAGTTCGAACCAGTGGCTGATGATGAAGGAGAATTTTGCTTCCCACCAGCCACCCACTTCATAGCCACTGCCGAAGACTTAACCGACGCGCTTGACTATGACTCCGAAGACATCAGCGGTATGGACGACGATGCCGGAGACGAGAAGGACCAAAACCCGCCGTTCACTAGACGATGCACGGCCACTTCCTCATACGACGTCTACATGGTTGATACGCCGAAGAATAATAGCGACGGTGACAAGGAAAACCCCACAAAGGAGGACCCTCCTAAAACACAACCAAAG
Organism: Triticum aestivum; assembly: GCF_018294505.1. Lineage (NCBI taxonomy): Eukaryota > Viridiplantae > Streptophyta > Magnoliopsida > Poales > Poaceae > Triticum > Triticum aestivum. The sequence continues at coordinate 98,121,266 of NC_057802.1, forward strand.
CGCCAGCGTCAGCGGGCCCGCCCTAAATCCCATCGCAGCCGGGACAACAACACTGGCACAGGAGACGACAACATTCCGGATGATGCCGAAGACACAGAAGAACCCAATGAACAAACTGCCGAACAAGACCATCAGGAAGATGGGCAAGTCATCCCTGACGAACATGCAATGGAGGAAGACTCGGAGGATGGCAGTTACCATCCGCCCTCCGAGGAGGAGTCCAGCCTCGGCAACGACGACTTCATCGTGCCTGAGGAGCCTCTGGAGCAGGAGCGCTTTAAGCGCCAGCTAATAGCCACTACAAGGAGCCTGGAAATGAAACAGCAGCAACTTCAAGCTGACCAAGATCTGCTCGTCGAAAGATGGACTGATGTCCTCGCAGCCGAAGAATACGGCCTCAGACGCCCAGCCAAGAGTTACCCAAAGCGAAGGTTGCTACCTCAATTCGATGAAGAGGCGCCGGAGCCCATACCTCCCTCGCGTAACGCGGCCGACCGAACACTACGCGGTCGGGACAGTACGGCGGATCGACCACCTTGTGGTCGGGATAGAGCGGCAATTCAAGCCGAACAGCCCACCCCGCCACCATGGAAAAATAGAGACAAAACAGTCCGCGGTCATACATACGACCTTCGGCAGACCCAGGATAGTAGAGCAGGACATACCCGATCGATTTATGGATCGCGAGGACGTCCCTTGACACGAGATGATGGCTACCTATTCGGACGTGACAAGCCTAGTCACAGCCGAGCCGATAACCGCAGACGAACTCCATCGGAGCTACGGCGCAACACGGCCAAATATAGAGGCGCCGCACACCCTCTCTGCTTCACAGATGAAGTAATGGACCACGAATTCCCGAAGGGTTCAAACCCATGAATATTGAATCATACGACGGGACAACTGATCCCGCGGTATGGATCGAGGACTTTATCCTCCACATCCACATGGCCCGGGGAGATGACCTCCACGCTATCAAGTACCTGCACTACAAAAAAAATACACTTCCGTGATGATACGTGTTTGTCACAGTAGGTCGCGTTTTTTGTCATGCATGTACATCCATGACAATTTTATGACAGAATCAAGATAGTCATACCTGTGCTGTCGTAGAAGTGTTCCATGACATTACCAAAATTATCATCACGGAAGTGTCCACTTCCATGACGATAAATCGCGCGTCACGGAAATGCTTTCGTCAAGGGTGACCGACACATGGCATCCACCGTAACGGAACGCCGTTAAGCTATCGGGTCGGGTTATGGATCCGATAACCCGTTAACAGCCCCGACCAATGGGAAATTTCCACATGTAAAATTCTTATTGGCCGGACAAAACACGTGTCAGCTCGTCAGTGGGTCAGATAGGCGCCTATGATATGTCGACACGTGCCACGGCCCACCACTGGCCCATTTAGCTTACAAAGCCGGCCCGTTTGACTTGGTCAAAAGTTAACGGGCTGGCCCATGAAAATCCTGTTAACGGTCTCTTTGCAAATAGCCCATTTTACGGTCCGTTAACTCATGGCCCGTTAGGCCCTAAAGGAAATCGGCCCAAACGTCATGTGGGCCGTCGAATATAACACCAGCCCATTTCACTTTCGGCCCATGTATGGCCCACGACATCTTTCGGCCCATATGAGGCCTTCGTATCTTTCGGCCCTTTACAGGCCCACGGTGACTCTAGCCCATAATGAACGGTAATTTTCTTTATACCCGTTAACGGCCCGTGATTTACATGGGCTGTTTCCAGCCCGTGTTAGCTTTCGGCCTATTGACAGCCCATACGTTCTTGGGCTCCTTTTCGGCCCTCGATTACTTCCAGCCCGTTACTGGCCTGTTCCCCTAATGGGCCAAATTCGGCCCATGGCAAGAGTCGGCCCGTTTCTGGCCTGTTACCCTAATGGGCCAAATTCGGCCCATGGCAAGAGTCGGCCCATTTTTGGCCAGTTAACCCGTTGCGCCGTTTCCAGCCCGTCCTATATTCTGGCCCATTAACGACCCGTTATGCCTGTGCCAGAATTAAGCCTTTGATGTCCTACGGCCTGTTAATGGCCTGTTACCGTGCTGGGCCGATACCAATTATGCCCGATTACGGCCCATGTAGACCCATTTATCCGACGGCCCGAGGCCCATCGATTACAGGCCCATTTATTGACGGCCCGTAGGAGACCCATGGATCCTACAACCCGTATATGGCCCATGGTAGTTGTGGCCACCAGCAAACCAGGGAAAAAGAAGACTAGGAAATAAATAAGGCCGAAACTAACGCTAGGCTATTAAGGCGATTGCACAGATTACATCCACTCGGCATCAAAGATCGCCACCAGTGCAAATATAGGGAACACCCTACACTATACAAAAATGGCTTGCTGTTTTCTTCAGCCGGTGGCTACACGTTAAGAATAAATTTTGTATCGCACCAAAACAAATTACAACTATATAACAAAAGGAAGGTTGGCATAAAACTTAACAGTGTAGCAGATAAATGCACCACCAGAAGTTCAGAAGCTCAGTTCATTGACCTGACTGTTACGTTTTCATGTTGTATTGTCCGATGGAGCACCATAACCCTCGACTTCATTTCCCCTAGGCTCCTGAACAACATAGCAAATGTCTGATAGTCTGGTTTCAAAACCATGCATATCTTGACGACATTGAGCAATGTTTCTCCTTGTTTCACAAAGGGTCTCTGTTAGGGAATGGACTTATGTCTGGAGTGCAGATACAACATTGCTTTGAGCTTGCATATCTTGATCATGAGGCAGTTTGGACGATATTGCCTTAACAACCAATCCAGTATTACGCAGGAACATGCTTTTGGCACTGTTAGTGGACAGGTACTGACCCACTGCAGCAAGAGCTGACATTGCGGTTATAGTTGCCTCGCCACCTTCAGAAGGTGGCAGTTCCACCATTTTTTCCATAGCTCGCTGAAAAGTTGAGGTTTTACATTAGTAGTACCAGAACAGAAGATATTAAGGAGGCAGCAAAACCAAACAAAATAGCTTTGGTCTATATACAGAACTTATTCTGGTGAACCCATGTAAAATATTAGTTGTATTTTATTGCAAAGTGCATAATAAAACCAGGTTCCAAACATATGACCATGTACCATCGCTAATGTATTGTCTATTTCTTCACATTGTATTGAGGGCTAAGGATAAAGAGACGAAGTTTATAATACGGTAAGCATATTATGACATCAATCATATCACAAAACAACTGAGAACAGACAAACAGGCAATTGTAACGTTGTGTGGGCAAGTCCAGCACGGAACTAGATTACGGGTCAAGATCAAAGGAACATCACTCCTCTCTTTTAAACCTTGTAAGGTGCAATGATACGCTAAGACAATTGTGTATAAAATTGAAAAGAGTAATAGACATTGGCTGCAAACCATGCAGTTCAAGGCACAAGTCAGAGTAAGTAGTAGTTAAAAGGCATGAGGATTAAGGACTTACAACAGCGGCTTTGACTGGTGTAGTCATGCCCTTCTTCTTGCTGGTGTGACAGTCCTTGAAGATTTCCACAGTATTTGGTTCAAGTACTTTTTGGTCCTTGTGGGCTTTCCTCTACATTTCGAACAAGTCAATATAGATCTAATAATATGGTACAGCGAAAAGAGTGAAACAGCAGCTAATTACAAGAGCCTTGAAGTGTGCAATATAGCTACGAGATCCTGTCGTCTGTTGGAATTTCACTTTCGTACGGTTGGCCTTGTTCTTTGAACAGTTCACCTACAAGAAGTTAGATTTGTGTGGCACATGCGTAAATAGGACTTCAACATGTGATCTGATCACATATATATAATGTACCTAATACTTCGGATCAGACCAGTGTTTAACAAGGCCCCTCCAGTCTTCATCCGATATATTTTCCACTGGAGATGTTCGGGAAAGTTCACTGTTAGCCTTGCCTTCAAAGTGAGTTTTCCTCAAGTTATACAGATACTGTCGCAGAGCAGACTTGAAAACATGGGTGCAAGCTTGTCTGGTTGCATCATCTTGGCTATCCAACTTGAACCTCATTTGTTGAAAATTATGGGAGTCTCATTATCAGCAACCTAGAAAGTATGGGACAAAGCAAGACGATATTACTAGTTTCCATACATAACCATACTTACAGATAAATGGTCGAGGAAGGTGTTGAACTGGGTTTCATCTTTGTCATTCCTGTACTGAATCCATGTTGGGAGGATATGTACATGACACCTAACGGCAACCGCTGCCTCTGATACTAACTTGGCTGACGCTGTAGCATCACGTGGCCTTTTTAAACCTGCCTCAAAACGGATCTCCATTCTTCCTCCTCTAGATTTAGTTAACCTATCGAGCATTATCCCTGATGTTTGTTTCCTCTTGCGCCTAGGTGCTAGTCCAACAACGAACATATGAAGTGTTAGTGTACATCAAACTGTGAGACTACATATAAAGAAGCATGCAACTGTAACTTGACTCCCGCAACTACATTCTTGCTGTTGAAGCTCACAAGGTTCATCTGATATTGCCAACTCGTCTTGTGTCAAGAGTGCTTGGGAAGTAGTGTCAGGTGGCAAGGGAGCTTGGGAACGTGCTGCTAGCTCAGGTGACGCACGAGTAAGTCGTGCAGCTGGTAGTACTGTGGTAGGTGTTGCAAGAACTAGGGCTGTCTCTGCTTGTTTGGTGGCAGCTATTTGTTTCTGTTTGGCTTTTTTTGTAACTCGTGTAGCATGGGATGCCGTGTTTGTAGAATTTTCCACTGGACTTTGACCTTCTATTGCACCATCAGTACCAGCAGAATCTGCAGGATTCATCCGCTTCTCATTCCCTGCCATTCTGTGTTTCTTCCTCTTTCTCTATGCCATGTTAAGTCAAGCCGACAAGAAAAACGAATAACAATTTAGTTCTTCAGAACAAATTGATGCGTGATGCAGACGAACTGAACTTTGATGTTAGACAACCACATGATAGGAGGATGTAATATGTATGAAAAACAAGACGGAAGAGATAACCAGAACTATGATGTGTAAACTAAGAAGAAGACATTTCACCAAATTAGAAGCAATGCAATGGAAGGTAGACACCATATGAAAGATGCTACAAATATCGCTCTGCCAAGTTAATAGTGTCTCATCATAAATGGCGTTTAAACAAATGTGAAGCAGTACAAGAAATAAATCATATGCAAGATGCAAACAACATCACACTACCATGTTAGAGGTCTCTCGTCATTAGTGCCATTGCATATTCACAGCATTGCATATTCACAGCTTATGATGTGTAAACTAAGGAGAAGGCATTTCAACAAATTAGAAGCAATGAAAGCTAGACACCATATGAAAGATGCAACGAATATCACTCTACCAAGTTAAAACTGTCTCGTCATAAGTGCCATTTCAACAAATTAGTAGTACAAGCTAGAAAATAATGTGAGATGTAACCTATATCACACTCCGAAGTCAAACGTGTCTTATGATAAGTGATTGTTGCAGGTTACACAACAGTAGTAATTTGATGTAAGAACATGGTGTGATAGACAGATATTGTATGTTCTAGAAACAGGAACATGTCAAAGTAAGCAGATGGAATTCAACAAAATTAGAAGCAATACAAGCTAGACATCACACATAAATGCAACCACATATAACAGTGCCAAGTTAGAGGGAGCACCGGTGATGCTGCACTAGGGCAGACGTGCTCATCATAAACACAGCTTTGTTGAGTGTCTATGCATGTGTTGTCTTGGAAATCATCTTGGGGGTGTGGAGGAGTAGAAACTGTAGAGGCCCTCCGTTCGGAAGGAGCACCTTTATCCGCTGCCTTGCTAACTTCCTTCCGCTTTAATGATTTTGAATTGTCAAGTAAAACCGACAAGAAAAAGCAATAAAATTCTCTCTTCAGAACTCATTCATGCATGATACTGACAATCACTACTTTGATGTAAGGCAAACACATGATACCAGGATGGAATATGTACGAAAAACAGGACGGCATGGCATGTTCACAACTGTTTGTGTAAACTAAGCAGAAACCATTCCAGCAAATAAGAAGTAATGCAATCTAGACACCACATGAAAGATGCAACCAATATGACTCTGCCAAGTTAAAAGCGTCCCATCATAAATGGAATTTCAACAAATTAGAAGCAGCGCATGCTATAAATCATATGAAAGATGCAACTAATATCGCACTGCATATACTAAAGGTGTCTAGTCATGTTGATTGATGCGGGATACAAAAAAACAATAGTTTTATGTAAGGACATGCTTAATAGACAGATGTACTATGTACTAAATACAGGAAGGCATGTCACATTAACAGGTATAATGTATAAGCTAAGCAGACTAGCACATGCAGTTTAACCAGATTGGAAGAATTACAATCTAGACACCATATGCAACATGCAACCACATATCATGCTACCAAGTTAGAGCAAGCACCTGTGATGCTAGTGTAGGGGAAATGCTGTAATCAACTGCGGAGCTACATTCACTATCTTCATCTAGCATTTCTGTTTCTTGAGAATCATGTCGGGAGGCTGACGCTGCATTCTTTAAATGAGGAGTAGTCCCCTTGCCTGCCTGCCTCGTCATAAGTGATTGATGAGGGATACACAAGAACATTAGTTTGATGTAAGAACATGGTTAATACACAGATGTACTAGTATGTACCAAAAACAGAAAGGCATGTCATATTCAAAGGTATAATGTGTAAGCTAAGCAGATGCAATTTAACCAAATTGGAAGCAATACAAGCTAGACATCCGGCTGGAGTGGTGAGCATGATCATCTAGGACCTGAGAGCCTGGTGGGAGGCGGGCTACTTCGCCACCATCGCAGCTTTTTAGTTGGCATCCAGATGATGCCTATCTTTGCTGGGCTTGTCACTGGCTCGGCCAGTGCCCTGACTAGATATTTTTCTTCTGGTGCTCACGGGATGGTGGTTCATGTAAAAAAATATCTTTCCTTATCTTACCGACTTTGGCCTTTCGAATACAAGCTAGACACCATATGGAACATGCAACCACATATGACACCGCGAAGTTAAAGCAAGCACCTGGGATGGTGGTTCATTGCGAGCGAGGTCATCAATTCCAGAGCTACGTTTACCGTCTCCATTTGCTGACACCGCACCCTTTATAGCGATGCAACGTGTCTTGCCTACCCGCATACGAAGCTGGAGCGACTTCTCTCTTTTCTTTTTGGCTTCTCTCATGGCAGCAGAGTCTGAAATACCCTTGCATAAAAACACAATAGTGAGAGTAAGGGTGAAGTGTGTGCAGAACTAGTGCACTGTAAAAGTAGCAGATAGCAGGTGGCTGAAAAATAAATGACAGGAGACATATGATAGCTCTACAACATTGCATGGCAAACAAAATTAGATTCTACTCCGTATGATTTTGTAATATATGAGCACAGGAAATGCAGGTACTCCTCCAGCATACCACCACATGTGGTCATATCTAAGATAACAGTCGACTGAAAATAAATAAGTCAGTCGATTTTTTAATGAACCGTCCGATCTATAAGGAACGGGCAGATGGCCTTCGTCTACCTCCCGCCAGTCACTGTTGACGATCTTTCTCGAACTGCCAGCGACCACCGGCCCAGACCCCTGCCTCCGCCGCCCCGCCCTCCCATCGACCTCACACCACCATCGTGCTTGGCAGCGCCCCAGGCCATCCCTTTAATCCCGGCCGACCTCCAGATCGGGCGCCAGTAGCTCTAAGCCGCACACACCCCTAAGATAAACACCAAGGCGCTGCTTCCCCGGCGTAATAGGCATACTAGCGCCTGTTACGCCGGGGAATGCTTCCGTTAATTGGAAATGAACTGGCCAGAAATTGAAATTCAGGGGGGCGATGGACCTTTAGCTAAGGTGAAATAGTATATGAGGAGAAACCTTGTGCATCGCGAGTTACTAGGAACATCTAGTATCAAGAAGAAGCGGTCAACTAGTGTCTTCTGTGGGATGAATACCGTGCAAGCAGAGACGTAAGATTTGCACGAATAAGGGAAGAGGAGTACATTTTTCGGTGGAGGGTGGCGAAGTTGGAGCGGCAGCGGTGAGGCGCAGGACGGCGTGGTTGAACTGGCTCGGGTACGGATGGCTCGGCCTCGGCTTCAACTACTAGCCATGGAGGGCATTGCGGTTGAGGTTGTGGTGGACGACGACGTCGGGGTATCGGCTCCGGCGTGATGGAGGAGGGCGGCGGTTGATGGGTGGGATGGGGTGGCGGACGGAGGACGCCGGGGTTTCGCGGCTGGTGGAGAGGTAGTTTTGGCGCCCACGGAGTACGAATGGGGAATCGGACGGGTGGGGGGAACCATGTTTCGGTCTGGGACGCGCTTGTTTTTGGATTTTTGAACAGAAGATGGGACGCGCTTGTTTGAAATTTGGGGAAAGTACAAACTTTGCCCCCCTCTTAAATTTCGGACCTACTGCGGGTCGGGGGTAGGATGGTAATCCCAGGTATCCCAAATAGTGGGCGGGAGCGATTTCGGCCGCGCGCATGTGTGCTTAGGCGGCCATTGTGTATGAATGTTTTTCGGATGCGGTTGTGTGGCGTCTAGATGAAGCTACAAACCTACCCCGGTTTAGACCTTTGGACGTCGGGCCGGTAGGTTTCACGGGTCGGAGTTATTAGAAAAGTAATTTCCTTGTACTACCAAACATTGGTCTCACGCGGTTTCGGGCGAGTAGAGGCTCTTTTGGCGCTTCGTTCGAAATTTTGAAACACCAGCATTCACGTTTAGAGTACTCTTGAACTATGAGGATTGACCTAAATAGACAACGTTATATTTGACCTTGTATGTTTGAAAACCTCATTAAATTATCCGCTTCTTTTTGAAATTTTGACACTTGGAAATCCTATAACTACGATTATTTTGGAATGGAGGAGCTAAATTTGAATCTATTTTGTGCACGACTACATATGCTATTATGTACAAAATCATAACAAAGATTGGTGCCCCCATAATTTAGGTATGGTTTACAAATGCCATGATATCAAATTCAAATAATTGAATGGACTTCATGTTGAATTCCACTTTTTTAAACTACCTTAAGTTGAATTCAAATGTATGCTAGTTCATAGGTAGCTATTTATAATGTCCATTGTGTAACTTTCGTATGTATAATGTGCTTTACACACACAACATGAACTATACTCACGCTTATATTCGATTGCTAAAGCGATGCATTGTCTGGAGTTCAAAATACTAACTGTGGATCAATTGTGTCGAATAATAACATAGACATGCTCAAATTCGATAGAATCTAGATGTCTGATGGATCAATGACCGCTCCTTACGCGAATTGCATATATTATGATCCCATCCTAATATTTGGATACAATTTATAACTTTAATCAATGTGTAGAGCAGTCTTTTACGTGTAGTTTCACTCTCCATCGGTGGTCTCTCACACATGCTCACACACTCTCTCCCGAGGTGTCTTTCTCGCACACATGCTCTAGATATAACCCTCCCTCCCTCTCGTAACCATTTACAACTGTTTTCACTAACCTTTATCACAAGCACTCTTCCTCTCGCAAACATACCCACGCACAATCCTCATCAACCCTTTCTATATACATGGACCTACCTACGTGTCTCATGTACGCACATTATCTTTACGCCTGTCTCTCACGCATTGTCTCACACCTCTCTTCCTAATCGACGAGTATGATTCTAGCAGAGCATTCTATAGGATGCCCCTTAAAGTTAGGTTGGATGAATAGTAATATCAGAGATAAAGGGGTTACCTTAGTCCGAGAACCTAGGGTTACAAATCCTAGCCGGCTTTGTCAGTGGACACAGAGTCCTTCACAATTTTGCTATCTTTGTCTTGTACGACTAGTCATCCATGGGTCTTCCTAAATGCGTCACGGGCCGACCAATGTGGCGCAGGACGGAACCGAACGAAGGGCCTCACCTCGACCCACCGGACCTCACGCGGTGACACACTCTCTGCCCCCACGTCTCATTATCTTCTCACACCCACACATACCAACACAAACACCACACACACAGAAAATTTCTCCTGGTGCCTCTATTCCCTCCCCCCTTGCATATACACACTCAAGGGAATGGAATCTCTTGTCGTAACGTCATATTCGTCTCTCTCTCTCTAGACCACTCTCATTTCTCGTGCTATCTCTCCCACGCCCCCCCCCCATCGGCCCCTCTATCCATGCCTCTCTCGAATACGTAATACACACGCATACCTCTCTAGGCCCCGCCAAATGCATCAACTACACATTCACACATGTTACATCACGTACCCCATTGATCTAAAAAGCCCTCTCTTCACGTTTATTTCGCATACAACATTCCTTTTGAATAAAGTGTGGCCAAAAAATTATTTTATAGTTTCTACATATATACAACATTACAAAGTTATATGGAGGAGTACGAACGCTAATTTGCATTGCATGGTGCCCACAATGATATTTATTCCGCACTATGAATTTGTATATTTTTATACTATATACAAAGTTAGTCATAATAAAGAGAAACGAAGAGCATCTCTCTCTCCATCGCATACCCCCCCCCTGTACGCCCCTTTCACATATGCACACAAAACTATCTCCAGGTCCTCTAAAAGTAAGGCCCCAGAAAATTCACGCATGTTTCATCTTTCTCTCGCGATATATGCAATGACGATCATTGTATTTGAAGCGAAAGCACGATACGTACATTGGACTTCAGAATCCACTCATTACGGTCACCATTTACGTTTAGTGGTTATTATACAGTCACGGGCTCACCGTACAACTCTGTATTTGCTCATGACATGACTAGTTGACCAGTTAAACGCTCCACGTGGCACCTCTAGTGTTGCATCACATTATCTCACTACCATCGTGCCCACCTGTCGACTTGTATCTACTCTACATCTACACTCTTATAAAATACATAAAATACACTCTTATAAAAAACAGAGTTGGTGATGATGGTGTGCCTGCCATCCTGCAATATAGGCCGGCCGATTTATATCTGACGGATAGGAAAGAAACTATGGCAATTTTGAAAAAAGGTACCCACACACCTCTCCACATTTGCGAATAAGGCCTTTCCTCGTTCATCCTTTTCTCTCACAAGATAAACAAGTCATACAAATGCATCTTGATGTTACGTGCAACGCACGGGCATCTTGCTAGTAAGAATGAAAACAAATGACAAAAAAATATTTGGACGGTGGTTCGAAGTCATGACCGCGGGCACAGCGGACAAGGTGGCCTTGTATTGGTATGCTGAGCCATCTGTTTTAACACACAGGAGCTGGTGTGGTGATTATACACACACGCACGCATGCACACAAACTGCATCCACGCAACACTCACACAAACACATGCACCCACGCACGCACGCAACACTCACACGTACACACGCAGCCACGCACGCACGCAACACTCACACGCACACACACGCACGCATGCATGCACACACCAGTACACCACACGACCAACACACACTCTCACGCTCAAGTGCTCAACCTACACGTGCATGCGCACACATGAGGCCCTGACAAACACATACACAACCAGGTGATTCCCGCGCACGGGTTGGAGCCTTGTCGCGCCTGCGTAAATTTGTGTTTATCTGACGTTTTGCCTATGCGAACTGACAGGTGGGACCCACAAGGAACGTGGCCAATTTAACTAGTCAATATGGCGCCACGCAGACTATTTGGCCGGTCAACAGAGTGCAATCCGATGCTGAACTGTGAGCAAGTGACCGTATAATCACTGCAAAACATATATAGTGACCGTAATCAGCTTATTCTGAAGTTCGGTGACCGTATTACGCTTTTCTCTCTGTAGGCCCTCCAAAACTACATCTCTACACGTTCTCGCATGTTACATCTAACAACTATGCAATACAGCACTACTACTACACTCTAACACAATAAATCATATGTGTTTTTAGTTTTACTAGATATCATATTGTTACTTATAATTATTCAGTTTGCATACATTAAAATTGCCTTTGAAATGTATGGCCAGTATCATGTACCGCGCGGGAAAAATCCCGCCCTTTCCTGTTTAATCGGGTTTGTATCGATGGATCATGCGAAACAGCAAAACTATAGTACTATACAGTACTACAAGTGACAGTTCACTGGGTCGTCGTGTCGTCTACTCCTCTGTCGTAAGAGTGGAGCCCTCGCTTTCATAAATCTTCTAGTCCCTTTCGCCGACATGTGGGACATCAAGCTACCGGGTCCACGTGCCATACCGGAATACAGTGCAGAGCAGCAGGGGTGAAGCACCCCAGTCATGGCGCCGGCGTAGTAATGAGCAATGAGGCGTCAAATCACAAAGCTGCACCTTTCTCGCAGTTAAGTTGGAGGGACGAAGCAACCATCATTTCACTCGTTGCTGAATCCGCTTCTCCCTCATCTTCTTCAACTTAACCACGTGTTGCTTCTGTCGTTGTTCTGCCTCATGTGGGACGCGGATCGGCTTGGTAAAGCACTGACACGTGGGACCGCATGTTAGCAAACCGCCAGGACAACATCCTCCGAAAATAAGAAGCCTAATCCTAGACTTACAAAGGGCTACGTAGCTGCTACGTATACTTTCCATCTAATCTATATATGCCCCCCCTTGATTTTCAGGTGGGGTGGGCCTAATCCTCTCCTTTAATCCAATCAAATAGTCCCACATCACATTAGTTCGTAACTTTACGTAAACCATTATGTGGATATATCATTGCTCAAATAAGAAACCTCCCCCGCCATCCGCGCGGCAAAATCACCTCCTTTTTACTAATCTTGATTCTATAATTTTTTAGATCAATATAATTGAGATTTGTATAGATAGCACACAGGAGCAAAACCAAGTGGTACGGTTAAGGGCATCCACAGTGTGTAGCCAAATGTGAAAATAGCTTTTGGCATCGTGGGAACCATTGTGGACGGTGTTGCCAAAGCCAAAAAGATGGAACCGAAGCTCCCTGATTGATTGATTGAAGGAATAGAAAAATGCAACGTCTCTCCTCTTTCTCCCATGCTTGGACGCATGTAGTACAGTATAGAGCACAGAGTCTACTCCCCTGTCCCTTCTATCACAAATCACAAAGCAGTGAGGCATCAAATCACAAAAGCACGGACGAAGCAACCATCATTTCACTCTTCGCTGACTCCGCTTCTCCATCGTCTTCTTCGAGAAACCATCTCACCGCACTAGTACTCATAGTAGTGCTAGTAAAGGACTTCCTGGATGCAAATAAGGCGGTTGTCTCGGCTTGCAGGCGGCACTTGCGAATGACTTACCGTGGTCTCCCTCAATGGTATTCTCCGTCGAACGCACTTCGCCAAACCACCAAAAAAAGGTATCGTCGACGTCACCGCAATGGGGAAGGAAGTCAAATATAGTTAGTACCTCCATTTTTTTGTACACAAGACCAGTATATCAAAATTACAATTTGCAAAGGGCCACTAACACTAATCGAGGCAAAATTGATGGGGTTAGCAACCAAGGACATTAATATCCCCTGCATGCATGTGGAAGTGAGAAGGTTGGTTTGCATGGCGCTGCATTAATCAAGCGATGAGGAGTGAGATGGTTAGCTCTTTGGTCTTTGGAGAAAAAATACACATTAATTGACACGTGAAACGAGGCTTGTATCGATTAAATCCCGCGAAGGAAAACCCCGCCTTTCTTTTTTAACACTAGTACTCCTAGTACGTACTTATCCTGTTTGGATCTAGGCCTTGCATTGCCAAACTTCACCACACATTTTTGCCAAGCCTGCCTAAAGTTTTCAAAAAGAGAAGGAGGTACACTTGCGCACGGCTATCGCGGTCGCACCGCACCCTCACACGGTCGCTCCTGCACGCCGCGGTCGCACCACACCCTCACACAGTCGCTCCTGCACGCCGCAAACCCAACCAAGGGAACGCACCGTCACTGACACGTGCTGTCGCATGTGAACAAACCAAACTCAGCCATCCTATTGCTGACACATAATTTTCGTTCATAGAGTACGTTTTTCCAACCGCATGTTGGGGAGTATCCGTACGGCCCGTGCGGTGGTCTGTTGAGGAAGAAGAAGAGGTGAGGAAGAAGGAAAGAAGCGTTAGGAGACGTAGGATATTCATCCAACCGCCTGAAATGGTAGACTGACCCAAGTCAGGCGACTTGCATAACAAATATATGTTTTTACACAGCAAAAGATCCATAAAAACAACAACATAAAGAAAAACTATCACTGCTCACGGAAAGAGACGGCCTCGTCGTCTTTGGCTGCCGGCACGAACCAGCCGTCGCTGCCGACGTGTGTCTCCGCACCATGGTTGTCCTCGGCCTCCAGCTACTCGTTCAAGCGGAGCATGCGGGCGCTCTGCACGAACGAGAGCACAGCCTGGTTCAAGTCGAGGACGTCCGGTTCCGCCTGCAGGAGGGCCTCGATGGAAAGGTCGGGAATTGATCATTCTTTCAGAAAGAACTATATATGCCTTTCTAACATCAGCCTCTGTTGCCTTATTTATTCCTACAAAACGGTGGTTAGAAACAGTCTTGCTACCTTTTCCCATTAAGAAAATGGAATGCTTATATTTGTGAGTCTATGCTTCAACTAGTGCCACTTTTATAGTAATCACACTTTCAATATCTATGCAAACAGGGATGCTCGAGTTTAGTGGAACTGCACAAAAAGTCCAACTGGTTCAACATTAGGAGCATGTTTTCTCCCAAACCTTTATATCCAATTGGTGGCACTATGAGCTGTTCATTAAGAAGGTACATGGTTTGCTACTATATTGCTACTCTTTTTGTACTGTCATTAGATAGTAATACTAGTGGTTTGCATGTGAATTTATTGGCAGGGTGGACCTACATTGGAGGTACAGGACATGATTCAATGACTGGATGCTCAATTTCGGTTGTATCGATTTCACCTCTTCCATCACTGCGAACATGGATATCCTTGGTCTGATGAAGAATAGGCGCTATATTTCTGCTCTGAACAAGCAAATCAATTCAGTATGAAATTGTCCAGGGCAAAACATGACTGTATCAAATTGTCCAGTGCAAAACATGACAGATCTAAGCGGAAGAGACATGGTTAAACCGAAAATACAAGGTGGGGTATATGTTTACTAGCTGCTTGATATTTGTGCAGACAGAGATGTCTGCCCATTGCTATTTAGCAAACACACAAAGTGACCGCAATTTTGGTTGAACTGCACAAGAGAATAGTATAGTCACTGCATGCAGTGCCATTTGAAAATAGACACAGAAAGATTGGATAGTCACTTCATGGACTGCAGAAAAGTAGTACTGTACTAATTATTGGCCAACACTAGGTGCTTCATTGCTTTGGTCTGATTATACAATGGGCACCATTTTGCCTAAGTTAAAGTTTGTATTCCAAAAATAGTCTCGCCGTGTGATCAAGAGAAGACCAAATCATATTGCAGTGGATGTTCCTCCATCATGTGTGGTTCATTCCCATGGTTCCAGCTATTGGTGAAACCACTTACGTTTGCAAGAGGAATTGTAGACTTCACAAACAAATTTATCATTCAGTCTATACTGAATGTTGGCCAAGAGAAGCATCCATGTTAGTAGGAAGAACATTTGTTTTTTCTAGATCTTTGCTTTTGGAGCTACATATTTGTATAGGATCTGTGAATCATTGAGATGCATTAACATGTTGATCTTATGTATGGGAATCGTACTAGTTGGTTTTAGTTGTGGCTGATCTTTGCTTTTGGAGCTACATATTTGTATATGATCTGTGAATCATTGAGATGCATTAACAGTTCCTTATATCTGTTCGCTCAGTGTTTACAAGTTACCGATCGATCACTAGCTAGCCTACTAATGCGCTCCTGGCTGTTTTAGTTGCGACGCAAGATCCGAAGTGGCAGTTTTTTGAATAAAAATGCCTACCTCTGAAGAAACTGACTAGCTGCTCTGAAGAAAATGCCATGCGAACCTGAAGAAACTGCTAGCAAAAACGTTCGCAAAGGCCTTATCTCCCAGCTAAAGTTCATCAATTAATGCCCTCGGCCGCGACTCGTTGCATGCTGCTCCGCGTACTGGCTGCGAGCGATTTTGAGTGCCCGCATGCAGCCGGCCGTAATTAAACCAGCTAACTGATGCGAAAAAACATGCTCTTTAATTGTTGCGGGCCTTTTAAATCCGTGGAATCATTATTGACAAGGAGGGAGATGATTCGAGTGAACTCGTTTGACCGTAATGCCGGCGTGCGACCCAGCACGGATGGGACGGGACGGCACAGTCAGAATTTCAGTTTCTCTAGTTTTCCACGGCAAGCTGGCGCGCTAAGCCATGCCTGCTTCATTATGCATTGAATTCCGATGACCGTCGCGCTACCTTCTGCTTATAAGTACTATTTCTCGGCCTTCTATGGTGGCACCATGACCCAACTCGCCCTATCCTCATAAGCCCCCACTGGCCCGACGTTGCTCGCCACTTATCCTCACTCTCGCCACGTCCGCCATGCCACCGCCCGTCCGTGATAGGCGTGGCCGGAGGCGGTCACCGCCGGAACTAGTGTTCGGTTTTTCACCGGAAGGCAAACGGAGCGAGGAGGCATTCTATCGGTCTTTAGATGGCAATGCGGAGATCGAGGACTTGTTGGAGCGCGACCGCCTGGAGGAGGAGCAGGAGTTGTTGGAGCGCGACCGCTTGGCGGATGAGCAGCGTATCACTGATTTGCGCCGCCAGCGGGACATGGAGCAGCAGCGCACCGATGCTCTGAGTCGCGAGCAGAGCGCCCGTACGTGGGCCGACTACGTGGAGGTCGGCGCCCGGCAAATAGCCCTGGAGGCTGTCGGGCACGCACGCGTTCGCGGCGCCAATTTTTACTACCAGCTCATCAAGTGGGTTTCCCGCTTAGAAGCCGAAGCTTCGGTGGACCACGCCGGCACGGAAAGGGCCAACGCGCGCGAGAAACGCGCCCTATCGCACCTCTGGCAAGTCCGAGGCGAGGCGGAGGATGCCGGTGCCGGCGTTTAGCGTGTACCGCAGATGGCGGCCGGCATCGTCTAGTTAGCTAAGAGTAAGTTAGTACTTGTACGCTACTAGAGTATTAGTGGAAGTAGATAGTTAACTTGGCTATGATGGTTGTCAACGTGGAAGTTCAGTACTCTATATGTGGATCAGACCTGTTACTTTGCTCTGAATGTTGAACTTTCCGTTTGAACATATGGAATGGGCTGTTATTTTTTTTAATGGGTTGTATTTGTCCTCCACGGGTTTAGAGGCTGACTTGTGGGCCTACCAAGTTGACGCGTACACAACCGGGAGATGATTGTACATGGAGAGGATGACAGCAGGGACCCGCCAAGGTCATGGCAGTACGCAAGCAAAGTGCCTCCTTATTTCAATCCAATAAAAAAAGGGCTCCTCGTAATGGATTTCTGACATCTGGGTCCCATGCCATTGTCAACATAGTCAATAAACGAGAGAGTTGCACAACGAGCGGCTGACATCAGGGACCCAGCAGCTCGCCCAGTTATTTTTTTTTGGGTCTATTTGATAAATGCCACTCCAAATCTGGTGTTTCTAAGAAATGCCATTGCAATTTCCAAACTTTGAAAAATGCCATTTCATGCCATCCCCAGTGGCATTTTTCGAAGTCTGGAGTGGCGTTTTTCATAGTTTTCAAATTGCAGTGGCGTTTTCCAAAGTTTGCAAAAATTGCAGTGGCATTTTTCAAAGTTTGGAAATTGCAGTGGCATTTTTATGAATCGCCATATTTGTTGTGGCATTTATCTAATTTGTTTTTGAGACGGAAGCAGGGTGTCAACTGGGCTGTGCGGGGCACTCTGGCATGTCTAGACAGCCTTCTCTTTTATGTTTACCACAGACCAGCCCAGTAGTTTTTTTTTCTTTCTAAAAATGGCTAGCCCAGTTTTTTTGTGATTTGCCAAGTAAGTCGCTTTGTCAGGCCTATTGGGCTGCAAATCTTTCAAGACGAGGAGAGCTTCATTCGGCTGGACGAGAAAATGGCCTATCAGTAATGAGAAATGGGATGTACATTTTTAAAACACATCAAACCGGCAATTACTTTCAAATTTCTTTTTTTCATTTCAAGATTTTAAATTGCATTAATTTTTATGCAGGGACAATTTGTTGGATTTTATATTGATATACATTTATTTTTAAAATGAGTTTGAATGTGACTCGAAATTTCGGGATTAAAAACAGTTCGGACCGCACCGAAATATGCAACATTTCGTATAATTTTTTAACCGTGGCCACAATATGGGTTGTAATGCTAACAAAAAGAATATGGGCTCCAAAAAAAAGCTTCAGAATTAGCAAATGGGCTGTAAATTATTAGAAATAATGGCAGATGGGTTGTATGCTGTTTTCCACATATTTGAGGCTTTCCTAAAAAAAGGTTGACGCACAAGCAGTGACTGTTGGATGTCCATCCAACGGCCGTCGTGCTTCTTCAATCTCTGCTCTTCCTGCTCCAGCCACTCAAACAAGCGCCGGCGGGACTGCCTGCTCCCTCCTCCCCGCGGCCGGCTGTGCTGCCACGCAGGTTTCACCGCCCCACCGTACTCCCATCGCTGGCCTAGCCATCCCTCTACTCACCCACACCTGTTGTTATTCTCCGGCGACGGCAGATGAACCAGTAAACCCTCATATAGTCGTAAACTGGATGGGCCCGAATTATTATTTTTGAGTGGCCCCTTCCGCTGACCGGACTTTGAGCCCCTGAATCCGGCATTGACTGTCGTATCTTTGGCGTTTTCACCATATTTGCGGCGCTTGTGTTTGTTGCGTCGTGGTTCGCCGTTGCTATCCCTGGCCTTTGATGTGCCAGTTTGCTTGTTGTATTGTTACTACGAGCCAACCAGCTATCTTCGCCCGCGCAAAAGCGGGTCATAAGTGTCGTGAGGGCTGCCATGGATTTTGGCTTCTCTTGACCGAGGTGTCGGGCGAGCCATTCGTCACGGATGTTATGTTTAAATGCCGCTAAGGCCTCTGCATCCGGACAGTCGACAATTTGGTTTTTCTTAGTTAGGAACCGGGTCCAGAATTTCCTGGCCGATTCCCCTGGCTGCTGAGTTATATGACTTAAATCGTCAGCATCCGGCGGTCGCACATAAGTGCCCTGGAAATTGTCCAAGAATGCATCTGCCAGGCTCTCCCAATTTCCGACGGAGTTTGCCGGCAAGCTATTAAGCCAATGCAGAGCCGGCCCTTTGAGTTTTAGCGGGAGATACTTGATGGCATGTAGGTCATCCCCGCGGGCCATGTGAATGTGGAGGAAGAAGTCTTCTGTCCATACCGTGGAGTCTATAGTACCATCATATGATTCAATGTTTACGGGTTTAAACCCTTCTGGGAATTCGTGATCCATTACTTCATCAGTGAAGCATAGGGGGTGTGCGGTGCCTCTGTGACGGGCCATATCACGACGCAATTCATACGAGTCTTGTCTGCTGTGTTCGGCCCGGCCGGATTTGCTTTTAGTGTATCCGGCGTGACGATCATCGTCACGTGTTGGGGCGCGACCCCGTGATCCGTAGATCGACCTTGCATGTTTTGTTTTGTTTTCCAATACGTCTCGTAGGTCCCGCGTATTGCCCCGGGCCTTGGTATTTTTGTTTGAATGGCGGCGGGGTGCGGGCTGGCCTTCGGGCTGATATGCCTCTCAATCTAGGCCACGAGGCGGTCAATCAGCCGCATCATACGCTGGTGATGTAGGTTTTAATGCTTCCTCTTCGAGTTGAGGTAGCAACCTGTGCTTCGGGTAACTCTTGGTTGGGCGCTCGAGTTCGTATTCCCCGGCTGCCAGGACTTCAGTCCATCTATCCGCTAGCAGATCTTGATCAGCTTGAAGCTGTTGTTGCTTTTTCTTCAGGCTGTTTGTTGTGGCTATAAGCCGGCGCTTGAAGCGCTCCTGCTCGACGGGATCCTCAGGCACGACAAATTCTTCGTCGCCGAGGCTCAGTTCGTCTTCGGAGAGAGGCAACTAATTGTCATCCTCTGATTCTCCGTTTGCTGCCTGTTCCGGAGGGCTAGCTTGTTCATCCTCCCACTCGAGGTCTGGCTGGAGGGCATTATCGTCGTCTTCGGCACTATCCGGAGTGTTATTGTCTCTTGTGCCGGTATCGCTGCTTTTGCTATGGCGAGACTTAGAGCGGTGCCGCTGACGTCGGTGCTTGGGTTGCTTCTTGGAGGGATTATCCTCCGTTGTCTTATCGCCATCCCCTTCTTTGGGGGGTGTCCACCATGTATATGTCATATGATGAGGTGGCAGTCCAGCGCCCTGTGGGCGGTGGTTCTTGTTCGTCTCCTGCATCGTCGTCCATACCGTCGATTTCTTCGGAGCCGAAGTTGAGCGTGTCGGTTAAATCGTCGATAGTGGCTACTAAGTGGGTGGTGGGTGGGGCGCGAATTTCTTCGTCGTCCGCATCCCATTCTAGCCAGACATAGTTCGGCCAAGGGTCTCCCGACAGGGAGAGAGACTTCAACGAGTTTAGTACGTCACCAAAAGGCGAGTGCTGAAAGATATCCGCGGAGGTAAACTCCATGATCGGTGCCCAATCGGATTTGATGGGCACAGACATAAGCGGCTCGGAGTCCATGGCCGGGGACGAGTCCAACGGTTCGGCAACACGGGTCTCGTAGGAGGTGAAGTCAGTATTCGGCGCTATCGCCACTGAGTGTGCGGCCTCCGTGGCGGGGTCCATCCACCCGTCCACAGATGGCGCAATTTGTTCCGGATTGAGGGCCGGAGTAGTTGCAGGTGTGATCTCCCGAACACAGTCCGACGGCAGAGCTAAACCATGCTCGTCATGATCGTGTGGCGCACCTGACATGGGCTTGAATCCATCCAAGTCTCCGCGGATGTTGGCAGTATAGTTCAAGTTTCCAAACCTGACCTAATGGCCAGGGGCGTAGCTATCGATCTGCTCCAGATGGCCAAGCGAGTTAGCCCGCAGTGCGAAGCCGCCGAATACGAAGATCTGTTCATGGAGGAAAACCTCACCCTGGATCGCATCGTTGCCGATGATCGAAGGAGCCATCAAGCCTTACGGTGACGGCACAGTGGAACTCTCAATGAAAGCACCAATGTTGGTGTCAAAACCGGCGGATCTCGGGTAGGGGGTCCCGAAGTGTGCGTCTAAGGCGGACTGTAACAGGAGGCGGGGGACACAACGTTTACCCAAGTTCGGGCCCTCTCGATGGAGGTAATACCCTACTTCCTGCTTGATTGATCTTGATGATATGAGTATTACAAGAGTTGATCTACCACGAGATCGTAGAGGCTAAACCCTAGAAGCTAGCCTATGGTATGATTGTTGTTGTCCTACAGACTAAACCCTCCGGTTTATATAGACACCGGAGGGGGCTAGGGTTACACAGAGTCGGATACAAGGGAGGAGATCTACATATCCGTAATTCCAAGCTTGCCTTCCACGTCAAGGAGAGTCCCATCCGGACACGGGACGAAGTCTTCAATCTTGTATCTTCATAGTCCAACAGTCCGGCCAAAGGATATAGTCCGGCCGTCCGAGGACCCCCTAATCCAGGACTCCCTCACCTTGAGGTGCCCAACTTATGGCAGCGGGAGTGGTTTTACATCACGACTCCCCGAAGTACTAAGTGGGTCGCTGCCCCTGCCTTCCGTTCGGGGCCCCCGCCACAACTGGCGTCATGGGTCAACAAGGGGCTGGAGTGGGGGCCGGCTAATGACGTGCTGACATTGAAGAGTCGCATCCGGGATCTCCTCAAGAGAGACGTCAGCCTTGTCAAGGTAATGCAAGTCATGCTAGTTCGTCGGGTCCTGCCATGCCAACGTCGATCTCTCCGTATGTGGGAGTTCAACCCGGAAGGACCGCGAACCATTCAGCAATTCTTCGGCGTGACGCTCGAAGAGATGTACAGATTGTTCTTCGGATCACGAATAAAGTGTCTGGACACCACCGAGGATGCGGGCCTAAACTGCAATCCTCCAGATACCCAAGTAAGTAATTCTTCGGCCGAACATGATGTCTGTTTATTTATCACAACATCATTCTGAAAAGTCGGTCTTTGACGAGGACTGGATAAAAAAGGCGAAGATGATCAGGTGTTCGGCCCCCCTTCCCGAAGGCTCATCGGATCCTGTACTAGCCAGGATGCTTGAGCTCGCGCCTTATCAAGCGCCATCAGGGGAAGATAAAGGGAGGAATAAAGAAGCCGAAAGCGGGCCTCACTCATCATTCATTCAAACCGGGGGAATTAGTGCCTCCGCGAAGGAGGATAACCGGGGAGAAGAATCTAAAATTCCGTCTCCCCAAGGAAGGAAGAGGACCGCCTCTGAAGACTTGGAAACAATGGTTTCCAAGCGAGGGAAGAAACCTTTGTCAGGGGGCCCTACCCCGGAGGGCATCCTTACCGCACAGTGCCCGCAAGGGGACCAGCCCTCCACTGAGCTGTAAGTAAACAAAAGTACTTTATAGTAAATACATCTTACTTTATTTCCGAGGGCAATAACCGAGACGTATGTCTTGTAGTTCGGATCGTAGCCCTTCTCGACAGAGTTCGTCTTCGGGGGATCTTCTTCCGAAGATGATGGAGAGCAAAACGCCTCCCCATGCCTCCCCGCCTCATGAGGCGGACGACCCAGAGGTGTCATCACGAAGGATTTCTCCTGATCTACCAAGGCCAGAAGGTAGCCCTTCAGCCTCCCGAAGTCCGGAGTATTCGGCTCCTAAGGGGAGCAACAGAAAGAGTCTGGAACTGTCCGGTGCGCGACCAGACGCACTGATGAATCTTCTGGAGCAAGCGGCTATCTTGGAAGCGCATCGTACGTTAATGGGTACGGTGGTTGAGAGGATTTCATCCGGCAAAAGCGGGTTGCATGAAGCTTTTATGAGCCTGCTGAGAGGTTTTGAGGTACGCAAAGTAATATGTATATTTTTTACGGTACCGCACACGCTAGGTGTACCCTATGCAGATAGTAGCCCCTGAGACTGGTTGCCGTCGAAAAAGGCGGCAAATAGAGGATCATAGTCCCAGGTAATGATCATGCCGCTTTCATGTGCAGGCGGCTGAGGGTCCGGTGGCTAGCCGGACTGGTGAGTTTGCCGAACTGAAGCGGTAACTTGATGCGGCGGATGCCGACATCGTGCTTGTAAACAGGCGGCTTGACGAGGCATAGGGTATGTATTCTCCGGTGGTCAACATATATTAAGAGGAGCATGATGCTAGTATCTATAATATGTTGTGACTGCAGATGGAGCTGCCGCCGTGGAGACCCTTCGGGCGGAACTTGCCCGTGCCAAGGAACAAGCCAGGAGGAATGATGCGGCCGCCCTAAAGGCGGTTGAAGAGTTAAGGGCCAAACAGGCTGCGCATTACCAGAGCAAAGAGAAAATGGCCAAGATGGCTGTTGAGTTGAAAGATGCTGCCGACCGTTATGAGCTTCTTGAAAGGAAGTCAAACGAAGACGGCAGACCTGGAGAAAGCCATGGTAGCAGCCAAGGAAACCTGCTCTAAAATCAGAGCGGCGAAGGAGGAGCTACGTCAAGCCGGAGATATCACGGCTGGGAAGCCCTTTTTGTTGCGGACGAAGTTGGGAGATCCTAAGTATGCCCTTCTGGATCAATTATGGAGTTCTGCGGACGCATACTTGGATTTGGCAGCGAGTGCTGCTGATGCGACCAAGTTTTTTGAAGATCAAAAAGATCACGAAGTGGAAAAGTTGTTCTGGTCGCAGTTCAATGCTCCAGCGCGTCCGCTGCTGTTAAATGAGCAAATGGCCGAGTGGGCCGAGCTCCATAGGTTGTCCGGACTTGCCATGAGGTCTGTCGTGGATTGTCTTTGGCCGGATGGACCAAGGCCAAATAGTTATTTTGGTCTAGTGCAACGATTCCTTGGTGTTGTGCCACGTACCGACGCTGCAAAGTGGTCGGCGTGCATAGAGGGTGCGCGGATGGCTCTTGTCCGTGTCAAGACATACTGGGCAGGGATGGAGGCCACCGCTATTGCAACCCAGAATCCGGCCATAGGCCAGGTTTCTGCCGAGCACTATTTTGAAGAAGTCCTAGATGGTGCTCGTTTAATAGAGGCTCATTGCTCGAAGAGTGTCATGTTCGAGTGACATGTGTCCCGATTGTAGAAACAATGCTATTTGAATTATAAAGGCTGTGTTTATACTTTTGCCTGAAAGTATTATTATGCCTCCTGTACGGTCATTTATGTATATATATATATATATATCCTAAAAGTTTGCAGTCGTCGGCTTTAGCCCCCACGCATATAATGCGGGGGTGTTCGCAAAGGCGCGTGTTCACACTTGATCCAACATCTTGGTCCATTAAGGAGGTGGTAGCGCGGCGAACGAGGCAATTGGACTATATTGCTTTAACACTTTCACTTAACCATAGGAGTTTGACAGTGGGGCTACTATGTAGCCCCTGGTACTTCCGCGCTCATCCGAGTACGGGGCGCGTACGTACATGACCGGGAAAACTGGCCCTTCGTTAATGCGGAGGAATCCCGAAGATTCCGCTAAGTCATCGAGTGGTTGACCAGTCTCGCGCTTTATCATGACAGTCAGTTTTCGGCTTTCTCTACTGAGGTGCTCATCCGGATGAACCAGGGCACAATCGCAGTAGTTCTCCCGGTGCCACCTTAGCCGATAGAGCGGAACGTAAGGTAGCAAAACGCGGGAGCCGGGCAAACCCAACATTTGACCAAAGACATGATTCGGAGCTGGTGCATATAAGGCCAAACTCGCGACGCCGAACACTCCCTAAGGTGTTCGGTCTTTACAACATGTGCCGGGCTGAGTAACGCCCTTGATAAAGGACCCTAAATTTCCAGGTACGTGCATTAGTCTGACGTGGCGAAATGCCAACAACGCCAGCATCCCTCACGGTTATGTTAGGTATCCGGGGGGTGTCAAGCAACAAGAGACAGTAAGAAAGGTTTACACAGGGTCTTAATATAAAAAGAAACCTTTGAGCGGGGCTGATGTCTACTACGCAACCTTCTTCTTATAGACGTTGTTGGGCTTCCAAGTGCAGAGGTTTGTAGGACAGTAGCAAATTTCCCTCAAGTGGATGACCTAAGGTTTATCAATCCGTGGGAGGCGTAGGATGAAGATGGTCTCTCTCAAGCAACCCTGCAACCAAATAACAAAGAGTCTCTTGTGTCCCCAACACACCCAATACAATGATAAATTGTATAGGTGCACTAGTTCGGCGAAGAGATGGTGATACATGTGCAATATGGATGGTAGATATAGGTTTTTGTAATCTGAAAATATAAAAACAGCAAGGTAACAAGTGGTAAAAGTGAGCGTAAACGGTATTGCAATGCTAGGAAACAAGGCCTAGGGTTCATACTTTCACTAGTGCAAGTTCTCTCAACAATAATAACATAATTGGATCATATAACTATCCCTCAACATGCAACAAAGAGTCACTCCAAAGTCACTAATAGTGGAGAACAAACGAAGAGATTATGGTAGGGTACGAAACCACCTCAAAGTTATTCTTTCCAATCAATCCGTTGGGCTATTCCTATGAGTGTCACAAACAGCCCTAGAGTTCGTACTAGAATAACACCTTAAGACACAAATCAACCAAAACCCTAATGTCACCTAGATACTCCAATGTCACCTCAAGTATTCGTGGGTATGATTATACGATATGCATCACACAATCTCAGATTCATCTATTCAACCAACACATAGAACCTCAAAGAGTGCCCCAAAGTTTCTACCGGAGAATCAAGACGGAAACGTGTGCCAACCCCTATGCATAGGTTCATGGGCGGAACCCGCAAGTTGATCACCAAAACATACATCAAGTGAATCACGTGATATCCCATTGTCACCACAGATACACACGGCAAGACATACATCAAGTGTTCTCAAATCATTAAAGACTCAATCCGATAAGATTACTTCAAAGGGAAAACTCAATCCATTACAAGAGAGTAGAGGGGGAGAAGCAACATAAGATCCAACTATAATAGCAAAGCTCGCGATACATCAAGATCGTGCCAAATCAAGAACACGAGAGAGAGAGATCAAACACATAGCTACTGGTACATACGCTCAGCCCCGAGGGTGAACTACTCCCTCCTCGTCATGGAGAGCGCCGGGATGATGAAGATGGCCACCGGTGAGGGATCCCCCCTCCGGCGGGGTGCCGAAACAGGGTCCCGATTGGTTTTTGGTGGCTACAGAGGCTTGCGGCGGCGGAACTCCTGATCTATTTTGTTCCCCGAAGGTTTTAGGGTATATGGATATATATAGGCGGAAGAAATACGTCAAGGGAGCCACGAGGGGCCCACGAGGGTGGAGGGCACGCCCAGGGGGGGCGTGCCCCCCTGCCTCGTGCCTTCCTCGTTGCTTCCTTGACGTGGACTCCAAGTCCTCTGGATTGCTTCTGTTCCAAAAATAACTTTCCCGAATGTTTCATTCCGTTTGGACTCCGTTTGATATTCCTTTTCTGCGAAACACTGAAACAAGGGAAAAAACAGAAACTGGCACTGGGCTCTCGGTCAATAGGTTAGTCCCAAAAGTAATATAAAAGTGCATAATAAAGCCCATAAACATCCAAGATGGATAATATAATAGCATGAATACTTCATAAATTATAGATACGTTGGAGACGTATCAGCATCCCCAAGCTTAATTCCTGCTCGTCCTCGAGTAGGTAAATGATAAAAGAAATAATTTATGAAGTGTGAATGCTAGCAGGTGCGTAAGTTTGATCAATGATAATTTCAATCACATTTTCTAGCATCATTATATGTCATAACAGTAGCTCAACTCATAGAACTTTTCATGATCAAGTAACAAACTATTCACATGTTAAAGTATAGAACATAAACTTTCTTGAAAGCTATCAAACTATGTTCTCAGTCATCAAACAATTGCAATTCATCTTATTTTCAGGAAGAGTATATGTCAGAGCTTTGATTCCGCAAACTTCACATACTCAACTATCATTTAGTCTTCCATGATTGCTACCACTCAAAGCATATTTTTAGAACAAATAGTATTCATCGAACACAGAGAAAGATAGGGGCTTAATGTTTCGCCTCCCAACCTTTTACCTCAAGGGTAATGTCAACAGTAATAATTCATGCTCAAATATATTTGAATGGCCATATATGCCTAGATCTTTCCATCACATGATGCTTGACAACTAAAGAGTAGGTTGGAATGAGAAGGAATACTACTGACTCTTGCATAAAAGTAAAAGATAGGCCCTTCGCAGAGGGAAGCTGGGATTTGTAGAGGTGCCAGAGCTCCAAGCAAAAACAGAGATGAAAATAATTTTGAGAGGCATGCTTTCATTGTCAACATAACGACCAAGAGTTCCCAATACCTTCCATACTACATACATTATAGGCGGTTCCCAAACAGAAAGGTAAATATTTTTACTCCCCCTCCACCAACAATCATCAATCCATGGCTTGCCCGAAACAACGGGTGCCTCCAACTAACATCAATCCTGGGGGAGTTTTGTTTGCAATTATTTTTTATTTCTATCTTTTGATCATGGGACTGGGCATCCCAGTTACCAGCCATTTCTCGTGAATGATGAGCGGAGTCCACTCATCGTGAGAATAACCCACCTAGCATGGAAGATATTGCTAGCCCCTAGTCGCTACATGAGCGATTCGGGCATACAAAACAGATTATTATTTGAAGGTTTAGAGTTTGGCACATGCAAATTTACTTGGAACGACAGGTAAATACCGCATATAGGTAGATATGGTGGACACTCATGGAAGAAACTTGGTTCAAGGATTTTGGATGCACAAGCAGTATTCCCGCTTAGTATAGATATTTTGGCTAGTAAAGGATTCTAAATAGCAAGCACCACATGTTAGAGGATCCATAACAATATAACTTATACAAATATACCCAAGCATAACTCATTAAGTTGTCTTCCTTGTCCATCTTCAACTAATTTGCTCAGGTTTGAAAATAATTAATGATGATCACAATCATAGAAGATGTCCAAGATAGTATATTTATATGTGAAATCTCTCTTCCTTCAATATTCTTTCATGAATTGTTCAAGTGACCAATACAATGTTTGCTAACCTTCAATGAATTTACCACCTCTACTTCTTATATGTAAAGTCATTACTCCCCATGGGATAAGCATATGAAACATTTAAGAATTTATTTTGTTCCCACCGATCTACTTCTTATATGTAAAGTCATTACTACCCACCGATCTATTTTGTTCCCCGAAGGTTTTAGGGTATATGGATATATATAGGCGGAAGAAATACGTCAGGGGAGCCACGAGGGTGGAGGGCGCGCCCAGGGGGTGGGCGTGCCCCCTGCCTCGTGCCTTCCTCGTTGCTTCCTTGACGTGGACTCCAAGTCCTCTGGATTGCTTCTGTTCCAAAAATAACTTTCCCGAATGTTTCATTCCGTTTGGACTCCGTTTGATATTCCTTTTCTGCGAAACACTGAAACAAGGGAAAAAACAGAAACTGGCACTGGGCTCTGGGTCAATAGGTTAGTCCCAAAAGTAATATAAAAGTGCATAATAAAGCCCATAAACATCCAAGATGGATAATATAATAGCATGAATACTTCAAAAATTATAGATACGTTGGAGACGTATCAGGGGCCCTGCTGCACATCTCCGCCGGTGTCTCCGTTGTGTCGTATCCTGGAAGGGTGTAGCACGATTGTCATCTGTAAAAGAGAAAAACTTAGATGGAAGTCTTCGTGCGAAAAACTGATCATTCTCATTAAAATTCAATCTAAATGAGTTAAAGCCGAACTGTAGTCCTTTTTACATGCAGGAAGCCCCTGGTACCGCCTATGGGGGTATATCCATCAAACCAATCTCAGGTTTATCTAAGCTGTTACGGCTAGTGGTGCGCCGGACTCGTCTAGCCGTGTCCGCGGTCTTGATGACCGACCATTTATTCTGGTTGGAGAGGCCATTTAGTGTTCGGCTGCTAAAGCCGCCACACGTTCTTCCGCGCGTAAGGAACGCTCGGTGTTTCCGCTAACTATGATGATGCCACGTGGACCGGGCATCTTAAGCTTAAGCGAAGCGTAATGCGGTACTGCATTAAAACGAGCAAAGGATGTTCTTCCGAGTAGTGCTTGATAGCCGCTGCGGAATGGAGCATTGTCGAAGGTTAACTTTTCACTTCGGAAGTTGTCGGGAGAACCGAATACAACCTCTAGTACTAGAGAGCCCGTACAGCGGGCCTCTGGGCCTGGTATTACTCCTTTAAAGGTAGTATTGCTTTGGCTGATTCTTGTCGGGTATATCCCCATTTTGCAGACTGTGTCCTGATATATCAGATTAAGACTACTACCGCCCTCCATGAGGACTTGGGTGAGATGGTATCCGTCGATTATTGGGTCTAGCACCAAGGCAGCCAATCCTCCGTCCCGGATACTAGTCGGGTGATCCCTGCGATCAAAAGTGATCGGGCAGGCCGACCAAGGGTTGAACTTAGGGGTGACGGACTCTACAGCGCATATGTCTCGGAGTGCGTGTTTGCTCCTTCTTTTTGTTACGTGAATCATGTTCACTGTTTTGACCTCTGGTGGGAATTTTTTCTGTCCCCCAGTGTTTTGCTGGCGAGGCTCATTCTCGTCTTCACTTGGTGTCTCCCTCCCCTTGTGTTCGGCGTTTAGCTTGCCGGCCTGCTTGAAGACCCAGCATTCTCTGTGGGTGTGATTTGCAGGTTTATCGGAGGTGCCATGAATCTGACATAACTTGTCTAGAATCTTGTTTAGGCTGGACGGTCCATCTCTGTTGCCTTTAAAAGGCTTTTTCCGTTGACCGGGTCGAGAGCCCCTAAATCCAGCGTTTACCGCCATGTTGTCTGGGCTTTCTTCATTATTTCGACGCTTTCTTTTACTGCGTCGTGGTTTTCCATTGCCATCCCTGACTTCAGATGTGCCTGGGTCACTGGTGCTACTACGGGCCAGCCAGCTATCTTCGCCCGCGCAAAAGCGGGTCATAAGGCTTCTTAGGGCTGCCATTGTCCTCGGTTTTTCTTGGCCGAGGTGTCTGGCGAGCCATTCGTCTCGGACGCTGTGTTTGAAAGTTGCTAAGGCTTCGGCGTCTGGGCAGTCGACGATTTGATTCTTCTTAGTGAGAAATCTGTTCCAAAGCTTTCGGGCTGACTCTCCGGGCTGTTGAATTATATGACTTAAATCGTCTGCATCCGGAGGTCGGACATAGGTCCCTTGAAAGTTAGCCCTAAAAGCATCCTCAAGCTCCTCCCAACTTCCAATTGAGTTTTCGGGGAGGCTCTTCAGCCAGTGCCGAGCTGGTCCTTTCAGCTTGAGGGGCAAGTATTTGATGGCGTGGAGATCGTCTCCGCGAGCCATATGGATATGAAGGATGAAGTCCTCAATCCAGACCCCAGGGTCTGTCGTTCCGTCGTACGCCTCTATGTTCACGGGCTTGAATCCCTCTGGAAATTCGTGATCCAGCACCTCATCGGTGAAGCATAGGGGGTGCGCGGCACCCCTGTATTTGGATGCGTCATGGCGTTCTGACGGTTGTAGTGTTCGGTTTTGATTCTGCGCTGGGGCGCGCTTCCTAGATCCGTAGATGGATCTGGTCACGCCGGCTTTTTGACGCAAGTCTTCGCATGAATCGTGTGCTGACTTATGTGCGGCTTCGTTAGCCACCCTATCGCGGCCACGAGGTGGTCAATCCGACCGGTCCGCCGTTTTATTTTTCGGCTGTGTAGGCTCTAAGGCCTCATCATCGAATTCAGGCAACAGCTTGCGCTTTGGATAGCTCTTTGTGTGGCGACTGCCACCATACTTTTCTTCAGTGTCGAGCACTTTGTTACATCTACTGTTGAGCGTATTCTGCGCGGCCTTAAGCATTTGCTTCTGCTTCTTCAGACTCCTCGCGGTGGCAATAAGCCATCTATGGAGGTTCTTTTGTTCCAAGTGCCTTTTCGGGATGATGTGTGCATCGTCGTCCGGACTGTTTTCCTCTCCGGAGGGAGGTTGATGAGTGTTATCCTCGGCGTCGCCGTGATCAGACAGCGGCTCTGTACTATGTTCGCCGTCCGCTGGTTCATCCTGCTCTGTCGCTGGATCCATGTGGTCTTTGTTTCCTTTGGGGTCGACCGGGGTATTATTTTTTCCTGCGCTGTTGTCGCTGTTTTTGCCGAGGCGGGATTTGGAGCGGCGTCTACGTCGTCACTTTGGTTGCTTCTCGAGGGAACTATCCTTTGATGCATCCTTCCGTTCCTCGTCATTGTTTTCTTTGGGTGTATCCACCATATATACATCGTGTGATGAAGTGGTTGTCCAACGCCTTGTGGGCGGTGGTTCCTGTTCCTCTCCTGCATCGTCATCCATACCGTTGATGTCTTTGGAGTCGAAATCGAGCATGTCGGTTAAGTCATCGACAGTGGCTATTAAGTGGGTGGTGGGTGGGGAACGAATTTCTTCGTCGTCCGCTTCCCACTCGAGTCGTATATAGTTTGGCCGAGGGTCTCCTGAAAAGGAGAGAGACCTTAGTGAATTT
The DNA here is from genome assembly GCF_018294505.1 of Triticum aestivum. Lineage (NCBI taxonomy): Eukaryota > Viridiplantae > Streptophyta > Magnoliopsida > Poales > Poaceae > Triticum > Triticum aestivum. The sequence continues at coordinate 98,152,747 of NC_057802.1, forward strand.
AACACATCGCCCAGAGGCGAGTGCTGAAAGATATCCGCGGAGGAAAACTCCATGATCGCCGCCCAATCAGATTCGATAGGCACGGACACAGGCGGTTCGGGGCCTGTGGCCGGGGACGAAGCCGAGGATCCGGTGACACAGGTCTCATAGGAGGTGAAGTCAGTATTCGGCTCTATCGCCACCGAGTGTGTGTCCTCTGAGGCGGGGTCCATCCACCCGTCCTCAGACGGCACAATAGACTCCGGATCTAGGGCCGGAGTAGCCACAGGTGTGATCTCCCGAACACCGTCCGACGGCAGAGCTAAGTCGTGTTCGTCGTGACTGTGCGGCGCACCTGACATGGGCTCGAATCCGTCAAAGATCAAGTCTCCGCGGATGTCGGTAGTGTAGTTTAAATTTCCAAACCTGACCTGGCGGCCACGGGCGTAGCTCTCGATCTGCTCCAGATGGCCAAGCGAGTTGGCCTGCAGTACGAAGCCGCCGAATACGAAGATCTGGCCGGGGAGGAAAACCTCACCCTTGATCGCATCGTTGCCGATGATCGAAGGAGCCATCAAGCCTTGTGGTGACGGCATAGTGAACTCTCAATGAAAGCACCAATGTCGGTGTCAAAACCGGCGGATCTCGGGTAGGGGGTCCTGAACTGTGCGTCTAAGGCGGATGGTAACAGGAGGCGGGGGACATGATGTTTACCCAGGTTCGGGCCCTCTCGATGGAGGTAATACCCTACTTCCTGCTTGATTGATCTTGATGATATGAGTATTACAAGAGTTGATCTACCACGAGATCGTACAGGCTAAACCCTAGAAGCTAGCCTATGGTATGATTGTTGTTGTCCTACGGACTAAACCCTCCGGTTTATACAGACATCGGAGGGGGGCTAGGGTTACACAGAGTCGGTTACAAGGGAGGAGATCTACATATCCGTATTGCCAAGCTTGCCTTCCACGCCAAGGAGAGTCCCATCCGGACACACGACGAAGTCTTCAATCTTGTATCTTCATAGTCCAACAGCCCGGCTAAAGTATATAGTCCGGCTGTCCGAGGACCCCCTAATCCTGGACTCCCTCACCGGCACCAGCATCTTCACTAACGCGGGATGACTGGTTCTTCAGGCAGCGGAGCTGGACACTGGATCCGCTTTGCCCTCTTCATCCATTCCTGAAAAAGCAATGACGGTGAAAGTTCGGATATCTTCCTTAGAGCAGACAAGTAGAGGACGTGTTGGAAACTCACCTTGCTGGCGGGGTGGTTAATGTCGTGTCCACGGTCCGAATCTGTGGCTGGCGGTATCTCGTTGCCCTTGAAGAGCAGTTTCCAGGCATCTTCGTGAGTGGTCTCGAAGAGCCTCTTCAGGGTATGGTGCTTCTTCGGATTGAACTTCCATAGCGGGAGGCTTCGGCTTTGGCATGGGAGAATCCGGCGAACTAGCATCACCTGGATCACATCGACAAGTTTGACATTCTTGTCCACCATGCTTTGAACGTGCGTCTGCAGCGCTATCAGCTCGTGTGGCGAACACCAGTTTGGGCTCTTCTCGACCCAGGAGGTGAGTCGCATGGGAGCGCCGGAGTTAAATTCGGCGTCCACGGCCCAGTTTGTGCCGTGGGGTTCTGTGATGTAGAACCATTGTTTCTGCCATTCCTTGACAGTCTCCACGAAAGTGCCTTTTGGCCAGGAGACATTGGCCAGCTTGCTCACCATGGCTCCCCCGCACTCTGCGTGCTAGCCGTCCACTACCTTCGGCTTCACGTTGAAGACTTTGAGCCACAGCCCGAAGTGGGGTTGGATGCGGAGGAAGGCCTCACACTCGACGATGAACGCCGAGATGTTGAGGAAGGAGTTCGGGGACAGATCATGAAAGTCTATCCCGTAATAGTACATCAACCCGCGGATGAAAGGGTGGAGTGGAAACCCTAGCCCGCGGAGGAAATGAGGGATGAATACCACCCTGTCGTTGGGCTTCGGCGTGGGGACGACTTGCCCCTGAGCTGGAAGACGGTGGGCTATTTCCTTCGCCAAGTACCCAGCCGCCCGAAGCTCAGTAATGTCCTTCTCCTTAACGGAGGAGACCATCCATTTGCCTTGGCCTCTGGATCCGGACATGGTCGGATGCTTGCTGGAGATGTAGAAAGATGGGGACTTGGGCGCTGGAGCTCAAGGATGGAAGGGGAGAGGAAGGAGAAGGCGTGCGTAGACAAGGGCGAATTCTTATCCCCTTATAAAGGCAGTGAATATTGAACGCCTTCCCACTCGCCTCAAAACTCGCCTATTCCCTAGGGCTGTGTAAACGGCACGGTTGGGTTACCCATACCTGTATTGAAGAGAATCCCGCAATAAAGGGACACGATCCTGCTTCGACAAGACGTGCCAATGACTACCGCGTCTCGAAACATGGAGCGGCAGATACAAAACGGTTCCAAATTATGACCGGGTGGACGTGATGTCGTGTTGTAAAAAGTTATCAGCGGATTGGACTCGTGGAGTATTATATTCTCTCCGCAGTTGTGTATGGTGTGTGTGTTACAAGTCCGGATACAATCATCACATCTAGAGATTATCTTGGAGTTCGGAAAGAATGGAACCCGCCTTGCAATGCCGAAGACAAATCTGCGCGCCGGACTCCTCGTCATTGAAGCCAGGTTCAGGGGCTACTGAGGGAGTCCTGGACTAAGATGTCCTCGGGCGTCCGGCCTGTTAGCCATGGGCCGGACTGATGGGCTGTGAAGATACGAAGACCGAAGACTGCACCCGTGTCCGGATGGGGCTCTCCTTGGCGTGGAAGGCAAGCTTGGCGACCAAATATGTAGATTCTTTTCCTTTGTAACTGACCTTGTGTAACCCTAGATCCTCCCGGTGCCTATATAAACCGGAGGACTTAGTCCGGAAGGGGAGATACTAATTACCTTAGTCATACAGGCTAGACTTTTAGGGTTTAGCCATTACGATCTCGTGGTAGATCAACTCTTGTAATACTCATATTCATCAAGATCAATCAAGCAGGAAGTAGGGTATTACCTCCATAGAGAGGGCCCGAACCTGGGTAAACATCGTGTCCCCTGTCTCCTGTTACCATCGACCTTAGACGCACAGTTCGGGACACCCTACCCGAGATCCGACGGTTTTGACACCGACACCCTACCCGCGTCGCCGCCTACACCTCTCATGTGGCCGTGCGACCCGCAACCGAGCGCCGCCGCTCCCCTAGCCGCTGCTGCCCTCCCCTCTGCCCGTCTGAACCCCCTCCCAAGCGCCTCCACCACCCCGCGCCGCTGACCCGCCGCTGCCGCCGCCGCCCGAACCAAACCCTAACCCACGCGCCACCCCCCAGCTGACCCTGGTCGTCATGTCGTCCGTCACTTCCTCCGTGTCCACCAACTCCAACCTGTTCACCGACGCCAACCCTCTCGACGTCAACGACATCCGCAACCTGAACATCTACGAGCGGGTGCCGGTTCATCTCTCCCAGACGGACTCCTCCAACTACACGTGCAAGACGTATTTCTCCCTCGTGTTCTGGGAGTACCATCTCGTCGATCACGTGGATGGCTCCGTCGACTCCATCCTCGTCCCCAAATTCCATTACTGGTCCACCATTGACACCACAATCATCTGGTGGTTCTTCCTCCCCATCTCGTCGGACCTCTTTCAGACGGTCGTGTAGGACGGTGATGATGCCTACATCGTGTGGACCAAGCTGAACGGGATCTTCACCGACAACCAACTCCAACGTCGTGTTTTTTGGCAGCAAGAGTTTTTTGGGTGCCACCAGGACAACTCCTCTGTCGACGATTATTGTCGCCGCCTCAAGACTCTCGCTGACGAGCTCCACGACATTGGCGCAAAGATCGATGATGACCTCCTCCTTAGCACGCTCACCGGCGGGCTCAACAAGGACTTCGGCAACGCCGCGGCGAACCTCACCTTCATCCCCAACCCGTCCTTCGCCAAGTTCGTGGTGTACCTCCGCTTGGAGGAGCGACGGATGAAGCAGGTGAAGGCGCGGGCCATCCACACCGCCCTCGCCGTCAGCACCACCCGTGGCGGGCCCTCGACGCCTCCCGCTGCCCCGGCCGCACCACCACAGCCGCGCCACCAGGCGCCCTACCCGGTACCGCCGTACTACCCGGAGCCCCAGCAGCGGGGCTGCTCCCGCTCCCGTACGGGTCGCCCGCCCCTCCCGCCGAACGGCGTCGCGGGGGCCCGCGGTAGCCGCCACAGCGGTCAGCAGCAACAGCAGCAGCAGGCACCGGCCAGCACCGTCAGCAACAGCAGCACCAGCTCCAGGTGCCTCCCCCGTGGGCCTCCGGCTACAACTCATGGACCGGTGTCGTTCATGCCTACACCATGCCGGTTCCACAGGCCCATGCACCGACGCTTCCCATGCCGCGTCCGCCGGTGCATCAGGCGTACTACGCGGCTCCGCAGCCCTATGGAAGGTACCCACCACCGCAGCTGAGCGGCGGCTACGGCCTCCCTATGGCGCCTCCATCCCCCTCGCCGGCGCCTTGGGATTCGGCGCTCCTCGCCGCGCTGCACACCGCCCCTACATCGAACAACTGCACTGGAGGTGGTGATTGGTCCATGGACACCGGGGCCACGGCTCACATGTTTGCTCATCCTAGTAATCTTGCCTCCTTCACTCCCGTCACCACCGACCGCCGCATCATTGTCGGCGACAGTTCCACACTTCCTATCACACACGCCGGGCACACTTCTTTTCATTCTAATTCTATGCCATTATCTTTGTCTAACATACTTGTGTCTCCTCATCTTATTAAGAATCTTATTTCCGTTCGTTGTTTCACTCGTGAAAATCCTGTCACTGTTGAATTTGACGAGCTTGGTCTTTGTGTTAAGGACGCTCGAACCAGGATGCTACTCCACCGATGTGACAGCCCCGACGAGCTCTGTCCGGTGCATTCGCCTTCACCCACCACCACCGCACTGATTGCTCTCTCCGCTGGCGTTGATCTCTGGCACGCTCGTTTGGGTCATCCCAACCCCGTCACACTTCGTCATATTCTTAGGAGTTTCACTTTCAGTTGTAATAAGATAGAGGATCACACCTGTCATGCCTGTCGTGTCGGCAAACATGTTCGCCTTCCGTTTAGTAACTCCACCACCATTGCTTCTTTGACCTTTCAGTTGATTCATAGTGATGTGTAGACCTCTCCGGTTCCTAGTAATTCAGGCCATTTATATTATCTGGTTATCCTTGATGATTATTCTCATTATGTGTGGACTTTTCCTTTGCGACGAAAGTCGGATGCACTCTCCACTTTGACGGCTTTTTACTCCTATGTCAGCACGGGCGTCCCATTCTTGCTCTTCATACTGACAATGGAAAAGAGTTCGACAATCTTGCTTTCCACACTTTCCTGACGCACCATGGCACAGATTTTTGTCTCACATGCCCGTATACTTCACAGAAGAACGGTCGAGCCGAACGCGTCCATTGCACTCTGAACGACTGCGTTCGCACGCTCTTGTTCCACCCTAACGTGCCGCCTCGCTTCTAGTCGGAAGCACTTGCAACTGAATCACTTCTCCTTAACCTCCGACCATGCCGTCCACGGTGGAACTACGCACCTCACCATCTTCTCTTTGGTACGCCACCGTCTTATGATGGCTTGCGTATTTTTGGGTGCCTTTGCTATCCTAACACTGCCGACACCGCTCCTCACAAACTTGCACGACGTTCCGCCGCTTGCATCTTCATCGGCTACCCCTCTAACTCCAAGGGATATCGGTGCTACGATCATGTCTTCCACCGTGTGTTTACTTCCCGGCACATTTACTTTGATGAGTATGTGTTTCCGTTTCAGCAAGTACCCCTGGCTGTTCCTCCCGCCACCGATGACGCGGGGTCCTCGACGTCTCACCCAGGGCGCTCGCGCGTCGCCCTTGGCCCGCCCCTGGCTTTGAGGCGCGTCCCCTGCATACGGCGCCTCCTCTGGCCGTGGCTCTGGCGCCCCCTCTTCCCGCGGCCTTGGCGCCCGCGGTCCCGGACCCTGGGGCCCCGGCAGTGGCCCCCTTGGCCCCGCCGGCCCCCGCGGCCTCGGTCCCGGCGCCCGTGTCTCCGGCGACTCCGGCGCCCTCATCACCGGCGACTACGACCGAGTCTCCCGTGGTCGGTCTGGTCACCCGCGCCCGTGCGGGTGTTTTTCGCCCGACCTCGCGCTACGCCTCAGATGACTATGTCACGCGGCATCCACCTCTACACCATCGCCGTTGCCGTCTTCTGTTTGAGCCGCTCTTCGTGACCCGCTCTGGATGGCTGCGATGCAAGAGGAGTTTGATGCCCTGCTACGCAACGGGACGTGGCAGCTTGTTCCCCGTCCCCGGCATGCCAACGTGATTACCGGGAAGTGGGTCTTCAAACACAAGCTCCATCCTGATGGTACCCTTGATCGCTATAAAGCGCACTGGGTTCTTCGTGGCTTCCTGCAGCGTGCTGGCATCTACTTCACCGACACCTTCGCTCCGGTCGTTAAGCCCGGCACGATTCGCACGGTTCTCCACCTTGCGGTCTCCCGTGCTTGGTCGGTGCACCAGATGGACGTCTTCAACGCCTTCCTACATGGTCACCTCGAGGAGCAGGTCTTCTGCTAGCAGCCCACGGGGTTCGTTGATCCAGCACTTCCCGACCACATGTGCCTGCTTTCGTGGTCCTTGTACGGACTGAAGCAGGCTCCGCGCGCTTGGTACCAGCGCATCGCGGTGTTTCTACACCAGCTCGGGTTCCGCTCCACCCGCTCAGACGCGTCGCTCTTCGTCTATCACCAGGGCTCCGACACGGCCTACTTGCTACTCTATGTCGACGACATCATCCTGACGGCATGTACGACTGGTCTTCTCAGTTAGCTCACTGCTCATCTTCGTGCTGAGTTCGCCATCAAGGACTTGGGTCCTTTGCACTACTTCCTCGGTGTTGAGGTGGTGTGCCATCCGGATGGCTTCTTTCTTCATCAGCGGAAGTACGCTCATGAGCTCCTGGATCATGCTAGCATGCTTAACTGCAAGCCCGCCGCTACGCCTGTTTATACGAAGGCCAAGCTCTCTGCCACGGATGGTTCCCCTGCTTCAGATGCTGCATTCTACCGGTCTATCGTTGGTGCTCTCTAGTACCTCACTCTGACTCGACCGGAGATCCAGTATGTCGTGCAGCAGGTGTGTCTTCATATGCATGCTCCTCGGGACGTTCACTGGGCCGCTGTCAAGCGGATTCTCCGCTATGTCTGTGGCACTATGGACCTTGGTATCACGCTCCACGCCTCTGCCGACACCGCTCTCACCGCCTACTCCGATGCAGACTGGGTGGGCTGCCCTGACACTCGTCGCTCCACCTCGGACTATTTTGTCTTCCTTGGACCCTCACTCATCTTGTGGTCGTCCAAGCGGCAGCCTACGGTCTCTCGCTCCAGTGCTGAGGCTGAGTATCGTGCGGTGGCCAACGTCGTCGCCGAGTGTTTGTGGCTTCGCCAGCTGCTTCAGGAGCTCTCTTGTCCTGTGGATCGTGCTACGGTGGTCTACTGCGACAACGTTTCGGTGGTCTACCTCTCTGCCAACCCGGTACATCATCGTCGGACCAAGCATATTGAGTTGGATATTCATTTTTGTTCGGGAACAGGTGGCCTTTGGCCATATTCGTGTTCTACACGTTCCTACTTCCCAACAATTTGCAGATATTATGACCAAGGGCTTGCTTACGGCGTCATTTGAGGAGTTCCGGTCCAGTCTTTGCGTCAGCAGTGGTGCCGCTTCGACTGGGCGTTGAGTATATGTGTTGTGAATATCTGTGTATTGAGCCCACCTCCTAATTTCTTTTATAGTTGAGGTCGTGGCCCACATTTGTACATCATATATACGTGCCTTTGCACATGAGCAATATATCGTGCAATTCATACATCATACAAAATGTATTAGCGCCACACCACGGGTGTTTTGGGATATATTTTCCCACTCTATAGAAATGTACATTTATTTAGCTAGAAGTAAGTTTTCTTTTGCAAGGGTAAAGGAGTTTTGTTTAGCTAGAAGTAAGTTAAATACGCTGCTCAAAGAGACAGGGCAATGCCCGATTGTCTGCAAATATCACTTTGTGGCACTGAAACATCGCGCTGCGAGAACTCGCAATCGAGCAGTTTTATGCTGAGATTCAAGCTCTCTAAACCATGCTACAAAACGCGACATGCTTTTTTCCGTTACAGTTCAATGTTAGATTTGAAACATTCCCGGGAATTCCTCCTCATATCATGACCAGATTGAATCGGTCGGAAAGCAAAAGGCACACATGTAGGGGCTCATGAGCAAAGCCTAGTGCCTGCCCAAGTGGACCATAACGCAAATTCTTGTGCTGTCAAATGTCATTCTTTGGGGGGCCCATAACCATAGCCCATGGCCAAAGATGACAGACATGTGAGGATAAGGAATCAGAATGTTTTGAGATTTGGATTCGCATTGCCACATGACATGTTGACATGCTCGGTCGACTTGCCGTACGACATGACTAGACTAGCAGGGGCTTGCAAGCTGCAACATGTGCTTTGATTATTTCTCTCTAGTGTTTGTTAAGAGCTTTTGAATTCGTTGGAAGGAGGACGGGAGAATCTGTCGTTACAAGCAAATTTGCACTTACAAATGGAAAAAATAAGTACAAGCTTTACGGCCCAAGTCCAAACAGGCTTGTCAGACCCATAGTTAGTTATTACATCCATGGGCTACTGGGCCGAGTGAACAACAAATCCAGCTCGGCGTGGGCCTTTTTCCGAACGACAGAAAGATGGCGAGATCACAACGACAGTTGGGATATCCCCAGAAAGGAGAGGGAAGGAGAGAGAAAAAAAAGGCAATCAGCTCAGCAGCTCAAAGGTGGACAATGGTGATGGAACAAAAAGCCCTACTCCTAGACTTGGAATGCAATTCTTTCCGCATCTTTGCAGCTGGTTAGTGCCACTCAGCTGTATTTCGGCCCGATAACAAAATGCACTTCACACAGGCCATTATTGTCCCAAAATATATATACATACCACAAAAGCAAGAAGCAAAATGGCAGCTGGAAAGGAAGAAATATACAAATATCTTCCTTTTCCTTCACACGAAATCAAAACAATAAGTGGCCGCCTTTCTCGAGATCTTGCACCAAGAAAAAACAGAATCGTAGAATGGAGTATACAAGCATAGAACCAACCGTATTGCCATGTGCGTGAGCAAAGGGGGAGCCTAGGTGGTGTTTGGTTCTCTAGTCTTAGGACTTTTGAAAAAAGACTTTCAAGAAGATGCTTTTAAGGACTTTTAGCAAAAAGTTCCAAAAAAGTCCCCATATTTGATTTGCTAGGGACTTTTTTAGTCCCAACACAAAAAATCCCTGAAACCAAACACCCCCTTTGTCTTTGCCCTCGTAACAAAGGCCAGCAGCAAGATTATTAACTAGTCCGCGGCATACGCTTGATCGCATACTTTTTAGCGCTCGATCACAAACCACCAAGGGGATCCAACCAACTGCAAAACAGCAAGTCACAAGTTCCAACGTACGTGCCACCAAGGCCACATCAACAAACAACCAAAACAAGTTTATTATGGTTACTGGCCGTGGGATTCCCGGGAACAAAAACACCATTCAAGAATTCAGACCATGTTCACCGGATGAACGTGCAGCTGGGAATCTGCGTATGAACTTGTTTAGATCAGAAATTTGGTGCTATTATCAGACAGAAAATGATCATAAACTGGAACGCCGGACAAATCATCTGGAATTCGGTGCTACCATCAGACAAATCCTTGAGCAAGCATGCCGCGAAAATGAACAGACTGCAAGACAAGAAGACAGCAAGAGCACTGCATCATGGATCCGAACTGAAATTGTCACTTATATTATGATCACATCGCTACATCCCTTAATAGATACATAACCCCCACCACCACCATGATCACCACCCCAGCCGGCGACCGGCGAGAGACCTCGACGGCCGCCCCAAAATGGGAATTTTCCTCCCCAATCGTCGTCCGCCGGACGCCCCAAACAGGGGAATCCCCAAACAGGACGGTTCTAATTTGCTGATCACGGCCGCCGTCCCGGCCGCGCCAGGTACACGCGGCATTGGATCACCGTCCGGCCGACTCTAAACCCAGGTACCACGGTGAACCCGACGGTGCGGTCCTCGGCGGCGGTGCAGAACGCGTCCTCCGTGCGCCCCTCGTTGACGCTCTCCATGTACACCTCTGCGAACCGCGCGCCGGTCCGGACCTGGAAGATGGACGCGCCGTCCTCCTCCTCGCCGCCGTCGACCGCGTAGAAGAGGCAATGCAGCAGCCACACGCGACGCGCCATCTCGGCGAACTCGGCGAACCACGAGCTCTCCGGGAACCCGGGCCCGGCGCTCACGATGCCGCGCTGCTCCTGCCTCCCGAAGAAGGCCGTCTCCATCCTCGCGTGCACCAGCGACAGGTACTTGGCGCGCAGGAACTTGCCGAACCCGCTCCACCGGGTGTTCCGCACGTCGAGGAAGACGCTGGCCGGCGCCGCCTTGAGCTCCGTGAACTCCTCGAAGAAGCGGCGGCGCTCGTAGAACTCCCGCTCGTCCAAGAAGCTGAAATTGAAGTCCCTCCGGTGGAAATTGGCGAACATCTTCATGGCGACGTAGGATTCGAAGACGAACTTGGCGTCCCCGGCCCGTCGCAACGGGACGCCTGGGTGGACGGCGGCGGCCGCCGCGGCCAGATCCCACCCAGCTGCCTGCATCGAGCTGAGCATTGACTTGGAGAAGGAGCGGATCGACTTCACGGCGTGCCGCAGGGCGGTGAGGAAGTGGGTGGGGTTGAGGCCGGAGACGTGGAGCTCGTCCAGCGACGCGAGGGTGCGGCCCGGATGCAGGCGCACCTCCATGGCGCGCTCCGCCCGGAGCTCCGCATCGAGGGAGCCCTTGGCGCGGTCGAGCTCCGCATCCTTGGCCCGGAGCTCCGCCTCCAGCTTGCGCGCCGTGATCTGGTACGTCTTGAGCAGATGCCGCTGCTCCTCGGCATGCGCGGAGAGGGCGGTGTTGCCCGCCGCCGCGGCGTCCCTGGCCGCGCCGGCGGGATCCTTGAGGAACCTCCGCTTGGTGTCGGACAGCCTGGTGAGCTCCGCGACGACGGCGGCGTCCGCGGACTGAATGGCCTCCGCGTCGTAGGGGAACTGCGCGAGCTGCAGCTGCGCGTAGGCCGCCTTGACGGCCGAGACGCCCGCGAACAGATTGGCGAGGAGGGAGTCCGCGGCGGCAACCGTCGCGGCGGCCGGGGGCGAGGGCTGCTGCTGCGGCGCCCCGGCGGCCTTCTTCTCCGCGGCGTTGCGGAAGAAGGCGTCGAGGGAGTAGGCCGCGGCGAGGTTCCCAGAGAGCTTGAGCTTGCTGAGCGACGGCATGGTGGGAGCCGTCGCGGTGGTGGGCGTCGTGGCGTCCATGGAGCTGTCGTAGTCGTCCCCGGTGACGGACGGCGGCGCATCGACTGTCTCCTTGGGCCCGGCCCCCGCCGCGGCGGAGTCGGAGCGCTTCCGGCGGAGGAGCTTGGTGAAGGTGCGCGCCAGGTTGGCCGCCTTCTGCTGCTGCTGCTGGTGGGTGTGGCTGTGGCTGTGGCTGTGGTGGTGCGTCGGCGGGCGGGCCGCCGCCATGTGCGCCTCCATTGCTCGCTCAGCGCCTCCCCTCCAGCTTCCCCTCCCCTCTTTGTGGCTGGCTGCTCCTGGCTCGGCTCGGCTGTGCTGTCTGTCTCTGCGGGAGGGAGGGGGGACGAAGGTGGGAGGGAGGAGTGGGATAAATTTCAGCAGGAATATTTGGGGGATACTGTAAAGTAAAAGCGGAGCGTGCAGGCCGACGCGTATTACTGTGCGGCCGTGCTCCTACCGATGACACGACACGAGCCACATGTACTACTTCTAGGCAGCAGTTCTTTTTTTTACTTTGACGGTAAGAATTCATTTTCCAGCCAGAAGCAAATTACTGTGGGTACAAATGGATTCGGGTAAAAGAAGAGACTAGTTAATCCGGACAAACCGAACCTAGGAACTGATAAATAGCAAGGGTGCTGGATGCTAGCGATAGAGAAAAAACTGGGCAGGATACGGCGAGCTCTCTTATCTCCGTCATCTACCGGGTACGGGTACGCCTCTCGTCAGCGCGCATTGAACCGTTGAACTCAGCGCAGGGAGGGGGGAGCCCCACACGCGCGCACACGTGCCGACACGCCTGGCCAAAGCGAAGCAGGCGCGTGAGCCTCGCGCAGCCGTGCCGCCCGCGCTTGTGCCAAAACCCAAACAAATGGCGCCAAAGCAACACAACTGGGGGAAGAGTGCGTGCCGCGCCATGTACGTTTGCAACGGAACCAAACACCAGCCGATGGTGGCGCCAGCAGTCGTGGCGACATGACCGGGCAGACCAGGGCGAGGCAGCCCCGACGCCGTCTCGGCTATCCTCGCACCCCATGCCTAATAAATCCGCCGCATTTCATGTACGTACACGGTCGCGGCCAGACCACTCGGAAACGATGATTCATAGTGGATGTCACGTCGAGGGAGCGGCACCGGCACCTTCCTGGCATAGCAGCCGTGGACAAGCCGCGACGACATGTCCCTCGCTCGCCCTTCTCAAATCCAAGTGATCTCCGTCACCACCAGCCCGAGCCGGCCAACACACGCAAACCACACACACACGGGTGCGAATCAGATCGCCCTCAGCTCCCGATCGATCGGGACGGGCTCCATTTAAAACTATGCAGTATTTACTATTCTAGGTGCGTGCGCTCCATCAGTGGCGTCGACATGCAATGCGATCGTCGCCAGCTCCGGCGCCATAATCTAATCTAATCGCCCCACGTACATATAATAAAATTCCTTAACAGTAACGGCCCTCCTACATACGCGAAACAAGGGCAACGACACAAACATAATGAGGGCTTCCGGGGCTCACACATGGCTGGGAAACCTAATAAAGAGAGCCGGCTTTTGGCTGATAGCAATGGCCTTGCCCTTGGAGCCTTGCTAGTAGTGCCACATTCATGAGCAGGTGCTGTTGGTGCACAATATGCATTCATCAAGGGGTGCTGGCCTCCCAGAAAACAAGGGTCGTAAGACTAGCCACAATGGGTAGTAACATAGAGTAGTAACATTGTCCATGTTACTACTCTATGTTACTACCTCTATAGTGGGGAGTAACATATGTGTGGTAACATGCAACACTTCATTTATTAGGCTATAGACTCATCTTGCTTTGATATGTGTGATGTTCTCATACTAGTAGTAACTAGCTATGTTACCACATGTCTTTCTTTCTTTATTTACTGCTTGCCATGTCATCCATTTTATCTAGATATGTGTGATGTTACTACCTATGTTACTCCCATTATGGGTAGTCTAAGCAAATTTGCGGTACTTGAATACACACAGGGAGATGATTGTAGTAGTAGTTTTTTTTTTAGAAATGGAGGAGGGCCGCCGGCTTCTGCATCTGGACGATGCATGCAGCCACTTTATTAATTAGGCGATGCCCCCGCACGTTGCGGCAGGATTTTGTATAAAATAAACATTGCGCTGAACTAATCATCTAGCTGTTGTCTATAGTTTCTCTTGTAGTAAGATAAGTTGTTTATCAATATTTTACAAATAAATAAAGAAAGAACTACATATCTCCATCTATAAGTTTAAAGTTGGACGGAATAAAAATGCATGCAGGACTCACTTTTCTTTCATATATAGAGCACTCAGGTATCATGCTATGAGCTGCATGCATGCATCAGTTTTTTTTCTTGATTAAAACACACATCGGCGGCAGTTACTGCATGCATGTGTCATTGACTACATATGGTACGTGCAGCGGCTCTCGTTGTGTAGATGGACGGATATTGTTGATTGATCTACTATATCCGAGGGCTAAATTAATTTGGATGATGTGGCTTAAGGATAAGCGAGAGAATTCTTAATAATGGGGGCTAGTTATTTAGATATAGTAGATTATTCACATAAGACCTTACAAAGTCATAGAACAAATAAGACCAAAACCATCGTCTAGGCAACATCTATCGTTAGTCCTATCCAGTTGATGTAGGGATGCTAATAATCTGGGCCTAATAGCAAACAGACCTCGCAGCCAAACCTAACATCTAAGACCTGAGGTCCCAACTAGGACGCCTGCCGGGTAGGGCACGCACTAGTCCGGTGCACTCCTTAACCAGGACGCCTGCCGAGTATGAGCCCGCCGCAGCCACCTGCTATCAATCCATCTTTAGAGTTGTACTGTTGCATCTACCGTGGCAGGTCTCTCTGCCTTCGACGCCACCACGACGCCAGACAGCGTCGTCCTCCTGCGCGAGTCCATCCTCGCACATCGGACGCCGAATCTGCACTCGCCACGCCGTCGAGATCCGTCGCCGTCAATGTGTAGGATGAAGCACCGCTCCACCAAAGATGCAGTCTAGTGGTCCCTCGAGCCTGTGTACACCTCCAAGAACGACGTCCCTGAGGGGGAAACGACATAAGAACGCCGCCGTCTTCCGATCTATTGATCTAGGGTTTCCCTCGAAGGTAGCAGACAGTGACCTTGAACTTCTCCTCGGCAATGCCTTCAAGAAGGGAATATCGTAAAACAACGCCGCCACCGCTGGCTTTGGCAGTAAGCCGAAAGCAAGTTTTCACTCGGATCTGTTCGAAGGACCTCCATCAAGCATCTCATGCACAGATCGCCGCCATCTCTGCCGGGGACTGGACGATGGATCCAAGCCGCCGCCGCCTGATCGGCCACGGCACCACCACGGTGCCTAAGCCGGCGCCATCAGGCCCACCATGCCCGCCTGTAGACGCCCTCCAGATCTGCCGGCCCACGGAAGCCCATTTGGGCAAGGCGAGGCCCGCGACCTGTGCCGCCGCCACAGGTGCTCCTCAGCCGCGGGAAGAACGTGTCTGCGCAGTCGTTCCTGTTACACTCGCCGCCGGGCGCCCGCTGCTCCTTGCCGCCGGTGCACCGCCGAGCCATGAGTCGCCGCCGCCGATAGAATATCACCACCACCGCGCGAGGGGGAGGCCCCCGCCGCCGCCGTCACTGGCTAGGCTACGTTGGCGTGGCCTCGGGCGGCGGCAGGAGGGGGGAGACTAGAGCGAAGGCCTAGGGCCGACGGCGATGGATCGCCCCCCGTGTCGCCAGGGGCTGACGACGCGGGGGTAGGGATAGGGGCGCTGCCAATTGTAGTAGTCGTAGTACTAATAATATTTCAGCTGAATTTAAGAAACGAATAGGCTTGTGTAGAAATTGAGGCTACATAACATGTTACGTACTTTATGAGCAATGTTTTGATCGTTGCCGGCACATTTGGAAATATGTTTCTGATTGAAAATTGGCTCAAGACAAAATGGACGAGAGCGCGATGAGAATCTAAAGCAACTCTAGCGGACCCCGAGAGCCAGAGCCCTGCGACACCTCTCAGGGTCCTTTAAAGTCCAATAGTTTATTCGATTCGATGTTCTATGGTTTTTGTAAAATAAAACAGCCCGACAATCTCCTATGCTAGCATTGTTTACTCGCCTCGATGTTTCCTGTATACTACTTACAAATTAGGGCCAGAATCCAATGTTAATCCAAGGATCCGAGGGTTAATTAACCGCGCATCAGCCAACACGTCGTTGCAATTTCCACTGCCAATCCCATCATCAAACCAGACAGACGGGCGGGAAGAAAACGTGCCATGTGCATCTCGGGTAACATTCCTGGTTCCTGATGGGAGGTACTACTAGTTGCGAATTCAGAAAAGGGATGGGCCGTTGATCACACACACACACATTTAACAGCACATTGCAGGGCTCTACTGTGCTGTCGCACTAAGCACCTAGCTTTAGTTGCAATGATTCCTACCACTTAGCAGCAGTTAGTACAGCCCCAAACATCTTTGTGTCCACCGCTGGTTTCTGTAGTAGGAGTAGGTGATATCACGTGGTGGCCATCTTTTTCTCACCCGGAATTTTATGCCTTTCTGAGACATGCTGCTCGTACTAGTTGCTGGGCCAGAAAACATATGACAACACAAAGGAAGTCAAGAGCACTCAGCACAGACATGCCTAATTGCCCTTTCCTGAATGAACTTGTGCCAAGCCCTGGCATCAATTTGATATTCAGAGTTTATGCTCAAAAAGGTTACCTACTGAAATAGGCAAGCGTGCAGGGGCTTGGCTGAAACTTGGGCATAAAAATACCTAAATGGTACAAAAAAGATGCGCTAGGCGTTCAGGCTAAGGACTAATCGGCACTGTTATTCCCCAGAAGAGGACCAGAGCTCACGTGCAGCAGCCGCAGAAGCAACGCAGGCTAAATCTCTGCTTCACCTTCGCATCCAAGGTGAGAAAACGGATAAAGTCTAATACAATTTGGCGGTAGTGGCAGAGACGTAATGCCAGCTGGGTTGCAGCTAATTATATTGTGTAGTATGCGCCACTTAGCCTAATGACGCCTCAGCCACCTCTCTCCCTCCCTCTCCCCTGTTGACGGTATGATGCCGCCGCACATGCAGGGGGGGATTGAAATGATACGGTCCGCGCCAACGTCAAATCGCGTCGGATTAAGGTATTTGGTTATCTGCAATTGGGCCGCAGGGAATAGATTCTGACGAACCAAATACGTCCGTCCACCGGCAATGCCGGTCGTACTGCCACTAAAGGTATACTACTATCGTCTGTATATTCTGTAATTGTCAGATTCGATGCATGGTTTTCTTTCTTCTTGGCGCGTCGATTGCTGTTGGTGGTAGAATCTTACGGCATGCGTGGCGCAAGAAACCTTAATCTTACAGCGGTGATAATATAAACTTCTGGGCGAGGAGGACTCAACAGTGGGTCGGTGATAATCATGGTCGGTGAGATGCAGGATGTACGAGTACTAATTTTCCACTTGTAGTCGACGTGTAGCTCAAGGTGAGTGCGTAGGTGCCACACGCACACGCACACACACACGCCGAATGCGACTAATGACGGAAATTATCTGTCGCTGTTGGTTTTGACTAATCGAACAGGGACTAGTCAGGGTTGCGTTGTTTGCAGGGTGCAGTGCGATATGCGATATCTATCTAGGGCAACAACGGAAACGAAAGGACACGCAAAACTGGAATTGTGAGAACCAAGTGCCAAGCATTTCATCAAAAGTGTGCCAAGTATTTGGTACCTCTAGCAGCACTTGCAGAAATTTACTGTGTAGTGGCGCCAGTGTACTGCACCCTGCAGGCAAGGCTGCAACGGCTTTCGCTTACAAATAGTCACGGGTACACCGCTGCCGCCCGTTAACCATGGCTTCACGCTTTCACTGTTCAAGTACTCCTACTCCTGCCTCGACAAACAAAAGTACTTCTACTCCACACCCCTATACGTATGATAGTACGTGCTAGTCGTCCATGTACAGTAACTCTACCGACAGTACAGTTCACGGGTCCGTCAGGTTAATCTCCCATGATGGTGGTAAGTGAGTGGTAACATCACATCACCTGGCACGGCTGGCAGGTGGGCCGTGGCCGGTGGCGCCGCGGCTGGCATGTGGGCCACGCAGGAACAGCATTAGCAGTACAGTTCAGCCGCTCAAGTCAACAACAGCGTAGCTAATACTCGTACTGGACAAGTACTTGGCTCACGCTCTACGGCAGGAGACAAAGGTCGGTGTGCGGCGTGGTCCACCGGCCCCGGCCCGTGTGCGTGCGTGGTTAGTACTACGTGGTGGACACTACGCAGAATGCGAGGACCAATCGTGCACCCACAACAGAAAAGGTCTATCTCACGCCGTAGCATCCATTTACGAGCGCATTCAAAGCGCGCTGAATTACGACGCGACGGGGCTGAACGCTGCGTTCGTTCCTGATGGACGGCTGGTGATTTTGGCGCGGTCTGTCTCTCCCGCTGAGAGTTTTGCTCCGGTAGGCAATGGCGTGTGGTTGATTTATCGTGGGGACTTTTGCGGCACAGGCTTAGGAACGTCGCGGTCTCTAGTATATACTGAATGACAACTCATACTGAGTTAGTAGCGAGGCATCAGAATCAACCACGTGTTTTAGCACGAAAAATGTTTAACGCGAGTTGCGCCCGCAAACAAACTAAACTAAAACTACTGGAGCAAAACTACAAGGAGCGCTGTGCTGTTTTTGGTTTTTCCTTGACCCAAAGGCCAAATTTCTGCCCCTCTCCTCCTCGTGCGCACAAAATTTTCAAACGAACAAGGTGACCTCACATATGTATCACGCCAAGACAAAACAAAAACAATTATTAAGCGCCTGACGAATTCGGGACTGAGAAACCTATGCTAAGTTTTTCGACACCAAGATGATCTTTGCTACTATCGGAACCAACGAAGAAAAACGAACAAGAAGGGACGAACATATCAGAGAATTGAGAAAACTAAAAGGAAACGGCGAAGGAAGCACGCGACTGGATGAATCGTAGACCAAGGGAAGAGAACTCACCAGAGGACGACGAAGCAAGAGGGCGAAGGAGAAGTAGATTATCTCCCGTAGGTGAGAAAAGAGGAACCAATCTTGCGAACCGCTCGCCCCTCCACGCACGCCGCCCCCCTTCTTCCTCCCCGGTTCCCTCTCGGTTCGCTGCCTCGGAATCAAACAAGGGGCTGGCAGTCAGAGAACTCGTGGTCGGCGCAGGCTAGCTCGTGCCGACCTGTCGCCGTCTCGTCTCGTCCGGGGCAGAGGCCACGGGGTGGAGGGACACGGGCGGCACCGGCAGGGAGGGAGACAACGCGCTATTGTGTTGGGATTGGGAGGCGACGATTAATAAGAGAAAAACTGGAGGGTAGGATTTCCTTCCAAACCCCGTCATTGATCCCCTGGGGCGTATTTATTCGGATTCAATGCGCGCGGTCGCTTTGCCCGTAATGCCCTCCCGCCCGGCCCGGCGCGCATGACACGTGGCAGAGGTCGGCGGTGAGGTAGGAAGGTTGGGTCAAAACTGCGGTTCAGCACGATTTTGTTGCTCCTTTTCCCCTGCCGGATGTGATTCGCCACCGGATCAAGGATAATTCGAATTTAGTATATGATACACTGAACTACTATGATGGGTCGCTTGAGACACGATGAAATATAGGTGTCGTCTGCTCATTGCTGTGGTGCTGTTCCCTGCATCAACACATGGTCTTTATTCAAATGAAGAGATATATTCCACTAGTACTGATTTGCTTCGGATACAAGCATCGACAAATCAAACGACCATGCATGCTGGGTACTAGACAAAACGGACAATTTGGACCATAGTTGTTGGGCCCTCCATTTTCTCAATACAGGGCTTCCATCCTGTTTTATAATGATAGAACTATATGAGAATCCATAATCTATTGTGATTAATTAACTGCTAGTCTCACCTAGCCTCCCTACACAGCAGCAAGGGTTTCTCTATTCTCACGTGACTACGTCGTCATTGAGTTCTCCCCGTCCTTTGCTGCCTGCGGCCAGGTTTTCTCTTGCTTCGTCGAGCGACATGGAGTCCTTGTCCTCACGACTCCGACTCTGGGTCTAGGGTTCCCCGTCGAGGGATCGTTACTGCTTCCCTAGCCCTAGACCAGGGGCGAAGCCAGGTAAATTTTCCAGTGGGGTCATCTTCATATATTGCACGTGTTCAACCCCAAATACACTTATTACCATCGATTTCAGTAAAGCTTTAACAAAAATCCATTTGGGGCATTTGACCCCATTCCCATTGTGCTAGCTCCGCCCTGCAATAGACGGATGACGCCGCCGTCGGATGCTCAACCCACGATAAGCGACAACGCAAGGAGTGCTGCAAAAGTTGATTTGGGAGAATTCTTCGGCCAAGAGGAATTGAACGATGAAGTTTTTTATGATGCTGATATTGGCGACGAAGATCCGGCCTGAAAGAGACCATGAAGTGGCTAGTCCTCGCTAGGGTTCATACAGACAAACCCTTCAGCCAAGGTGTTTTCTACCAGGATGTGTGTGCAGCGTGGAACCCTGCGCAAGAGGTCCACTTTTGACCAGTCGTTGCCAACCTGTTCATCACCTAGGCTTCTTGCCTCGGCGATTCGGATGGAGCAAGGACCTTGGTTATTTAGGAATTGGGTGTGATATTAGGCCTGGCGGATTAGGCATGGTTGAGGACGTGTGTATTGTGCACATGTCGACCTGGGTACAAATTCATAAGCTTCCTGACAGTTACTACAACAGCGAGCTAGTTGAAATGGTGTTAAAGATTGTTGGGAAGATCATCGAGATGAAGCTGAACGCAACACAAGAGATGACAACATTAAGAATCCGTGTTCACCATGACGTGAGAGAGTCCATGACCAAGTTGCTCAATGTGGTCCGAGGCAAAGAACACCAAGTTTTTTTAGATATGAAATACTTCCCACATTCTCTAAAGTGTATAGACTTCTTGGAGATGATTACAAGGAGTGTGGTATCGGTATTCATGTGGGAAAAACATGAAGTTAAGGGACTGGTTGTAAGCAAATCCTCGGAACAGGTCACGCGGTGAATTCGAGTCAAAAACTGGAACAACGGTGGTGGTGCATCTGCCCGTTGAATGAAGCTTTATGTGCACCCTATTCGGAGAAGGAGGTCCTTGACACCCTTTTCTAAGTTGGCCCTCTCAAGGCCCAAATAACAAATGATTTCCCGATATGTTTTTATCAAACAAACCGGGCGGTGCTCAAAAAAGAAATTATTGTCGCCGTTTTGGAGTTCTTTGAAAAGGGTATTATGCGAGAGGGGGCTACTGATGCAGTGACCGGCCTAATCTTAGAGGTACCCCACCCAAAGGACCTCGAAGATTTCAGAATGAATAGCCTCAACAATGTCATATAAAATTGTTTTTAAATGTCTCGTGAATGGGCTTCGGCCATGCCTTATGGACTGTGTCACTAAGAATCAAAGTGCTTTCATCCCTGGACGACTGATCTCGGATAATTCTATCATAGCTTTTGAGTGCATAGATCTTATACAAATGCTGAGAGTGGAGGCTCTCACATTATGTGCTTACAATACTAAGTAAAGTTCAATAAAAAATCGTTAGATTCCTTCACTCTCTTGCGAGACATGCGCCAAGGTGACCCTTTGTTTCTGTTTTTATTTCCTTTTGTAGATGACACCTTCTCTGCGTTGATCAACAAGTCTATGGTGGAGGAGGCCTTGTAGGGGTAAAAGTCTGTTGAAGAGCACCATCTATTTCACATCTTCTATTTGCGGATGACTCATTATTATTCCGAGCTTCTGAACAACAGGTTTGTTGGTAAGAGGTTTGTTGAACACTTATAATGCATCAATGGGTCAACTCATAAACCCTTCAAAGTGTTTACCTTTCTTTTACAAAAAGTATTTATCGATTATTCCATGGAGATCAAAATATTTATAGAGATGTGAGAATTTTTCTAATCTAAGTATTTGGGTCTCCCGGTGTAGGATGGGAGGATGCATAAAGGAAGATTTGAAAACTTACATGCGATGCTGAGCAAACGACTTGTCGATTTAAGTGAAATGTGCATGTCTTCTGTAATAAGTAGATCCTAATTAAGCTGGTGGCCCAAGCCATCCTCTCCCACACTTGGCCCACGCAGCCTTCTGGGGCTGGTGGCCCCACTTGGTGGACCCCCGGGACCCTCCCGGTGGTCCCGGTACATTACCGATATCACCCGAAACTTTTCCGGTGACCAAAACAGGACTTCCCATATATAAATCTTTACCTCCGGACCATTCCGGAACTCCTCGTGACGTCCGGGATCTCATCTGGGACTCCGAACAACATTCGGTAACCACGTACATACTTTCCCTATAACCCTAGCGTCATCGAACCTTAAGTGTGTAGACCCTACGGGTTTGGGAGACATGTAGACATGACCGAGACACCTCTCCGGCCAATAACCAATAGCGGGATCTGGATACCCATATTGGCTCCCACATGCTCCTCGATGATCTCATCGGATGAACCACGATGTCGAGGATTCAATCAATCCCGTATACAATTCCCTTTGTCTACCGGTATGTTACTTGCCCGAGATTCGATCGTCGGTATCCCTATACCTTGTTCAATCTCGTTACCGGCAAGTCTCTTTACTCGTTCCGTAACTCACATCATCCCGTGATCAACTCCTTGGTCACATTGTGCACATTATGATGATGTCCTACCGAGTGGGCCCAGAGGTACCTCTCCGTTTACACGGAGTGACAAATCCCAGTCTCGATTCGTGCTAACCCAACAGACACTTTCGGAGATACCTGTAGTGCACCTTTATAGCCACCCAGTTACGTTGTGACGTTTGGTACACCCAAAGCATTCCTACGGTATCCGGGAGTTACACAATCTCATGGTCTAAGGAACTGATACTTGACATTAGAAAAGCTCTGAGCAAACGAACTACACGATCTTGTGCTAGGCTTAGGATTGGGTCTTGTCCATCACATCATTCTCCTAATGGTGTGATCCCGTTATCAACGACATCCAATGTCCATGGTCAGGAAACCGTAACCATCTATTGATCAACGAGCTAGTCAACTAGAGGCTTACTAGGGACATGGTGTTGTCTATGTATCCACACATGTATCTGAGTTTCCTATCAATACAATTCTAGCATGGATAATAAACGATTATCATGAACAAGGAAATATAATAATAACCAATTTATTATTGCCTCTAGGGCATATTTCCAACAGTCTCCCACTTGCACTAGAGTCAATAATCTAGTTCACATCACCATGTGATTAACACTCACAGGTCACATCACCATGTGACCAACACCCAAGAGTTTACTAGAGTCAACAATCCAGTTCACATCACTATGTGATTAACACTCAATGAGTTCTGGTTTGATCATGTTATGCTTGTGAGAGAGGTTATTAGTCAACGGGTCTGAACCTTT
This sequence comes from Triticum aestivum, assembly GCF_018294505.1. Taxonomy (NCBI): domain Eukaryota; kingdom Viridiplantae; phylum Streptophyta; class Magnoliopsida; order Poales; family Poaceae; genus Triticum; species Triticum aestivum. The sequence goes on from NC_057802.1 coordinate 98,175,609, forward strand.
CAGATCCGTGTGTGCTTTACGAATATCTATGTCATCTTGTGGATGCTACCACGCGCTACTTGGAGCCATTTCAAATAATTGCTCTACTATACGAATCCGGTTTACTACTCAGAGTCATCCGGATTAGCGTCAAAGTTCGCATCGACGTAACCCTTTACGACGAACTCCTTTTCACCTCCATAATTGAGAAAATTCCTTAGTCCACTAGATACTAAGGATAAGTTCGACCGCTGTCATGTGATCCATTCCCGGATCACTATTGTACCCCTTGACCAACTCATGGCAAGGCACACTTCATGTGCGGTACACAGCATAGCATACTGTAGAGCCTACGTCTAAAGCATAGGGGACGACCTTCGTCCTTTCTCTCTCTTCTGCTGTGGTCAGGTCTTGAGTCTTACTCAATACTCACACCTTGTAACACAGCCAAGAACTCCTTCTTTGCTGATCTATTTTGAACTCTTTCAAAATCATGTCAAGGTGTGCGTTCTTTGAAAGTATCATCAGGCGTCTTGATCTATCTCTATAGATCTTGATGCCCAATATGTAAGCAGCTTTATCCAGGTCTTCCTTTGAAAAACTCCTTTCAAACAACCCTTTATGCTTTCCAGAAATTTTACATCATTTCGGATCAATAATATGTCATTCACATATACTTATCAGAAATGTTGTAGCGCTCCCACTCACTTTATTGTAAATACAAGTTTCTAACAAACTTTGTATAAACCCAAAAACTTTGATCACTCCATCAAAGCGTATATTCTGACTCCGAGATGCTTGCTCTAGTCCATGGAAGGATCGCTGGAGCTAGCATACCTTTTAGCATCCTTAGGATCGATAAAACCTTTCTGATTGTATCACATACAACCTTTCCTTACGAAAACTGGTAAGGAAACTTGTTTTGACATCCATCTGCCAGATTTCATAAATGCAGCTAATGCTAACATGATTCCGACGGACTTAAGCATCGCTACGGATGAGAAAATCTCATCGTAGTCAACTCCTTGAACTTGTGAAAATACTCTTTGCCACAAGTCGAGCTTCATAGACGGTAACCTTACCGTCCACGTCGTCTTCTTCTTAAAGATCCATTTATCTCGGATTTCATGGCTTCTAACCATTTGTCGGAATATGGGCCCACCATCGCTTCTCCATAGCTCATAGGTTCATCGTTGTCCAACAACATGACTTCCAAGACAGGATCACGTACTACTCTGAAGTATTATGCATCCTCGTCGTCCTACGAGGTTTGGTAGTGACTTGATCCGAAGTTTCATGATCACTATCATAAGCTTCCATTTCAATTGGTGTAGGTGCCACAGGAACAACTTCCTGTGCCCTGCTACACACTAGTTGAAGTGACGGTTCAATAACCTTATCAAGTCTCCACCATCCTCCCACTCAATTCTTCCGAGAGAAACTTTTCCTCGAGAAAGGACCTGTTTCTAGAAGCAATTACTTTTGCTTCCAGATCTGAAATAGGAGGTATACCCAACTGTTTTGGGTATTCTATGAAGACGCATTTATCCGCTTTGGGTTCGAGCTTATCAGCCTGAAACTTTTTCACATAAGCAGCCCCAAACTTTTTAAGAAACGACAACTTAGGTTTCTCTAAACGGTGTCGTCTCAACGGAATTGCGTGGTGCCCCTTTTAAAGTGAATGCAGCTGTCTCTAATGCCTAACCCATAAATGATAGTGGTAATTCGATAAGAGACATCATGGTATGCACCATATCCAATAGGGTGCAGTTATGATGTTCGGACACACCATTACACTGTGGTGTTCCAGGCGGTATTAATTGTGAAACACTTTCCACAATGTCTTAATTGTGTGCCAAACTCGTAACTCAGATACTCATCTCTATGATCATATCACAGACATTTTATCCTCTTGTCACGACGATCTTCAACTTCACTCTGAAATTACTTGAACCTTTCAATAATTCAGACTTGTGTTTCATCAAGTAAATACACTTAGCATCTACTCAAATCATCTATGAAGTAAGAACATAACGATATCCACTGCATGCCTTAGCACTCATTGGACTGCATACATCAAAATGTATTACTTCCAATAAGTTGCTTTCTTGTTCCATCTTACTGAAAACGAGGCCTTTCAGTCATCTTGCCCATGTGGTATGATTTGCATGTCTCAAGTGATTCAAAATCAAGCGAGTCCAAACGATCCATCTGCATGGAGTTTCTTCATGCATATATACCAATAGACATGGTTCGCATGTCTCAATCTTTTCAAAAACGACTGAGTTCAAAGATCCATCTACATGGAGCTTCTTCATGCGTTCTATACCAATATGACTCAAATGGCAGTGCCACAAGTATGTGGAACTATCATTACTATTTTATATCTTTTTTTGGCACGAACATGTGTATTACTACGATCGAGATTCATTTTAGGTGCAAGACCATTGAAGGTATTATTCAAATAAACAGAGTAACCATTATTCTCCTTAAATGAATAACCGTATTGCGATAAACATAATCCAATCATGCTCAACGCAAACACCAAATCTCGATGGTAGAGGGAGCATGCGATGCTTGATCACATCAACCTTGGAAACACTTCCAACACATATCATCATCTCACCTTTAGCTAGTCTCCGTTTATTCCGCAGCTTTTATTTCGTGTTACTAACACTTAGCAACCGAACCGGTATCTAATACCCTGGTGCTGCTAGGAGTACTAGTAAAGTACACATTCATATAACGTATATCCAATATACTTCTGTCGACCTTGCCTGCCTTCTCATCTACCAAATATCTAGGGTAGTACTGCTTCAGTGACCGTTCCTCTCATTACAGAAGCACTTAGTCTTAGGTTTGGGTTCAACCTTGGGATTCTTTACTAGAGCAGCAAATGACTTGCTGTTTCATGAAGTATCCCTTTTGCCCTTGCCCTTCTTAAACTAGTGGTTTTACTAACCATCAACAATTGATGCTCCTTCTTGATTTCTACTTTCGCGGTGTCAAACATCGCGAGTTGCTTCAAGGATCATCATCTATCCTTGATATGTTATAGTTCATCACGAAGCTCTAATAGCTTGGTGGCACTGACTATGGAGAACCATCACTATCTCATCTGGAAGATTAACTCCCACTCGATTCTAGCGATTGTGGCACTCAGACAATCTGAGCACATGCTCAACGATTGAGCCTTTCTCCCTTAGTATGCAGGCTTAAGAAACTTGTCAGAGGTCTCATACCTCTTGACGTGGGCACTAGTCTGAAATCCCAATTTCAGTCCTCGGAACATCTCATATGTTCTGCGACGTTTCAAAAAACCGTCTTTGGTGCCACAATTCTAAACCGTTAGCATTACTCACTGAACTATCACGTAGTCATCAAAACGTGTATGTCAGATGTTTCGCAACATCTACAGACGACGCTGAGGTTCAGCACACCGAGCGGTGCATTAAGGACATAAGCCTTCTGTGCAGCAATGAGGACAATCCTCAGTTTACGGACCCAGTCCGCATAATTGCTACTACCAACTTTCAACTAAATTTTCTCTAGGAACATATCTTAAACAGTAGAACTAAAGCGCATGCCATAATTTGCAAAGACCTTTTGACTATGTTCATGATAATGAAGTTCATCTAATTAATGAACTCCCACTCAGATAGACATCCCTCTAGTCATCTAAGTGATACATGATCCGAGTCAAACTAGGCCGTGTCCGATCATCACGTGAGACGGACTAGTCATCATCGGTGAACATCTCCATGTTGATCGTATCTGCTATACGACTCATGTTCGACCTTTCGGTCTCTTGTGTTCCGAGGCCATGTCTGTACATGCTAGGCTCGTCAAGTCAACCTAAGTGTTTCGCATGTGTTCCGAGGCCATGTCTGTACATGCTAGGCTCGTCAACACCCGTTGTATTCGAACGTTAGAATCTATCACACCCGATCATCACGTGGTGCTTCGAAACAACGAACCTTCGCAACGGTGCACAGTTAGGGGGAACACTTCTCTTGAAATTTTAGTGAGGGATCATCTTACTTACTACCGTCGTTCTAAGCAAATAAGATGCATAACATGATAAACATCACATGCAATCAAATAGTGACATGATATGGCCAATATCATTTTGCTCCTTTGATCTCCATCTTCGGGGCACCATGATCATCTTTGTCACCGGCATGACACCATGATCTCCATCATCATGATCTCCATCATTGTGTCTTTATGAAGTTGCCACGCCAACGATTACTTCTATTTCTATGGCTAATGCGCTTAGCAATAAAGTAAAGTAATTTACATGGCATTATTCAATGACACGCAGGTCATACAAAAAATAAAGACAACTCCTATGGCTCCTGCCGGTTGTCATACTCATCGACATGCAAGTCGTGATTCCTATTACAAGAATATGATCAATCTCATACATCACATATATCATTCATCACATCTTCTGGCCATATCACATCACATAGCACATGCTGCAAAAACAAGTTAGACGTCCTCTAATTGTTGTTGCAAGTTTTTTTACATGGCTTGTATAGGTTTCTAGCAAGAACGTTTCTTACCTACGTAAAACCACAACGTGATATGCCAATTTCTATTTACCCTTCATAAGGACCCTTTTCATCGAATCCGTTCCGACTAAAGTGGGAGAGACAGACACCCGCTAGCCACCTTATGCAACTAGTGCATGTCAGTTGGTGGAACCTGTCTCACGTAAGCGTACGTGTAAGGTCGGTCCGGGCCGCTTCATCCCACAATGCCGCCGAAACAAGATAAGACTAGTAGCGGCAAGAAGAATTGACAACATCGACGCCCACAACTACTTTGTGTTCTACTCGTGCATAGAAACTACGCATAGACCTAGCTCTGATACCACTATTGGGGAACGTAGCAGAAATTCAAAATTTTCTACGCATCACCAAGATCAATCTATGGAGTAATCTAGCAACGAGGGGAAGGGGAGTGCATCTACATAACCTTGTAGATCGCGATGCGGAAGCGTTGCAAGAACGCGGATGAAGGAGTCGTACTCGTAGTGATTCAGATCACGGTTGATTCCGATCTAAGCACCGAAGAACGGTGCCTCCGCGTTCAACACACGTGCAGCCCGGTGACGTCTCCCACGCCTTGATCCAGCAAGGAGAGAGGGAGAGGTTGAGGAAGACTCCGTCCAGCAGCAGCACGACGGCGTGGTGGTGGTGGAGGAGCGTGGAAATCCCGCAGGGCTTCGCCAAGCACCGCGGGAGAGGAGGAGGAGGGAGAGGGGTAGGGCTGCGCCGAAAGAGAGACGTTCTCATGTCTCTTGGGCAGCCCAAACCTCAACTATATATAGGGGGAGGGGCTGCGCCCCCCTTTAGGGTTCCCACCCCAAGAGGAGGCGGCCAGCCCTAGATCCCATCCAAGGGGGGCGGCCAAGGGGAGGAGAGGGGGGGCGCCACTAGGGTGGGCCTCAAGGCCCATCTGGACCTAGGGTTTGCCCCCTCCCACTCTCCCATGTGCTTGGGCCTTGGTGGGGGGGCGCACCAGCCCACCTGGGGCTGGTCCCCTCCCACACTTGGCCCACGCAGCCTTCTGGGGCTGGTGGCCCCACTTGGTGGACCCCCGGGACCCTCCCGGTGGTCCCGGTACATTATCGATATCACCCGAAACTTTTCCGGTGACCAAAACAGGACTTCCCATATATAAATCTTTACCTCCGGACCATTCCGGAACTCCTCATGACGTCCGGGATCTCATCTGGGACTCCGAACAACATTCGGTAACCACGTACATACTTTCCCTATAACCCTAGCGTCATCGAACCTTAAGTGTGTAGACCCTACGGGTTCGGGAGACATGTAGACATGACCGAGACACCTCTCCGGCCAATAACCAATAGCGGGATCTGGATACCCATATTGGCTCCCACATGCTCCTCGATGATCTCATCGGATGAACCACGATGTCGAGGATTCAATCAATCCCGTATACAATTCCCTTTGTCTACCGGTATGTTACTTGCCCGAGATTCGATCGTCGGTATCCCTATACCTTGTTCAATCTCGTTACCGGCAAGTCTCTTTACTCGTTCCGTAACTCACATCATCCCGTGATCAACTCCTTGGTCACATTGTGCACATTATGATGATGTCCTACCGAGTGGGCCCAGAGGTACCTCTCCGTTTACACGGAGTGACAAATCCCAGTCTCGATTCGTGCCAACCCAACAGACACTTTCGGAGATACCTGTAGTGCACCTTTATAGCCACCCAGTTACGTTGTGACGTTTGGTACACCCAAAGCATTCCTACGGTATCCGGGAGTTACACAATCTCATGGTCTAAGGAACTGATACTTGACATTAGAAAAGCTCTGAGCAAACGAACTACACGATCTTGTGCTAGGCTTAGGATTGGGTCTTGTCCATCACATCATTCTCCTAATGATGTGATCCCGTTATCAACGACATCCAATGTCCATGGTCAGGAAACCGTAACCATCTATTGATCAACGAGCTAGTCAACTAGAGGCTTACTAGGGACATGGTGTTGTCTATGTATCCACACATGTATCTGAGTTTCCTATCAATACAATTCTAGCATGGATAATAAACGATTATCATGAACAAGGAAATATAATAATAACCAATTTATTATTGCCTCTAGGGCATATTTCCAACAGCAAGGACCTAGGTTATTTAGGAATTGGGTTGTGATGTTAGGCCTGACGGATTAGGCATGGTTGAGGACGTGAGTATTGTGCACATGTCGACCTAGGTACAAATTCATAAGCTTCCTGACAGTTACTACAACTGCGAGCTAGTTGAAATGGTGTTAGATTGTTGGGAAGATCATCGAGATGAAGCTGAACGCAACACAAGAGATGACTACATTAAGAATCCGTGTTCACCATGACGTGAGAGAGTCCATGACCAAGTTGCTCAATGTGGTCCGAGGCAAAGAACACCAAGTTTTTTTGTTAGATATGAAGTACTTCCCACATTCTCTAAAGTGTATAGACTTCTTGGAGAGGATTACAAGGAGTGTGTTATTGGTGTTCATGAGGTAAAAACATGAAGTTAAGGGACTGGTTGTAAGCGAATCCTCGGAATAGGTCACGCGCTGGATTCGAGTCAAATAACTTGAACAACGGTGGTGGTTTATCTGACCGTTGAATGAAGCTTTATGTGCACCCTATTCGAAGAAGGAGGTCTTTGACGCCCTTTTCTAAGTTGGCCCTCTCAAGGCCCAAATAACAAATGATTTCCCGATATGTTTTTATCAAACAAACCAGGCGGTGCTCAAAAAAGAAATTATTGTCGCCATTTTGGAGTTCTTTGAAAAGGGTATTATGCGAGAGGGGGTTACTGATGCAGTGATCGGCCTAATCTCAGAGGTACCCCACCCAAAGGACCTAGAGGATTTCAGAATGAATAGCCTCAACAATGTCATATAAAATTGTTTTTAAATGTCTCGTGAATGGGCTTCGGCCATGCCTTATGGACTGATGTCTACTATGCAACTTTATTCTTGTAGACTCGTGTTGGGCCTCCAAGCACAGAGTTTTGTAGGACAGTAGCAATTTTCCCTCAAGTGGATGACCTAAGGTTTATCAATCCGTGGGAGGTGTATGATGAAGATGGTCTCTCTCGACCAACCCTGCAACCAAATACAAGAAATCTCTTGTGTCCCCAACACACCCAATGCAATGGCAAATTGTATAGGTGCACTAGTTCAGCGAAGAGATGGTGATAAAAGTGTAATATTGATGGTAGCAATATATTTTTATAATCTGAATAAATAAAAACAGCAAGGTAGCAAATAGTAAACGGGCACAAAACGGTATTGCAATGCTTGAAAATGAGGCCCAGGGTCCGTACTTTCGCTAGTGCAATCTCTCAACAATGCTAATATAATTGGATCATATAACCACCCTCAAAGTGCGATGAAGAATCACTCCAAAGTTCCTATCTAGCGGAGAACATAAGAATAAATTATTTGTAGGGTTCGAAACCACCTCAAAGCTATTCTTTCCGCTCAATCTATTCAAGAGTTCGTACTAAAATAACACAAAGCTATTTTTTCCGTTCGATCTATCCTAGAGTTCGTACTAAAATAACACCAAAGCAAATTCATATTCATAATACTCAATCCAACACAAAGAACTTCAAAGATTGCCCCAGGATTTCTACCGGAGAAACAAAGACAAGAACGTGCATCAACCCCTATGCATAGATTACCCCAATGTCACCTCGGGAATCCGCGAGTTGAGTGCCAAAACATATATGAAGTGAATCAATACGATAGCCCATTGTCACCGCGAGTATTCAATTGCAAGACATATATCAAGTGTTCTCAAATCCATAAAAGTATTCAATCCGATAACAACGAAATCTCAAAGGGAAAAACTCAATTCATCACAACAAGATAGAGAGGGGAAAACACCATATGATCCGACCATATTAACAAAGCCCGCGATACATCAAGATCGTGACATCTCAAGAACACGAGAGAGAGAGAGAGATTAAACACATAGCTACTGGTACAAACCATCAGCCCCGAGGGTGGACTACTCCCTCCTCATCGTGGTGGCCGCCGGGATGATGAATATGGCCACCGGAGATGATTCCCCCCTCCGGAAGGGTGCCGGAACGGAGCTATATTGGTTTTCGGTGGATACAGAGCCTTGTGGCGGTGGAACTTCTGATCTAGGTTAACCCCCTGATGGTTTCTCTATTTATAGGAATTTTTGGCGTTGGTTTCACGCTAAGATGGGCCTCGAGGTGAGCACAACCCACCGGGGCACGGGCAAGGGCCCAGGCGCGCCCCGGTGTCTTGTGCCCTACTCCTTCACCTTCTGGTCCTTCCACGAAGCTTCAGGGGTCTCTTTTGTTCCAAAAAAAATCGTCAAAAAGTTCAGCTCATTTGGAGAACTTTCATTTCTGCACAAAAAACAACACCACGGTAGTTCTGCTGAAAACAACGTTAGTCCGGGTTAGTTCTATGCAAATCATACCAAAACCATATAAAATTGTTGTAAATATGGCATGAATACTTCATAAATTATAGATACGTTGGAGACGTATCAGCATCCCCAACCTTAATTCCTACTCGTCCTCGAGTAGGTAAATGATAAAAGAAATATTTTATGAAGTGTGAATGCTAGCAAAGTGCATAAGTTTGATCAATGATAAGTTCAGCCACTTTTCCTAGCATCATAAGAACAACTCTTTCTCATAAAACTTATCATGATAAAGTAGCAATTGAAAATGGAATATTTGTTGTGGAAAGCTACCTATCATATTCATCACATATTCTTTTGTTTTGTAGTATGGACATTTGGACTTTTATCTGGTTCAAAGCAATAGTCTAGTTTTGACATGAAGATTTCAATACTCAAGCATATCAATAAGCAACCATGTCTTTCAAAATATCAACGCTAAAATAAGTTATCCCTGGCCCATCATGCTCAATCATTGATCCATTCATGAAACACAGTCGCATATTAGCTACACCCAATGCTCAAGTACGATCATAGTGCCCCCTAGTTGGTGCTTTATAAGAGAAGATGGAGACTCAAATTAAAAATAAAAATTTCATAAAGTAAAAGAAAGGCCCTTCGCAGAGGGAAGTAGGGATTTGTAGAGGTGCCAGAGCTCAAAGCAAAAATTGAGAGATAAAAACATTTTGAGAGGCATACTTTTCCCACCAACGAAAACGACTTAGAGCTCCCAACACTTTCCATGCTAGATATATCATAGGCGGTTCCCAAACAGAAAATAAAGTTTATTCCTTTTTCCACCATACTTTCACTTTCCATGGCTAACCGTATCCACGGGTGCCCTCCATACCAACACTTTCCAAGGAATTTATTATTTGACAACATAAAGTAAATTCATTTTTCATTTCGGGACTGGGCATCCCTAATACCTTTGCCTTACTCTCGTGCAATGACAAGTGAATAAACACTCATCGTGAGAATAACACATCTAGCATGGAAAATATTAGCCACCCCTCACTGCCTCGCGAGCGGTACAAGCACACAAAAGATAAATTTATTTTGAAAATTAGAGATGGCACATACAAATTTGCTTAGAATGGCAAAAGAATACCGCATATAGGTAGATATAGTGGACTCATGTGGCAAAACTGGTTTAAAGGATTTTGGATGCACAAGTAGTGATCATACTTAGTGCAAAATAAAGGCTAGCAAAAGATTGAGAAGCGACCAACCAAGAAACGAATAATCTCATAAGTGAGCATTAAGCATAATTAACACCGAATAATGCACCACAAGTAGGAGATAATTTCATTGCATAACTATTGACTCTCGTGCTTGCATAGAGAATTACAAACCTTAATACCAATATTCTTACTAAAGCATAATTACTCATCAACATGACTCACATATCACATCGTCATATCTGAAAACTATTACAAGGAATCAAGTTTATTTTGTCCAATGATCTTCATGAAAGTTTTTTTATTATATCCTTCTTGGATATCTAACACTTTGGGACTAATTTTCATATGTTGCTTCTGATAATCTCAAACAAATATAAGTGAAGATCATGAGCATAATATTTCTTTCTCTCAAATTAATTTAAGTGAAGCAAGAGAGAATTTCTTCAAAAATACTAAAGCACACCATGCTCAAAAATATATAAGTGAAGCACTAGAGCAATTCCAAAGAAAAGAGCTTCGTTGACGGGATGTGCGTGCCGCTTACCTAGCCTCCCTGGCAACTATTTGAGGACTCTATTTTATTTAAAAACTTTCAGATCTAAGTACTTTATTAAAACAGCAAGCAAAAACAAAATAAAATGACATTATAATAGTATCACACATCATGTGAAGAAGCAAAAACATAGGCTCAACCGATACTAACCGATAAGTGTTGAAGAAGAAAGGTGGGATGCCTACCGGGGCATCCCCAAGCTTAGATGCTTGAGACTTCTTGAAATATTATCTTGGGGTTCCTTGGGCATCCCTAAGCTTGAGCTTTTGTGTCTCCTTAATTCCTCTCATATCACGGTTTCACTAAATCTTAAAAACTTCATCCACACAAAACTCAACAAGAACTCGTGAGATAAGCTAGTATAAACCAATGAAAAAACCTTACCATTCTCTACTGTAGAAAATCACTAAAATTATTATTCAACATTGCATACTAAATGCCTCTGCATATTTAATACTCCTATCCTCAAACAGAATCATTAAACAAGCAAACATATGCAAACAATGCAAACATAACAGCAATCTGCCAAAACAATACAGTCTGTAAAGAATGCAAGAGTATCAATACTTATCTAACTCCAAAGATTATGAAAATATACCACACTGTAGAAAATTTATCAGAGCTTATTTTGCAAAAAGTTTCAACATTTTATCACATTCTGACTTTTCTAGGGAAACAATGGTAAACTTTCTGTTTTCAAACAGCAACTTGTAGACTTGTGAAATAAGCATAGTAAAGGCTATCAATGCCACTTTTATTGAAATAAAAGATGCAAAACATTAATCAAATAACAGCAAGTAAATACAATGGCGCTCTAAGCAAAACACATATCATGTGATGAATGAAAACATAGCTCCAAGTGAGGTTACCGATAATGTTGGAGACGAAAGAGGGGATGCCTTCCGGGGCATCCCCAAGCTTAGTTGCTTGGATCTTCCTTGAATATCACCTTGGGGTGATTTGGGCATCCCCAAGATTAGGGTCTTGTCACTCCTTATTCTCCTCATATCGATGTCTCACCCAAAACTTGAAAACTTCAATCACACAAAACTTAACGGAACTTTGTGAGATAGGTTAGTATGATAAAGACCAAACCATTTCACTTTGGTACTGTCAAAGACAAGATTCATAATTGTTCTCACACAATGCCTAATGTAGCATATCATTTCCACAATTTATATTGAGTAATATAAGCCATAGAAACTAGAAAACAAGCAAACTATGCATTGAAAACAGAATCTGTCAAAAACAGAACAGTCTGTAGTAATCTGTACTCAAACCATACTTCTGCTACTCCAAAAATCATGAAACAATTAGGAACACGTGAGAAATTTGTATATTAAACTTCTCCAAAAAGAATCAACTCAAAAACACTCTTCTGTTAAAAATAAGAATTATTTTTGTGAGCGCAAAAGTTTCTGTTTTTCAGCAAGATCAGATCAACTATCACCCAACATGATCACAAAGTCTTTACTTGGCACTTTATTGAAACAAAAGCTATAAAACATGAGCAATACAGTAGCATAATCATGTGAACATGCAAAAACAGTAGGTAAAAGTGTTGGGTTGTCTCCCAACAAGCGCTTTTCTTTAATGCCTTTTAGCTAGGCATGATGATTTCAATGATGCTCACATAATAGATAAGAATTGAAACACAAAGAGAACATCATGCATCATAAGTTCCTCTCTCATAATAATTATCAGTAGCATCATGAATAGATTCATCAATATAACCATTACATAATGAAGGAAATATGCCCTAGAGGCAATAATAAAGTTATTATTTATTTCCTTATATCATGATAAATGTTTATTATTCATGCTAGAATTGTATTAACCGGAAACATGATACATGTGTGAATACATAGACAAACAGAGTGTCACTGGTATGCCTCTACTTGACTAGCTCGTTGATCAAAGATGGTTATGTTTCCTAGCCATAGACAAAGAGTTGTCATTTGATTAACGGGATCACATCATTAGGAGAATGATGTGATTGACTTGACCCATTCCGTTAGCTTAGCACTCGATCGTTTAGTATGTTGCTATTGCTTTCTTCATGACTTATACATATTCCTTTGACTATGAGATTATGCAACTCCCGAATACCGGAGGAACACCTTGTGTGCTATCAAACGTCACAACGTAACTGGGTGATTATAAAGATGCTCTATAGGTGTCTCCGAAGGTGTTTGTTGGGTTGGTATAGATCGAGATTAGGATTTGTCACTCCGACTATCGGAGAGGTATCTCTGGGCCCTCTCAGTAATGCACATCACTTAAGCCTTTCAAGCATTGCAACTAATGAGTTAGTTGCAGGATGATGTATTACGGAACGAGTAAAGAGACTTGCCGGTAACGAGATTGAACTAGGTATTGAGATACCGACGATCGAATCTCGGGCAAGTAACATACCGATGACAAAGGGAACAACGTATGTTGTTATGCGGTTTGACCGATAAAGATCTTCATAGAATATGTGGGAGCCAATATGAGCATCCAGGTTCCGCTAATGGTTATTGACCGGAGACGTGTCTCGCTCATGTCTACATAGTTCTCGAACCCGTAGGGTCCGCACGCTTAAAGTTTGATGACGGTTATATTATGAGTTTATGTGTTTTGATGTACCGAAGGTTGTTCAGAGTCCCGGATGTGATCACGGACATGACAAGGAGTCTTGAAATGGTCGAGACGTAAAGATCGATATATTGGATGACTATATTTGGATACCGGAATGGTTCCGGGTGAGATCGGGATAATACCGGAGCTCCGGGAGGTTATCGGAACCCCCTGGGAGGTATATGGGCCTTAATGGGCTTTAGTGGAAAGGAGGGGAAAGGAGCAAGGGAGGGGGCGCGCCCCCCAAGCCCAATCCGAATTGGGAAGGGGGCTGCCCCCCTTTCCTTCCTCCCTCCTCCCTCTTCCTTCCCTCTCCCTCTCCAAATAGGAAAAGGAGGAGTCCTACTCCCGGTGGGAGTAGGACTCCCCACTTGGGCGCGCCTCCTCCCCTTGGCCGGCCCTCTCCTCCCCCCTTTATATACGGAGGAGAGGGGCACCCCATAGACAACAATTGATCTCTTGATCTCTTAGGCGTGTGCGGTGCCCCGCTCCACCATAATCCACCTCGATAATATCGTAGCGGTGCTTAGGCGAAGCCCTGCGTCGGTAGAACATCATCATCGTCACCACGCCATCATGCTGATGGAACTCTCCCTCAAAGCTCGGCTGGATCGGAGTTCCAGGGACGTCATCGAGCTGAACGTGTGCTGAACTCGGAGGTGCCGTACGTTCGGTACTTGATTGGTCGGATCGTGAAGACGTACGACTACATCAACTGCGTTGTGCTAACGCTTCCGCTTTCGATCTACGAGGGTACGTGGACACACTCTCCCCTCTCGTTGCTATGCATCACCATATTCTTGCGTGTGCGTAGGATTTTTTTTGAAATTACTACGTTCCCCAACAGTGGCATCCGAGCCAGGTTTGATGCGTTGATGTTATATGCACGAATAGAACACAAGTGAGTTGTGGGCGATACAAGTCATACTGCTTACCAGCATGTCACACTTTGGTTCGACGGTATTGTTGGATGAAGCGGCTCGGACCGACATTACGCGTACGCTTACGTGAGAATGGTTCTACCGACGTGCTTTGCACACAGGTGGCTGGCGGGTGTCAGTTTCTCCAACTTTAGTTGAACCGAGTGTGGCTACGCCCGGTCCTTGAGAAGGTTAAAACAACACTAACTTGACGAACTATCGTTGTGGTTTTGATGCGTAGGTAAGAACGGTTCTTGCTCAGCCCGTAGCAGCCACGTAAATACTTGCAACAACAAAGTAGAGGACGTCTAACTTGTTTTTGCAGGGCATGTTGTGATGTGATATGGTCAAGGCATGATGCTATATTTTATTGTATGAGATGATCATGTTTTGTAACCGAGTTATCGGCAACTAGCAGGAGCCATATGGTTGTCGCTTTATTGTATGCAATGCAATCGCCCTGTAATTGCTTTACTTTATCACTAAGCGGTAGCGATAGTCGTAGAAGCAATAGTTGGCGAGACGACAACGATGCTACGATGGAGATCAAGGTGTCGCGCCGGTGACGATGGTGATCATGACGGTGCTTCGGAGATGGAGATCACAAGCACAAGATGATGATGGCCATATCATATCACTTATATTGATTGCATGTGATGTTTATCTTTTATGCATCTTATCTTGCTTTGATTGACGGTAGCATTATAAGATGATCTCTCACTAAATTTCAAGATAAAAGTGTTCTCCCTGAGTATGCACCGTTGCCAAAGTTCGTCGTGCCCAGACACCACGTGATGATCGGGTGTGATAAGCTCTACGTCCATCTACAACGGGTGCAAGCCAGTTTTGCACACGCAGAATACTCAGGTTAAACTTGACGAGCCTAGCATATGCAGATATGGCCTCGGAACACTGAGACCGAAAGGTCGAGCGTGAATCATATAGTAGATATGATCAACATAGTGATGTTCACCATTGAAAACTACTCCATTTCACGTGATGATCGGTTATGGTTTAGTTGATTTGGATCACGTGATCACTTAGATGATTAGAGGGATGTCTATCTAAGTGGGAGTTCTTAAGTAATATGATTAATTGAACTTAAATTTATCATGAACTTAGTACCTGATAGTATTTTGCATGTCTATGTTTGTTGTAGATAGATGGCTCGTGCTGTTGTTCCGTTGAATTTTAATGCGTTCCTTGAGAAAGCAAAGTTGAAAGATGATGGTAGCAATTACACGGACTGGGTCCGTAACTTGAGGATTATCCTCATTGCTGCACAGAAGAATTACGTCCTGGAAGCACCGCTAGGTGCCAAACCTGCTGCAGGAGCAACACCAGATGTTATGAACGTCTGGCAGAGCAAAGCTGATGACTACTCGATAGTTCAGTGTGCCATGCTTTACGGCTTAGAACCGGGACTTCAACGACGTTTTGAACGTCATGGAGCATATGAGATGTTCCAGGAGTTGAAGTTAATATTTCAAGCAAATGCCCGGATTGAGAGATATGAAGTCTCCAATAAGTTCTACAGCTGCAAGATGGAGGAGAATAGTTCTGTCAGTGAGCATATACTCAGAATGTCTGGGTATAACAATCACTTGATTCAACTGGGAGTTAATCTTCCGGATGATAGCGTCATTGACAGAATTCTTCAATCACTGCCACCAAGCTACAAGAGCTTCGTGATGAACTATAACATGCAAGGGATGGATAAGACGATTCCCGAGCTCTTCGCAATGCTAAAGGCTGCGGAGGTAGAAATCAAGAAGGAGCATCAAGTGTTGATGGTCAATAAGACCACCAGTTTCAAGAAAAAGGGCAAAGGGAAGAAGAAGGGGAACTTCAAGAAGAACAGCAAACAAGTTGCTGCTCAAGAGAAGAAACCCAAGTCTGGACCTAAGCCTGAGACTGAGTGCTTCTACTGCAAGCAGACTGGTCACTGGAAGCGGAACTGCCCCAAGTATTTGGCGGATAAGAAGGATGGCAAGGTGAACAAAGGTATATGTGATATACATGTTATTGATGTGTACCTTACCAGAGCTCGCAGTAGCACCTGGGTATTTGATACTGGTTCTGTTGCTAATATTTGCAACTCGAAACAGGGACTACGGATTAAGCGGACACTGGCTAAGGACGAGGTGACGATGCGCGTGGGAAATGGTTCCAAAGTCGATGTGATCGCCGTCGGCACGCTACCTCTACATCTACCTTCGGGATTAGTATTAGACCTAAATAATTGTTATTTGGTGCCAGCGTTGAGCATGAACATTATATCTGGATCTTGTTTGATGCGAGACGGTTATTCATTTAAATCTGAGAATAATGGTTGTTCTATTTATATGAGTAATATCTTTTGTGGTCATGCACCCTTGAAGAGTGGTCTATTTTTGATGAATCTCGATAGTAGTGATACACATATTCATAATGTTGAAGCCAAAAGATGCAGAGTTGATAATGATAGTGCAACTTATTTGTGGCACTGCCGTTTGGGTCATATTGGTGTAAAGCGCATGAAGAAACTCCATACTGATGGACTTTTGGAATCACTTGATTATGAATCACTTGGTACTTGCGAACCATGCCTCATGGGCAAGATGACTAAAACGCCGTTCTCCGGAACTATGGAGCGAGCAACTGATTTGTTGGAGATCATACATACTGATGTATGTGGTCCAATGAATGTTGAGGCTCGCGGCGGGTATCGTTATTTTCTCACCTTCACAGATGATTTAAGCAGATATGGGTATATCTACTTAATGAAACATAAGTCTGAAACATTTGAAAAGTTCAAAGAATTTCAGAGTGAAGTTGAAAATCATCGTAACAAGAAAATAAAGTTTCTACGATCTGATCGTGGAGGAGAATATTTGAGTTACGAGTTTGGTCTACATTTGAAACAATGCGGAATAGTTTCGCAACTCACGCCACCCGGAACACCACAGCGTAATGGTGTGTCCGAACGTCGTAATCGTACTTTACTAGATATGGTGCGATCTATGATGTCTCTTACTGATTTACCGCTATCATTTTGGGGTTATGCTTTAGAGACGGCCGCATTCACGTTAAATAGGGCACCATCAAAATCCGTTGAGACGACGCCTTATGAACTGTGGTTTGGCAAGAAACCAAAGTTGTCGTTTCTTAAAGTTTGGGGCTGCGATGCTTATGTGAAAAAGCTTCAACCTGATAAGCTCGAACCCAAATCGGAGAAATGTGTCTTCATAGGATACCCAAAGGAAACTGTTGGGTACACCTTCTATCACAGATCCGAAGGCAAGACATTCGTTGCTAAGAATGGATCCTTTCTAGAGAAGGAGTTTCTCTCGAAAGAAGTGAGTGGGAGCAAAGTAGAACTTGATGAGGTAGCAGTACCTGCTCCCTTATTGGAAAGTAGTTCATCACAGAAACCGGTTCCTGTGACGCCTACACCAATTAGTGAGGAAGTTAATGATGATGATCATGAAACTTCAGATCAAGTTGTTACTGAACCTCGTAGGTCAACCAGAGTAAGATCCGCACCAGAGTGGTACGGTAATCCTATTCTGGAGGTTATGTTACTAGACCATGACGAACCTACGAACTATGAAGAAGCGATGGTGAGCCCAGATTCCGCAAATGGCTTGAGGCCATGAAATCTGAGATGGGATCCATGTATGAGAACAAAGTATGGACTTTGGTTGACTTGCCCAATGATCGGCAAGCCATCGAGAATAAATGGATCTTCAAGAAGAAGACTGACGCTGACGGTAATGTTACTGTCTATAAAGCTCGACTTGTTGCAAAAGGTTTTCGACAAGTTCAAGGGATTGACTACGATGAGACCTTCTCACCCGTAGCGATGCTTAAGTCTGTCCGAATCATGTTAGCAATTGCCGCATTTTATGATTATGAAATTTGGCAAATGGATGTCAAAACTGCATTCCTGAATGGATTTCTGGAAGAAGAGTTGTATATGATGCAACCGGAAGGTTTTGTCGATCCAAAGGGAGCTAACAAAGTGTGCAAGCTCCAGCGATCCATTTATGGACTGGCGCAAGCCTCTCGGAGTTGGAATAAACGTTTTGATAGTGTGATCAAAGCATATGGTTTTATACAGACTTTTGGAGAAGCCTGTATTTACAAGAAAGTGAGTGGGAGCTCTGTAGCATTTCTGATATTATATGTGGATGACATATTGTTGATTGGAAATGATATAGAATTTCTGGATAGCATAAAAGGATATTTGAATAAGAGTTTTTCAATGAAGGACCTCGGTGAAGCTGCTATATATTGGGCATCAAGATCTATAGAGATAGATCAAGACGCTTAATTGGACTTTCACAAAGCACATACCTTGACAAAGTTTTGAAGAAGTTCAAAATGCATCAAGCAAAGAAAGGGTTCTTGCCTGTGTTACAAGGTGTGAAGTTGAGTAAGACTCAATGCCCGACCACTGCAGAAGATAGAGAGAAAATGAAAGATGTTCCCTATGCTTCAGCCATAGGCTCTATCATGTATGCAATGCTGTGTACCAGACCTGATGTGTGCCTTGCTATTAGTTTAGCAGGGAGGTACCAAAGTAATCCAGGAGTGGATCACTGGACAGCGGTCAAGAACATCCTGAAATACCTGAAAAGGACTAAGGATATGTTTCTCGTTTATGGAGGTGACAAAGAGCTCGTCGTAAATGGTTACGTCGATGCAAGCTTTGACACTGATCCGGACGATTCTAAATCGCAAACCGGATACGTGTTTTTATTGAACGGTGGAGCTGTCAGTTGGTGCAGTTCTAAACAAAGCGTCGTAGCGGGATCTACATGTGAAGCGGAGTACATAGCTGCTTCGGAAGCAGCAAATGAAGGAGTCTGGATGAAGGAGTTCATATCCGATCTAGGTGTCATACCTAGTGCATCGGGTCCAATGAAAATCTTTTGTGACAATACTGGTGCAATTGCTTTGGCAAAGGAATCCAGATTTCACAAGAGAACCAAGCACATCAAGAGACGCTTCAACTCCATCCGGGATCAAGTCCAGGTGGGAGACATAGAGATTTGCAAGATACATACGGATCTGAATGTTGCAGACCCGTTGACTAAGCCTCTTCCACGAGCAAAACATGATCAGCACCAAGGCTCCATGGGTGTTAGAATCATTACTGTGTAATCTAGATTATTGACTCTAGTGCAAGTGGGAGACTGAAGGAAATATGCCCTAGAGGCAATAATAAAGTTATTATTTATTTCCTTATATCATGATAAATGTTTATTATTCATGCTAGAATTGTATTAACCGGAAACATGATACATGTGTGAATACATAGACAAACAGAGTGTCACTAGTATGCCTCTACTTGACTAGCTCGTTGATCAAAGATGGTTATGTTTCCTAGCCATAGACAAAGAGTTGTCATTTGATTAACGGGATCACATCATTAGGAGAATGATGTGATTGACTTGACCCATTCCGTTAGCTTAGCACTCGATCGTTTAGTATGTTGCTATTGCTTTCTTCATGACTTATACATGTTCCTATGACTATGAGATTATGCAACTCCCGTTTACCGGAGGAACACTTTGTGTGCTACCAAACGTCACAACGTAACTGGGTGATTATAAAGGTGCTCTACAGGTGTCTCCGAAGGTACTTGTTGGGTTGGCGTATTTCGAGATTAGGATTTGTCACTCCGATTGTCGGAGAGGTATCTCTGGGCCCACTCGGTAATGCACATCACTTAAGCCTTGCAAGCATTGCAACTAATGAGTTAGTTGCGGGATGATGTATTACGGAACGAGTAAAGAGACTTGCCGGTAACGAGATTGAACTAGGTATTGAGATACCGACGATCGAATCTCGGGCAAGTAACATACCGATGACAAAGGGAACAACATATGTTGTTATGCGGTTTGACCGATAAAGATCTTCGTAGAATATGTGGGAGCCAATATGAGCATCCAGGTTCCGCTATTGGTTATTGGCCGGAGACGTGTGTCGGTCATGTCTACATAGTTCTCGAACCCGTAGGGTCCGCACGCTTAAAGTTCGATGACAGTTATATTATGAGTTTATGTGTTTTGATGTACCGAAGGTTGTTCGGAGTCCCGGATGTGATCACGAACATGACGAGGAGTCTCGAAATGGTCGAGACGTAAAGATCGATATATTAGACGACTATATTTGGATACCGGAATGGTTCTGGGTGTGATCGGGATAATACCGGAGCTCCGGGAGGTTATCGGAACCCCCCCGGGAGGTATATGGGCCTTAATGGGCTTTAGTGGAAAGGAGGGGAAAGGAGCAAGGGAGGGGGCGCGCCCCCCCAAGCCCAATCCGAATTGGGAAGGGGGCCGGCCCCCCTTTCCTTCCTCCCTCCTTCCTCTTCCTTCCCTCTCCCTCTCCAAATAGGAAAAGGAGGAGTCCTACTCCCGGTGGGAGTAGGACTCCCCCCTTGGGCGCGCCTCCTCCCCTTGGCCGGCCCTCTCCTCCCCCCTTTATATACGGAGGAGAGGGGCACCCCATAGACAACAATTGATCTCTTGATCTCTTAGCCGTGTGCGGTGCCCCCCTCCACCATAATCCACCTCGATAATATCGTAGTGGTGCTTAGGCGAAGCCCTGCGTCGGTAGAACATCATCATCGTCACCACGTCGTCGTGCTAACAAAACTCTCCCTCAAAGCTCGGCTAGATAGGAGTTTGAGGGACGTCATCGAGCTGAGCGTGTGCTGAACTCGGAGGTGCCGTACGTTCGGTACTTGATCGGTTGGATCGTGAAGACGTACGACTACATCAACCGCGTTGTGCTAACCGCGTCGTCTACATCAACCACCCCTCTCATTGCTATGCATCACCATGTTCTTGCGTGTGCGTAGGATTTTTTTGAAATTACTATGTTCCCCAACACATAAAGCATTCTTTTCATGATCCACAAGCATAGAAAATTTATTACTCTCTATGGCATACATGTCATCATAATAATCATCATAGATAGCAACTTTATTGTCATGGTCAATTGAAACCTCTTCCAAAATAGTGGATGTATCACTAAATAAAGTCATGACCTCTCCAAATCTACTTTCATCAATATTGTAATAAGATTCAACACCCTCCAAAATAGTGGGATCACTACTACCTAGAGTTGACACTCTTCCAAACCCACTTTTATCAATGTAATCATCATAAATAGGAGGCATGTTTTCATCCTAATAAGTTTTATCATTCAAATTAGGGGGACTAGAAAGATCATCTTCATTAAACATAGCATCCCCAAGCTTGGGACAAACATTAATTACAGCAAATAAATTCTCAAACATGTCATTCTCATCAAACATAGCATCCCCAAGCTTGTGGCTTGGCATATCATAAGAATAATCACTCTCGTCATTAATAGTATGAATAGCACCAACGGTATAACAATTGCTATCATAATAATTTCCCAAGTTGGTGCCAAAAATATTTCCAAGATCAAAAGAAGTATCATTATCTCCCCAATCATAATCATCACAACAAGCAATAGGCATAACAAAATCATCATCAAGTGCATCATCTTCCACAATTATTTTTGATTCATTTTCATGAGGCACAACAATAATAGGAGCAACATTATTTGGGAGAGATACCTTTTTACCTCTATTCTTTCTTCTTTTCTTCTTGTTCACCACATCATGTGTGGGTTTAATTAATATTTTCAAGCTTCTTATTGATGAGATTGGTTGGGTAGGAAGCTCCTCCTCGTTACCTGATTCATCATAATAAACATTAGGAGGGTATTGGGAAATATTTTCCCTTTCATTAGTACTCTCTTCATATTCTATTTGTTTTCTTGACTTGATATAGTTGGCAATATAAGGATTCTCAACGCAATTTACCGCACAAAACATATAAATTTCCTCTAGATCAAAATCAAGAAATCTCTCGAGATTAAATTTTGGAATACCCTTAGTTATACGTTTCATTTCTTCATACCCCAAAAGAAGACTAAGCTCTTTATGATTCTCAAGGGTAATCAAGTTATCACAATTTTTGGACATGATTTGATCATGAAAGAATTTGCAGTGGAGATTTAAATGACCATGTTCATTGCAAAGTTCACAAGGATGGCGAACAAATTATATCTTTCAGCACAATCATCTAGCCTCTCTTGCAACTTTCTCGTTTCTAAATTATTATGCTTCTTACAAAATCTATCTTCCATTTTTGGTGCACAATGGGCTTTTCGTCCTCGGCGGGCCAGAGACGCAGCTGCATAACATTCTTCGGGCCGTCCATGACGGAAAAAACCGTGGTAGAAGCGAGGGCGAGGAAAATATCGGGGAGTTCCCGGTTATGGTGGGTGGTCGGGGCCGAGCGATGCGCATTTCTCTCGTACACGTACGCGTGTGGGTGCGAGGTGTTGGGTTCTAACTGAACCCAAGCGAGGCGTTCGCCTACTGAACCCGAGCGATTGCACTACAGGCTTGCGTTACTGAACCCGAGAGATCGATCGATCTCGCTGTTAACTGAACCCGATCGAGTGATTCCTTCACTACTGCTGCTAACTGAAGCTGATCGAACCTACTGCCTCCTTCCCTTGATGAACTATGAGCATTGTTGGGGGGGGTTGGATGAACAGTTCGCGGTGGGGGGTTGGATGAACAGGACCCCGTGGTAGTAGAGGCCGTTGCCGCTGGATGAACAGGACCCCGATCGAGCCAGTTGGGGGTGGATGAATAGGACCCCGTGGAGGGCTGGATGAACATGACCCCGTGGAGGGCTGGATGAACAGGACCCCATGGAGGGCTGGTTGAGCAGTAGCCGGTGGAGGCTAGATGAATAGTAGCCCCGTGGAGGGGTGGTTGAACAGGACCTCATGGAGAGGGCTGGTTGAACAGTAGCCGGTGGAGGAGCGGTGGAGGCTGGATGAACAGGAGCCCGTGGATGAACAGTGGCTGGTGGAGGCAGGAGGGGAGACGCCGTGGATGAACAGTCGCAGGTGGAGGGTGGAGGAGGTCGACGGTGGATGAACAGTAGCCCGTGGAGGCAATCGACGCTAGAGATGAACAGTAGCCCGTGGAGTCCTGTTTTGTGGTACGCCACACCCCTCCCGATGAACAGGACCCCCGTTTCGACCGTAGCACTCCAACACAAGTTCGTTTCATCCATTTTGCGGTACGCCACACCCCTCCCGATCAAGAGGACCCCGTTTCGACAGTAGGAGGTCCAAGAGAAGTCCGTTTCCTCCGTTTTGCGGTACGCCACACCCCTCCCGGTGAACAAGATCCCGTTTTGACCATGGCTGGTCGAACAGAAGGCCGTTTCCTCCGTTCTGCGGTACGCCAAGCCTCGTTTCGATCGGCTGTTCCGTCCAAGCCGGTTGGCTCCCGATGAACACGACACAGTTTGTCCGTTCCAACCCAGCCGGTTGGCTGCCGATGAACAAGACGCCTTCGCTGCCTCTCCATGTACACGAGCCCTGGCCGTACGTATGCGCGAGTAGGTGTTCGAGACCCCACCCATATGTACGTACGTGGCCGTATTTACTTTCTTGCACCCTGGCTATACGTATGTGTACACGATATTAACGGGACTGCGTGACATGCTACTTGCGCCCCTCTACTACGACACGTGCGCGCCTATACTACGACACGTGCCCTTCCTTACTCGGCCATGGTTCATCACTGCAGCCTGTAGACAAACCGATCGTATGTACGTACACGTTCGCGCCAGAATGACAACGCTACGTACGCTTCAACCAGGTGGGTCCCGACTGTCAGGGAGGATAAGGAGGCACTTCCTTGCGTGCAAAGATGTAGCTGGTGGGTCCCAGCAGTCAGGGGGGAAACATTTTTTTCACAAAATACGGTGGCCCGTCCGGTGGGTCCCTGCTGTCAGGTAGAGGAATCATTATTTTGCGCGTAACAAGGAGGCACTTCATTGCTGTGGCCGTGGACCCGGCTGTCAGCCTCTCCACGTATAGTACTCTTCCGATGGAAGTCGTTCCTTGAGCACATTGACCACGCCGCGCCGAGAGCACCAAGGCGGTGGACGACGGCGAGGCCTAGGAAGGGGACGACGCGGACCCGGGGAAGACGCGGCAGTGGATGCCCACACGGAGAGGAGTACGAGGGTTTACTGGTTCGGCTGCGGTGTGAGGCTGTCGTCTCCGTAGAATAACAGGGGGTGTGGGCGAGTAGAGGGATGGCCTGGCCAGCGGCGGGAGTACTAGGGAGTGGTGAGGTCTCCGTGGCAGCACAGCCGGCCACGGGAGGCAGGAACAGGCGGCACGACCGGCGCTAGTTTGGGCAGCTGGAGCAAGAAGACCAGAGGTTAAAGAAGCACTACGGCCGTTGGATGGACAACATGCGGTCACTGGAGCTGGAATAGTTCATATTGACTAAGTTGACAAAGCCCTCCGTCCGCATCAGTAGGCCCACAAGTCAGCCTCCAACTATGGTGGGTCCCAGCTAGCAGGGGGAGCATTCATTTTTTTGTGCGTAATAAGGAGGCACTTCCTTGCGTGCGAAGATATAGCTGGTGGGTTCGACCTGTCAGCGGGAGGAACATTTTTTTCACAAAATACAGAGGCCGGTGGGTCCCAGCTGTCAGGTGGCGGAATCATTATTTTGGTCGTAATAAGGAGGCATTTCCTTGCGTGCGGCCGTGGACCCAGCTGTCAGCCTCTCCACGTATAGTCCACTTCCGATGGATGTCATTCATTGACCATGTTGACCACGCCGCGCCGAGAGCACCAGGGCGGTGGATGACGGCGAGGCCTAGGAAGGGAACGACATGGAGCCAGGGAAGACTCGATAGTTGTTTCCCAAGCGGAGGGGAGTACGAGGGTCTACTGGTTCGTCTGCTGTCGCCGGAGATTAACAGCAGGTGTAGGTGAGTAGAGGGATGGCTAGGCCAGCGATGGGAGTACGCTGGGGCGGTGAGGCCTGTGCAGAAGCACGACCGGCCACGGGAGGAGGGAGCAGGCAGTCCCGCCGGCACTTGTTTGAGCAGCTGGAGCAGGAAGAGCAGAGATTGAAGAAGCACGACGGCCGTTGGATGGACATCCTGAAGGAAATATGCCCTAGGGGCAATAATAAAGTTGTTATTTATATTTCCTTATATCATGATAAATGTTTATTATTCATGCTAGAATTGTATTAACCAGGAAACTTGATACATGTGTGAATACATAGACAAAACAAAGTGTCCCTAGTATGCCTCTACTTGACTAGCTCGTTAATCAAAGATGGTTAAGTTTCCTGACCATAGACATGTGTTATCATTTGATGAACGGGATCACATCATTAGGAGAATGATGTGATGGACAAGACCATCCGTTAGCTTAGCATAATGATCGTTAAGTTTTATTGCTATTGCTTTCTTCATGACTTATACATATTCCTTTGACTATGAGATTATGCAACTCCCGAATACCGGAGGAACACCTTGTGTGCTATCAAACGTCACAACGTAACTGGGTGATTATAAAGATGCTCTATAGGTGTCTCCGAAGGTGTTTGTTGGGTTGGCATAGATCGAGATTAGGATTTGTCACTCCGACTATCGGAGAGGTATCTCTGGGCCCTCTCGGTAATGCACGTCATGATAAGCCTTGCAAGCAATGTGACTAATTTAGTTAGTTACGGGATGATGCATTATGGAACGAGTAAAGAGACTTGCCGAAATGAGATTGAACTAGGTATGTGATACATCTCCAACGTATCTACTTTTTCTCACGCTTTTCCTCTTGTTTTGGACTCTCATTTGCATGATTTGAATGTAACTAACCCCAGACTGACGCTGTTTTCAGCAGAACTACCATGGTGTTCTTTTTGTGCAGAAATAAAAGTTCTCGGAATGGAACGAAACTCTGCGAGGTTTTTTATATCAATAATAAGAATTTCTAGAGCCAAGACCCACTAGAGAGGGGCCCCTGGTTGGGCACAACCCACCTGGTGGCCCCGCTGACGACCCCCTGATACTATAAATTCACATTATTCCAGAAAAAATCAGGGAGAAAGAATTATCGCGATCCACGAGATGGAGCCGCCGCCAAGCCCTGTTCTTCCTCGCGAGGGCAGATCTAGAGTCCGTTTGGGGCTCCGGAGAGGGGGATCTTCGTTCTTCGTCATCACCAACCCTTCTCCATCGCCAATTCCATGATGCTCCCCACCGGGAGTGAGTAATTCCTTCGTAGGCTCGCCGGTCGGTGAGGAGTTGGATGAGATTCATCATGTAATCGAGTTAGTTTTGTTAGGGCTTGATCCCTAGTATCCACTATGTTCTTAGATTGATGTTGCTATGACTTTGCTATGCTTAATGCTTGTCACTTTGGGCCCGGGTGCCATCAACTCAGATCTGAACCGTTTGTGAATTCATCATTATATCCATGTTTTAGATCCGATCTTGCAAGTTATAGTCACCTACTACGTGTTTTCATTCGGCAACCCCGAAGTGACAACAATCGGGCCCACTCCCGGTGATGACCGTAGTTTGAGGAGTTCATCTATTCACTATGTGTTAATGCTTTTCCGGTTCTCTATTAAAAGGAGGCCTTAATATCCCATAGTTTCCAATATGGACCCCACTGCCACGGGAGGGTAGGACAAAAGATGTCATGCAAGTTCTTTTAATAAAGCACGTATGACTATTTACGGAATACATGCCTACATTATATCGATGAACTGGAGCTAGTGCCATATCGCCCTAGGTTATAACTGTCACATGATGAATATCATCGAACAAGTCACCATTCCAATGCCTACGAATTTATTTATATTGATCTTGCTGCGTTACTATTGCTATCATCACTGTTACACTTGCTACAAATTACTACTATCACTGTTACTGTCACCGTTGCTGCTGTCACTACTATCAAAACTATCAAACTACTTTGCTACTGATCACTCTGCTGCAAATAATTAATCTCCAGGTGTGGTTGAATTGATAACTCAGCTGCTAATACCTTCAAATATTCTTTGGCTCCCCTTGTGTCGAATCTATAAATTTGGGTTAAGTACTTTACCCTCGAAAACTGTTGCGATCCCTTATACTTGTGGGTTATCAGGATGAAGATATCGACGATCGAATCTTGAGCAAGTAACATACCGATGACAAAGGGAATAACGTATGTTGTCATTGCAGTTTTACCGATAAAGATCTTCGTAGAATATGTAGGAACCAATATGAGCATCCAGGTTCCGCTCTTGGTTATTGACCGGAGATGTGTCTCGGTCATGTCTACATAGTTCTCGAACCCGTAGGGTCCGCACGCTTAACGTTCGATGACGATTTGTATTATGAGTTATGTGTTTTGGTGACTGAAGATTGTTCGGAGTCCCGTATGAGATCACAGACATGACGAGGAGTCTCGAAATAGTCGAGGGGTAAAGATTAATATATTGGACGATGATATTCGGACACCAGAATGGTTCCGGATCGTTTCGGGTATTTTTCGGAGAACCGGGAGAATCTGAAGGATCCTAAACCGAAGACATTTCCCTCAAGTACGAGGGGAGGTAAGAAACTGCCATCCAGTTCTACTTTAGATTCACCTTCTGTTATGAGTAAACTTGCAACACCACCACATGCTATCAATTCTAATATGTCGCAAGTTATTGATGATGCTACTTCTGCCATGAATGATGCTTATGATGATGCTAGTACTTTGCTTGATAATGATGATGTGCCACTTGGTGATTTTCTTGATGCACAGATTGCTAGAGTTATACAACATGATGTTGTTGAATCCGATGATGAGCTTGAAACTGAAACTCCTGAAACACCTGCTAGAACTAGCCTTGCTAAATATGAATTTCCTAAGGTACCGGAAGGTTACGTTATCAGTGAAGAATCCACTAGAGATATTCTTGCTTGCAATGATAGAGATGATCTAGAGAAATTACTATGCATGTATAAAGAAAAATCTTTGAATGCTAGAATGAAATGTGATCCTAAGTTTGCTACTTCACCTATCTGTATTGCTGATAAGGATTATGAATTCTCTGTCAACCCAGAGTTAATTACTTTGGTTGAATCTGATCCTTTCCATGGTTATGAAACTGAAACTGTTGTGGCACATCTTACTAAGTTGAATGATATAGCCACCCTTTTTACTCATGATGAGAAAACTCGCTATTAGTTTATTCTCAAATTATTTCCTTTCTCATTAAAGGGTGATGCTAAAGCTTGGTACAATACTCTTACTCCTGGTTGTGTGCGTAGTCCCCAGGATATGATTTATTACTTCTCTGAAAAATATTTTCCTGCTCATAAGAAACAAGCTGCTTTATAGGAAATATTTAACTTTGTGAAACTAAAGAAGAGAGTCTTCCACAAGCTTGGGGGAGGCTTTGCCAGTTACTTAATGCTTTGTGTGATCATCCTCTTAAGAAAAATGAAATACTTGATATCTTCTATAATGGACTAACCGATGCTTCTAGGGACTTCCTAGATAGTTGTGCTGGTTGTGTTTTTAGGGAACGAACTATTGCTCAAGCTGAAGAATTATTGAATAACATATTGAAAAATTATGATGATTGGACTCTTCCTGAACCACCATCTAAACCCACTCCGCAGAAGAGGGGTATATTATATCTCAGTCCCGAAGATATGCAAGAGGCAAAGAAATCTATGATGGAGAAAGGTATTAAAGTTGAGGATGTTAAAAATTTACCTCCTATTGAAGAAATACATGGGCTCAATACACCACCACTGCATAAGGTGGTAGAGGTAAATTCTCTTATGAAGTTCAATGAAAATGATAATCCTCACAATATGCATCCTAGTCAATGCCTCTATGAGTTCGAAAACTACATTAGAGAACAAGATCACTTCAATGCAAATGTTATGAAACAATTGAAATATAATTCTGATATGATTGCTCTCTTGAGTGATTTGTTATTTAGAATTTCAAATGATGTTAGAGGTGTTGGAAAACATGCTTCTATGGTTCAGACTCAGTTAGAACAAGTTGCTAAATCACAAAGAGAATTGCTGGATGAAATGAATCATAATATGCATGACTTTGCTGTTAGAGTTGCAACTAGAGGAGGTAAAATGACTCAGGAACCACTCTATCGTGAGGGACACCCAAAAAGAATTGAAGAAGATTTACAAAGAGCTAACACTAGTGCACCTAGTCCTTCTAAAAGAAAAAGAAAAGGAAAAATGATAGGACTTTGCACACTTCTAGTGAACCTGAAATAGAGAAACCTCCTAATAATAATAATAATGAAACTTCTATCTCTGATGCTGAAACTCAATCTGGTAATGAACACTCACCTAGTGATAATGAAAAAGATAATGATGAGGTTCATGAAGACACTCAACCAAATAATGAAAAAGAACCAGATAATGATGTTGAGATAGAACCACCAGTTGATCTTGATAACCCACAACCTAAAAATAAAATATATGATAAAAGAGACTTCATGGCTAGGAAACACGGTAAAGAAAGAGAACCGTGGGTTCAAAAACCTATGCCTTTTCCACCCAAGTCAACTGAAAAGAATGATGATGAAGAATTTGAACGCTTTGCTGAAATGCTGAGGCCAGTCTTTTTGCGTACTCGCTTGAGTGATATCCTTAAAATGCCTAAGTATATGAAAGACATCATCACTAATAAGAGAAAAATACCGGAAGCTGAAATCTCCACTATGCTGGCTAATTATACTTTCAAAGATGGAGTACCTAAAAAACTTGGAGATCCGGGAATACCAACTATACCTTGCTCTATCAAAAAGAATTATGTGAAAACTGCTTTGTGTGATTTAGGAGCTGGTGTTAGTGTTATGCCTTTCTATTTATATAAAAGACTTGACTTGAACAAACTCACACCTACTGAAATATCTTTGCAAATGGCTGACAACTCAACTGCCATACCTATCGGTATCTGTGAGGATATGCCCATTGTTGTTGCTAATGTTACTATTTTGACTGACTTTGTTATACTTGAGATTCCCGAGGACGACAACATGTCAATTATCCTTGGTAGACCCTTCTTGAATACTGCAGGGGCTGTTATTGATTGCAATAAAAGCAAGGTCACTTTTCATATCAATGGTAATGAGCATACGGTGCACTTTCCAAAGAAACAATTCCAAGTGAATGGTATTAATGTTATTGAAAAATCTCCGACCATCAGTATTGGAAGTTTTCAAATACCTCTACCTACCGTCAAAAAGAAATATGAAATGCTTATTGTTGGGGAGATGCAAATCCCCATTGAGGTAACTTAGTGATTTACGAAAGTTCTTCGGTTTCATGCTAATCGAAAGTGGTTGTTAATAAGACCTGATCAACCTTATTAATGAATCATTTTTGAACGGTATGAAGTTGATGAATTTAGTAAGCACTACTTTCTGTCCCCACTTTTTATTCTCTGTTTTTATTAGTTAAATAAAATAAATGCCATGTTTTGTCTGTATTCTGAATTTCCCGTGCAATAAAAAAATGACCCAAAAATAAAAGTTCTCAGAATACCCTGAAAATTTTATATGATTTTTTCCTGAATATTTAAGAATTTTTGGTGCAAAAATAACCAGAGGGGGTGCACCAGGTGGGCACAACCCACCTGGGCGCGCCAGCACCCCCTAGCGCGCCATAGGGGGTTGTGGTCCCAACATGGGCCCCCTCACTTATCTCTTCGTCCCACATTGTCACCTACCTCCAGAAAAAATCACTCTTGCTCTCTCTCCCGTGTTCTTGAGCTCAAACCCGCAGATTTCGATCTCTCTACTCGAAGCTCTGTTTCCGAAACTATTTTGGGGGATTGTTGCTTGGTATGTGACTCCACCATTTATCCAATTAGTTTTTGTTTTAGTGGTTTATACTTTGAATAAATAGCTACACTTGGTGCTACTGTAGATGTGCTTGCATGTTCAATTCTTAGTGTTCTAAGTAGTTTGAATGCTTGCTATGGCCTCTATGCACCCTATGAGTAGTTGCTATTAGTTTTGTGAAGTTTTGTTGGTAAAATTTTGTGGACTAAAAATTCAGATTTTTGTTCATAGGAAAAATTGTACACGGACATGAATATCTTCAGGAAATTTGGCTCTAAGAAGAACTCCAAGGGTGTTATTGGGGAGTCTTCTAACAGTGATCTCCACCCTCGGAGGTTGGGGGAGGTACGGCCGTGCGAATGGCCGCATAACCCGTTCCGGCAAGAGGATGGAATTCATGAGGAGTTCATGCAATTTATTGCTAATGCCGGCCTCACCGACTTCATTGCAGATGAGTGTGAACAGCACCAAATCCTCACAAACATGTTTGTTCAAAGTTTTACTTTTCTGCCTAGGAATAATCCTCCTAAAGTGAGTTTTGATTTATATGCTGAAAACCATCAGATACCACTTACTGAGTCTTGTAACATATGCATGATCCCGTCTGATGGGAGCTTGGCTAAGCCTAGACCGGCCGAGTTTGAGGATTTCTGTTGCACTTTGACAGTGGGTGATGAGAGGAGAGTGTCAGCCATCACTGCTGGTGGCTTACATTTTCCTGCTGTTCGTTACTTTGCATATTTCATTACCAAGTGCTTGCTTGCTAGGGAGAAGGTCAGTGCACTTAGTTCACCAGACCTTGCTGTTTTATGTCGTGTAGTTAAGGGCGACAACACTTATAGCTTGGGAGCTATTGTGGCTCGTCGCCTCCACCTTAATAAATCCCAGGGCAAAATACATGGTGGGATTTTTGCTACTCGGTTGGCGGCTCATTTTGAGGTTGAGTTACGCCCTCATGATTACCCTCTGACCAAGGTTTACCTAGACCAGGCAGCCATGTATCACCATCACTTTCTTGCACATGATAGTCCTAACATTGCCATTCCTTATAACTTGGTCTATAGCGTTGACACTCCTGATGTTATCCCTTTGCCTGCACCTGCTTTGTTTGATTCTGTTGCCAGGGGCGGATACCGGATTATGCCTGCAAACATCCTCGCCTACTGGAACGCTCACGCTGCTGCAGAGGTTGCACAGGCACCTCAGCAGTGGGATGTGTGGATACCACCTCCTCAGGATCCCTACTACCCTCCAGGCTACTGGTCGATTACCAACTTAGGCCAAAAGCCTAAGCTTGGGGGAGTACGTGTTTCTCACCGACATTACATTCATGTTCACATATCATTCCATTTGTCGTTGGTCACACTTTTTCATTGTATTATCCATGCTTAGATTTATTTTCTTGCTTTCTTCTTGTGTGTTTGAAAAACTTTAAGAAAAACCAAAAAAAATTAGTTGTAGTAATTTACTTTCTATGCATGCTTAGTAGTAGCACTAAAAAGAAAATCCAAAAAGATTTCCTTGTTCTTCTTTTGCTTGTTGGGAGCTTTCCCGTGTAAATAGTTTTTCTCGTTTTTGCTTTTTATTTGCTTGTTGAAGAAAACCAAAAACTCCAAAAATATTTCAGTGTGTTTCTCTGAATTTCTTTTCTTTTTATTCGAGTTGTACCGAGGAGAAGACCACGATGAAAATGTTGAGTGGCTCTCATATGAATAACTGTTGAACTAATAAGAGCCCATTTACCTTGTCTTCTCCTGTTGAATAAAATGTTTTGCAGATTCCAGCTTAGTCCATGGCACTCTTGCACTATTATTATTTTCTTATCATTCGGTCGTGCAAGTGAAAGGCAATAATGACGATATTCGATGAGCTGGCCGTGGCAAAGAGAAACTGGTATGAACTCGACTTGTTCTTGTTGTGTAAATATGTTTAACCTAGTGCCCATGATTCAGCCCATTATGATTAAACATGTTTGCAATGACAATTAGAGATTATAGTTTCTCATGCCATGCATAAGTAGCTGGGAGTTGATAATGATTTATCTTGGATATCAACATAGCGTTAAAATGATTGTGATGTAGTATGATGATATGGTATCCTCCTCTGAATGTTCGAGTGGCTTGACTTGGTACATGTTCATGCATGTAGTTGAATCAAAACCAACATAGCCTCTATAATATTTATGTTCATGGTGTTCATATCCTACTCATGCTAGTGTCCAATGTTACTTATGCATAATGCCTGGTCATGATCGTTGTTGCTCTCTAGCTGGCCGCTTCCCAATCTTAATTGCTAGCCTTCGCCTGTACTAAGTGGGAATTCTGCTTGTACGTCAAAACCCTGAACCCAAAGTTATTCCAGATGAGTCCACCATACCTACCTATATACGGTATTACCCTGCCGTCCTAAGTAAATTTGCATGTGCCACCTCTAAAAACTTCTAAAATTATCCGTTTTGTGTGCCTAAATCGTTCATGGAACGACAGGAGGTGGTCGATATCTTCCGTGCTAAGCGGGTTATCCTCAGGTCGAGTGTTTATTCACTCGCCATCGCTCGAGGAAATGGGCGGTAATAGGGATTCCCAGTCCCGAACTCAAAAATGCAAATAATTAAACAAAACTCCCCCGGGACTGATGTTGGTATGGACGACACCCGTTATTTCGGACAAGCCGTGGAGTGTGATTGATGGTGGAGGGGGAGCAAACCTTTACTTTTACCTCTTGGGAACCGCCACTAGCGTGCTTAGCATGGAAGATGTTGATAACTGATGTCCATGAAGTGAATAAGAAGGGTGCATGTCTCAAAATAATCATTTATCTCAGTTTTAAAAATTCAGCTCTGGCACCTCTGCAAATCACCGCTTCCCTCTGTGAAGGGACCTTCTATTTACTTTTATGTTGTGTCACCACCTTCTAAAAACAAGCACCAGAAACTGAGTAAAGCACAGTTGTCATGATTTATGCATTGTGTATAGCTAATGTTGGGTGCATCATGACTGGATCTTTTCTACCATGAATTACAATGTTTAGTCGCTGCTTGAACTTTGGAGGTGCTTTGCATTTATGTTTTGCGGTCTCAGAAAGGGCTAGCGAGATACCACTATTGTCATATTATATCATGGTTGTTTTGACAACATGTTGCTGTTTGAGATATCTTATTATCGCTCCCTAGCTGATTATGTCAATGATATGAGTTAATATAATCTTTAAATGTTATTGTTGACATGGTTAGTTATAATGTTGGCTGAAAACCTGGGTGCTGTTTAAGCTTATTTATGCAAACAAGAGCAAAAGAGTTCATAAAATTTTTCTTTCTCACTTTCAGTTTATCAACTAAATTGCTTGAGGACAAGCAAAGGTTTAAGCTTGGGGGAGTTGGTACGTCTCTAACGTATCTACTTTTTCTCATGCTTTTCCTCTTGTTTTGGACTCTAATTTGCATGATTTGAATGAAACTAACCCCGGACTGATGCTGTTTTCAACAGAACTACCGTTTTTGTGCAGAAATAAAAGTTCTCGGAATGGAACGAAACTTTGCGAGGATTTTTTATATCAATAATAATAATTTATGGAGCCAAGACCCACTATAGAGGGGCCCCTGGTTGGGCACAACCCACCTGGTGGCCCCACTGACGACCCCCCTGATACTATAAATTCACATTATTGCAGAAAAAATTAGGGAGAAAGAATTATCGTGATCCACGAGACGGAGCCGCCGCCAAGACCTGTTCTTCCTCGGGACGGCAGATCTAGAGTCCCTTTGGGGCTCCGGAGAGGGGGATCTTCGTTCTTCGTCATCACCAACCCTTCTCCATCGCCAATTCCATGATGCTCCCCACCGGGAGTTAGTAATTCCTTCGTAGGCTCGCTGGTCGGTGAGGAGTTGGATGAGATTCATCATGTAATCGAGTTAGTTTTGTTAGAGCTTGATCCCTAGTATCCACTATGTTCTTAGATTGATGTTGCTATGACTTTGCTATGCTTAATGCTTGTCACTTTGGGCCCGGGTGCCATGAACTCAGATCTGAACCGTTTGTGAATTCATCATTATATCCATCTTTTAGATCCCATCTTGCAAGTTATAGTCACCTACTACGTGTTATGATCCGGCAACCCCGGAGTGACAACAACCGGGCCCACTCCCGGTGATGACCGTAGTTTGAGGAGTTCATGTATTCACTATGTGTTAATGCTTTGTTCCGGTTCTCTATTAAAAGGAGGCCTTAACATCCCTTAGTTTCCAATATGGACCCCGCTGCCATGGGAGGGTAGGACAAAAGATGTCATGTAAGTTCTTTTAATAAAGCACGTATGACTATTTACGGAATACATGCCTACATTATATCGATGAACTGGAGCTAGTGCCATATCTCCCTAGGTTATAACTGTGACATGATGAATATCATCCAACAAGTCACCGATCCAATGCCTACGAATTTATTTATACTGATCTTGCTGCGTTACTATTGCTATCATCACTGTTACACTTGCTACAAATTACTGCTATCACTGTTACCGTTGCTGCTGTCACTAGTATCAAAACTATCAAACTACTTTGGTACTGATCACTCTGCTGCAGATAATTAATCTCCAGGTGTGGTTGAATTAACAACTCAGCTGCTAATACCTTCAAATATTCTTTGGCTCCCCTTGTGTCGAATCTATAAATTTGGGTTAAATACTTTACCCTCGAAAACTGTTGCGATCCCCTATACTTGTGGGTTATCAGTATGAAGATACCACGATCGAATCTCGGGCAAGTAACATACCGATGACAAAGGGAATAAGGTATGTTGTCATTGCGGTTTTACCGATAAAGATCTTCGTAGAATATGTAGGAACCAATATGAGCATCCAGGTTCCGCTCTTGGTTATTGACCGGAGATGTGTCTCGGTCATGTCTACATAGTTCTCGAACCCATAGGGTCCGCACGCTTAACGTTCGATGACGATTTGTATTATGAGTTATGTGTTTTGGTGACCGAAGATTGTTCGGATTCCCGTATGAGATCACGGACATGACGAGGAGTCTCGAAATAGTCAAGAGGTAAAGATTCACATATTGGACGATGATATTCGGACACCAGAATGGTTTCGGATCGTTTCGGGTATTTTTCGGAGAACCGGGAGGTTACCGGAACCCCCCGGGAAAGTAATGGGCCATCATGGGCCGTAGAGGAGAGAGAGGGGAGCCCACAAGGGGTGCCCCCCATGGGCTGTCCGAATTGGACAAGGGGAAGGGGGCGCGGCCCCCCTTTCCCTCTCCTTCCCCCTTTCCACCTCCATGAGAAGGAATAAGAGGGGGGGAATCCTACTAGGACTAGGAGTCCTAGTAGGACTCCCCCCACTTGGAGCGCCCCCTAGGGCCGGCCTCCTCCCTCTCCCTCCTTTATATACGTGGCCAGGTGATGACCCACAAGTATAGGGGATCAATTGTAGCTCTTTTCGATAAGTAAGAGTGGCAAACCCAACGAGGAGCAGAAGGAAATGACAAGTAGTTTTCAGTAAGGTAATGTCTGCAAGTGCTGAAATTATAAGTAGCGGAGTAGTTTGATAGCAAGATAATTTGTAACGAGCAAGTAACGATAGTAGTAACAAAAGTGCAGCAAGGTAGCCCAATCCTTTTGAGGCAAAGGATAGGCCAAAACGGTATCTTATGATAAGCAAAGCGTTATTGAGGGTACACGGGAATTTCATCTAGTCACTTTCATCATGTTGGTTTAATTCGTGTTCGCTACTTTTGACAATTTGATATGTGGGTGGACCGGTGCCTAGGTGTTGTTCTTACTTGAACAAACCTCCTACTTATGATTAACCCTCCCGTAAGCATCCGCAACTACGAGAAAAGTATTATGAATAAATTCTAACCACAGCATTAAACTTTTGGATCCAATCGGTCCCTTACGGAATAACACATAAACTGGGGTTTAAGCTTCTGTCACTCTCGCAACCCATCATCTAATTGCTACTCCACAATGCATTCCCTTAGGCCCAAATATGGCGAAGTGTCATGTAGTCGACATTCACATGACACCACTAAGGGAATAACAACATACATACTATCAAAATATCGAACACATATCAAATTCACATGATTACTTGCAACATGATTTCTCCCGTGACCTCAAGAAAAAAAGTAATTACTCACAAATGAACATACTCATGATTAGAGGAGTATTAAATAGCATATTGGATCTGAACATATAATCTTCCACCAAATAAACCATATAGTAATCAACTACAAGATGTAATCGACACTACTAGTCACCCACAAGCACCAATCTATAGTTCCGGTAACAAGATTGAACACAAGAGATGAACTAGGGTTTGAGATGAGATGGTGCTGTTGAAGATGTTGATGGAGATTGCCCTCCCCAAGATGGGAGAGTTGTTGGTGATGATGATGACGATGATTTCCCCCCTCCGGGAGGGAAGTTCCCCCTGCGGAATTGCTCCGCCGGAGGGCAAAAGTGCTCCTGCCCAAGTTCCGCCTCGAGAAGGCGGCGCTCCATCCAGAAAGTCCTCTCTTTATTTTTTCTATGTCAAAATGACTTATATACCAGAAGTTGGGCACTGGAGGTGGGCCTGGGTGAGCGCAACCCACCAAGGCGCGCCTGGGCTCCCTGGCGCGCCCAGGTGGGTTGTGCCCACCTGGTGGGCCCGCTTTGGTAGTTATTTGCTGCAATAATTCTTAAATATTCCATAAAAAATCTCTGTGAAGTTTCAGCTTGTTTGGAGTTGTGCAGAATAGCTGGCCTGACGTAGCGTTTCCAGGTCCAGATTTCCAGCTGCCGGAATCCTCCCTCTTGGTGTATGCCTTGCAAATTATGAGAGAAAAGGCATTAGAATTACTCCAAAAAGCATTATTATGGATAAAAATATTATAAATAACAGTAAGAAAACATGATGCAAAATGGACATATCAACTCCCCCAAGCTTAGACCTCGCTTGTCCTCAAGCGAAAACCGAAATAGAAAAACATGTCCACATGCTTTGAGAGAGAGGTGTCGATAAAAACAAGGGATAATTGATTTTATACCCTTAGTTGGGTCACACTCGACAGATTTACCCCTAGTTTCCGAAAACCCTCGGTTTTGCCCAAGCCCGTTTGCTCCTCTTATGGTTTTGCCCTTCCGTCACGTTTCCATCCAGTTAGTGCCGTTTGAACGTCTGTTGACCGTCTATGGACTTTTCGTTGGACTTATTTACCCCTGCTTCCTCACTCTGTCACTAGACACTTCCAAGTGGGACCCATCACTCAGAAAACATCCCTCTCTCTTCTCACTAACATGTGGGACCCACAATGGACCAAATATCTCTTA
Source organism: Triticum aestivum (assembly GCF_018294505.1). Taxonomy (NCBI): domain Eukaryota; kingdom Viridiplantae; phylum Streptophyta; class Magnoliopsida; order Poales; family Poaceae; genus Triticum; species Triticum aestivum. The sequence goes on from NC_057802.1 coordinate 98,213,909, forward strand.
ACGGACACTGCCATATTGTAAACATAATATCAATTTTGCATTACCTTTTTATGCAATAATTAACACTGCATAAGCTAACTAAAACACCAGTAATTAACACAAATAAGTACTTAAGGTCGGTCTCATCTCGAATATAATTAATCATCAATACATAGTTGCCAGCATACTAGCTAATTTGCGTCAAGTGTTAAAAATGCTGGGTCAACGATTGAAAACACGCCGTCTGAAGGTCGAGTATGAGCTCGCCGGAGCCAAAGGAATCGGCGCCGGAGCTCGTCGGAGCCAAAGGAATCAACGTGGGAGCTCGCCGGAGCACCCGGAATCGGCGCCAGAGCTCACTAGATCCTCTCGCCCGTGCGTCCCCATGACGGACGCTTGGCCACCGCCGCTGCAGCGTGGAAGGAGGCCCGGGGGAGGGTCAACGGGGCGCTTTGGATCTGGGCCAACGGGGGGCATCGACGTTGGCTGGCCCACGTTGGCGTGGACGAGGGTCCACGCGGACGTCGGCGGCAAACGGATCCAGAGGTGGACTTCCATGGGCCGCGGCCATGGGGCTTCGGTGTTGCTCCCTACTACTATTGAGGAAGAGAAAAGAGTAGGGTGAGAGATAGAGTGAATCCAGAAGATAGGGAGAGGGAAGGAGGAGAGGAAAGAGCATGGGCAGGGCAGCACTCACACTCGGCCTCGACAGATCGGGGGCGGAGACGAGGTAGATCAGGGCCGAGACGAGGTGGATCTGGGGCGTGGAGACGAGGAGAATCGGGGTGGTTCTCCTCCTACGGGCGCTCGGGATCGATGGCTCCACCACCGACGGGACCGCCGTTGGCCTCCCCCGCTAGCCATCGATGGGATATGTGGCTCCACCGCCGACATGATTTGAGAGAGAGAGAGAGAGAGGAAGGGGATCTGATACTAGGGTTTGACCGATGGGATATAAATAAAAGTGAACCTTGGATGGTTTTTGGACGGATGGGTCCCACTTGGCAGTGTCTCACTAGAGAGTGAAGACGCAGGGGCAAATAAGTCCAACGAAAAGTCCATAGACGGTCAACAGACGGTCAAACAACACTAACTAGATGGAAACGTGACGGAAGGGCAAAACCATAAGAGGAGCAAACCGGCTTGGGCAAAACCGAGGGTTTTCAGAAACTAGGGATAAGCCTATCGAGTGTGACCCAACTAAGGGTATAAAATCAATTATCCCTAAAAACAAAATACGGACATAGAAGCATCATGTTGATTATTATAACAGCAACAAATTTAAGCATAAGACTTTTATCATATAATTCTCATGAATAAGTAACAGTTCATCACACAAACGAAGTACAAAGCAAAAACTCTATTAGAAACCAACAAACTATGTTCTCAGTCAACTTTGCAACTACAATTCATCATCTTTTCAGGAAGGGTCACCTGTCAGAGCCTTTGGGCAAGTCCACATACTCAACCATCATATAGTCTTCTATGATTGCTAACACTCACCGTGTACACATGAGCAAAAATTTTCAACCGGACACATAGAAATATAGGGGCTTATAGTTTCGCCTCCCAACATATTCACCTCAAGGGTGATGTCAACAATAACAACTCATGCTATCTATATTCAACTGGACATATGTGCCTAGATCTTTCCTCACCACATGTTACTTGCCAAAGGATAAAAATAAAAGGGAATAGAAGAAAAACTTTGACTCTTTGCATAAAAGTAAATACATAAAAGTAAAAGACAGGCCCTTCGCAGAGAGAAGAAGAAGTTGCCATGCGCTTATTTGTTTGTATGCTCAATCCCTTAGTGCAAAAGAACGTCAAGTTGTATTGCCCCTTAAGATGACAACCTTTATTATGCAGTCTGTCACTTTTATTGTTTGTCATCCAAGTTCGTACAACACTCAATTTTCTCTTACACTAAATGATCTCACACTTTTAGAAGCAATTTTTATTGCCTTTTTGCACCGATGACAACTTACTTGAGGGATCTTGCTCAATTCCTAGGTAGGTATGGTGGACACTCGAAAATAAGATTTGGGTTTAAGGGTTTTTGGATGCACAAGTAGTATCTCTACTTAGTGCGGAATTTTTGGCTAGCAAAGATAGGGGCAAGCACCACATGTTGAAGGATCTATGACAATATGACTTCTATGTGAATATAAACAAACATAAACCATTAAGTTGTCTTCCTTGAACAACGTCAACAATTTTGGCATATAATATTTTGATGAGGGCTCACAATCACAAAAGATTTCTAGGATAGTACATTTATATGTGAATCTTCTCTTCCCTTATTAATTCTTTCATGAGTTGCATCATTTACTAATACTATGTTTGTCAATCTCTAATAAAATTCCCTACTTATACTTTTCCTTATGTGGTGCCATCACCTACCATAGGATTAGTATATGATATTATTAATTTATTTCCTTTCTTTTATTTATTTCCTTTCTCCTTTTCTTTCTTTCTTTCTTATTTCTTTTCTTTAATTGCAGCATGAAAGTAGAGAAAGCGAAAACTCAAACTAAACTTTATTATATAACTTGCACATGATTACAATGATAGATCACTAAGCAAACTCTCAAGGAGGAAAGGATCGAACTAAACTTTTATTCATCTAAAGGCAAAAAGATCGAACTGAGATAAGTAAAAGCAAAAAGATAGTGGGATGATACGATACCGGGGCACCTCCCCCAAGCTTGGCGGAAGCCAAGGGGAGTGCCCATACCCGATGCTCAGTTCTCCTTTGGTGGTGAAGAAGCGATCCTATCCTTAAGGATCAAGAGATTCTCCAACCGACGGATGATGCTCCGGAGATAGATGATATGGTCTTGATGCAGAATATTTTCGCGAGTGAGATACTTATTTTGTATGCGAACTATATCAATGACACGAAAAGCTTCAATCTCAGCAGGAGTAAGGTGAGTAAGGTAGGGCTTAAGGATATCTTCCTCCTCCTCCTCGGCCAGCAATGCTTGTGCAGCCACCGGGGATGGATCTACGGTAGCTTCCTTGCCCTTGTCTCCCTTGACGGCGTCCATAGGCTCCTCCCTCTTCGTCTCGATCTTCATCAGCCAAGCATCTTCTTCTATGTTGTTTGAGGAGCAGGAAGACATGATGCCTGGCTTGATAAATCTGACCGGAAATAGCAAGAAGGAGAACAGAGGATTTATCCGTGATACGGTGATCAACAGGTTCGGGAAGTATATATAGATTTGTTTTAGCTTGGGGGACAAGCATACAGAAGAAAAACAGAGTCTGGAAGGTGTCCCAGGTGGGCACAACCCACCTTGGGCGCGCCAGGCTAGCGCGCCATGGTGTCTTGTGCCCACCAGGGGACGCTTCCTGGAAGTTTCCTTATTTCCAAAATTCTTAAATATTCCAAAACTGATAAAGGATATTTTTGCGAATTTTTCGGAGTCCGTTTACTTACCGTATCACATACCTCCTTATTTTCACGATTCTGGAGTGTTCCGGAAGGACTCTTTTATGTGTTCTTCTGGTGTCAAAGTTTAGATAATATTACTTTCAACATTAATGGGCGTACCTGAGATATAATGCTTTATTCGTTGTCCATTGACAACCTTCGGGTTAGTACCTTCGGAATTATATATTTTGATGGCTCCAGACCGGTAAACCTCCTCGATAACATAGGGGCCTTCCCATTTTGAGAGGAGTTTTCCTGCAAAGAATCTAAAATGAGAGTTGTACAAAAGAACATATTCTCCAACTTTAAACTCACGCTTTTAGATTCTTTTGTCATGCCATCTTTTAACTTTTTCTTTGAATAATTTTGCATTTTCATAAGCTTGGGTTCTCCATTCATCTAATGAGCTTATATCAAATAACCTCTTTTCACCAGCAAGTTTGAAATCATAATTGAGTTCTTTAACTTGCCCAATATGCTTTATGTTCTAACTCAAGAGGCAAATGACAAGCTTTTCCATAAACCATTTTATAAGGAGACATACCCATAGGATTTTTATATGCTGTTCTATAAGCCCAAAGTGCATCATCTAATTTCTTAGACCAATTCTTTCCTGGACCTATTGACAGTCTTTTGCAAAATTAATTTTATTTCTCTATTGCTAAGTTCAACTTGACCACTAGACTGAGGATGATAGGGTGATGCAATTCTATGGTTAACATCATACTTGGCAAGCATTTACGGAAAGCACCATGAATAAAGTGTGAACCACCATCAGTCATTAAATATCTAGGGACTCCAAACCTTTGGAAAATAACTTCCTTAAGCATTTTAATAGAGGTGTTGTGATCAGCACTACTGGTTGGAATAGCTTCTACCCATTAGTAACATAATCAACAGCAACCAAAATATGTGTATACCCATTAGAGGAAGGAAAAGGTCCCATGTAATCAAATCCCCAAACATCAAATGGTTCAACAACAAGTGAATAGTTCATATGCATTTCTTGACGCTTACCGATATTACCTATTCTTTGGCATTCATCACAAGATGAGACAACCTTACGGGCATCCTTGAAGAGAGTAGGACAATAAAATCCAGACTGCAATACCTTATGAGCAGTTCTATCTCCAGCATGATGCCCTCCATAAGCTTCGGAGTAACATTTTCGTAGGATTTGTCCCTGTTCATGCTCAGGTACACAACGTCTAATAATACCATCTACTCTGTCTTTATAAAGATGTGGGTCATCTCAAAAGTAATGTCTTAAATCATAGAAGAATGTTTTCTTTTGTTGGTATGTAAAGCTAGGTGGCAAATATTTAGCAACAATGTAATTATCATAGTCAGCATACCAAGGAGTACTATGAGAAACATTTATTGCAGCTAACTGCTCACCAGGAAAACTATCATCAATAGGAAGTGGGTCATCAAGCACATTTTCAAGCCTAGACAAGTTATCAGCTACGGGGTTCTCAGCTCCTTTTCTATCAATGATATGTAAATCAAATTCTTGTAGCAAAAGAACCCAATGAATAAGTCTAGGTTTAGCATCTTTCTTTTCCATAAGATATTTAATAGCAGCATGGTCTATGTGAAAAGTTACTTTGGAATCAACAATATAAGGTCTAAATTTATCACAAGCAAACACCACTGCTAAGACTTCTTTTCCAGTAGTAGCATAATTTCTTCGAGCACTGTCTAGAGTTTTACTAGCATAATGAATAACATTCAATTTGTTATCAACTCTTTGTCCTAGAATAGCACCAACAGCATAATCACTAGCATCACACATAATTTCAAAAGGCAAGTTCCAATCAGGTAGTTGAACAATAGGTGCAGAAATTAAGGCTTTCTTGTGTGTTTCAAAGGCTTCTAAACAATCATCATCAAAAACAAAATGAATATCCTTCTGCAAAAGATTAGTGAGAGGCCTAGATAGAAAAGTCCTCGATAAATCTCCTATAGAAACCAGCATGACCTAGGAAACTACGAATACCTTTTATATCTTTAGGACATGGCATTTTCTCAATTGCATCAACCTTAGCTTTGTCCACTTTAATACCTATTTCAGAAATTTAATGACCCAAGACAATGCCTTCATTTACCATAAAGTGGCACTTCTCCCAATTCAAGACAAGATTTGTTTGTTCACATCTCTGCAAAACTCGCTCAAGATTGCTTAAACAAACATCAAAAGACTTCCCATGAATAGAAAAGTCATCCATGAAAACCTCAACAATCTTTTCACAGAAGTCGGAGAATATAACAGTCATACATCTTTGAAAGGTAGCAGGTGCATTACATAAACCAAAAGGCATACGTCTATAAGCATAGGTTCCAAAAGGACAAGTAAAAGTGGTCTTTTCTTGATCAGGATGAGAAATAGGTATTTGTGAAAAGCCAGAATATCCATCAAGGAAGCAAAAGTGTGTGTGCTTAGATAATATTTTAAGCATTTGATCAATAAAAGGCAAAGGGTAATGATCTTTTCTAGTTGCTTTATTTAATTGTCTAAAATCAGTTACCATTCTATAGCCTGTAACAATTCTTTGTGGAATAAGTTCATTTTTATCATAAGTACTTGTAAACACTGTTGGTGCTCACTGGTACGCGTCGGTCCTAAACAAACGGTTTTTAACCCCTTTCCGCGATGGCATTCGGAACCGTCGCCAAGTGAGTGTGGGTGATAGGGGGGTCCTTCCCACACGACCCAGAAACCGTTGGGGATATGCTCTCCTGGCACACACGCTCGGCAAAATGAGGTCGTGTGCGACCGGCGAGTACTCAAATACAAAAATACGTATAGTAGTGCTAAAAAAATACAATTATACAGGCGAAATCATTTCCGGTCGTAAGTACATCCCACACAGTCAGTCACCACTAAATGTTTCCATTCGTATATACATCCCACACAGTCACTACAAGGAAAACATTTGCGCAAGGTGGCGTAACGCAAATAGTTTTGAAGAGAATGTCGTGTGTGATTGTTCATTGATCCAACACGGTTTATTCCTAGGAACTGTGTGCGTTGCCTGAGGTCATCGCCCACGGTAGTTTCTCATTAACCGTTTGCAATAGGAAAACCCAATTAGCAAGCTAATTGGCTAATTAGCGGGCTAATTGCCCTATTATTAATAATCCATTTACTAATCTAATTGATATTCATATTAAGCACATGATATATTCCATTTCCATATTAAGGAAGCGGGATTTCATAATTGAAATACATCGGAGTACAACATGATATAGCTTCAGCACTCAGCTACCCCATTACACAATTGCACCAGCAGCAAGTTTCACATGCAACATCTAGAAGCTTTCGAAATTAGCATCATAGACGGTACATAGAGAGATGCATTTCATCTGGAAAACTGCTGAAGCGGAAGGCGAATATTGAGCCTTCATTCATGTTGAAGGTCTTTGCAACTTTAGGCCAGTGCCTGTGGATGATTGACCGTCCATCCTTCCACCTCTTCAGGAACACTTCAATATTGAACCGTGGGTGTTGTATGAAAACTTTCCTCGCCTCCTGACCACAGAGGTGGTTTGAGAGGTAATCATCAGTGAAGCCTGAAAACAAGGATGTGCATAAATATCTTCTCTATATTGGAAATGGGGCAAAGGAATACAAAAAGGCAAGGTATAATAGTTAGTACCATCTTGTAAACCTCAGTGCTTCCCATTGTTTCCCTGCAACACATATAAGGTAGTTAGTCATCAGGTTAAGTAAGGGTTCACATGCTATCAGTAAAATATGTTGATGATAAATAAGCACATTGCAGATTCATCAGATTAATTCAAGCCACATGGAAAACCCATTTATCCAAACCAAGCATGATTAAGAACTAGGAAATATAGCACTTGTATATGTTTCTCATGTATTAAGTGCAGCCAAATTCGATTTATTCCTCACATGGTATACAATAACAGAATGCAGCCACAACAATTGAACATCGCATTGCAGAATTGAACCAAGCAGTTAACTAAACACCACAACAAATGAACCAAACGTTAACTGAGCACCACATTGCACAATATAACATACTCCTAATAGAAGATCAGACAGTTAACCAAACCAAGCATGCTTAACAACTTGGAAATATAGCAATTGTATTTGTTTCTCATGTATTTAGTACAACCAAATTCGATTTATTCCTCACATGGTATACAATAAGAGAATGCAGCCACAACAATTGAACATCGCATTGCAGAATTGAACCAAGCAGTTAACTAAACACCACAACAAATGAACCAAACGTTAACTGAGCACCACATTGCACAATATAACATACTCCTAATAGAAGATCAGACAGTTAACCAAACCAAGCATGCTTAACAACTTGGAAATATAGCAATTGTATTTGTTTCTCATGTATTTAGTACAGCCAAATTCGATTTATTCCTCACATGGTATACAATAACAGAATGCAGCCACAACAATTGAACATCGCATTGCAGAATTGAACCAAGCAGTTAACTAAACACCACAACAAGTGAACCAAGCCACAACAAATGAACCAAGCAGTTAACTAAACACCAATTGAACAATATAACATACTCCTAATAGAAGATCAGACAGTTAACCAAACCAAGCATGCTTAACAACTTGGAAATATTGCACCCTGAAGAATTGAACATCACATTTGCAGAATTGAACCAAGCAGTTAATTGAACACCACATTGCACGACATATACAACATATACACTATAGCAGTAGATTGCATGGTGAAAGTAGATAGCACAATTCACTAGAATTTGTTAAGGAAAGGCAGTAGCTAGCAAACTGAACATGGGTCCTTATAGTGAGCTAATAAGACAAGCTACTCCTCATTGTCGGAGATATCGATGACGATTGGCTCCTTGGACATGGAAGAGGGTGAGGCCTCCGCATCGTGGGTGCCCTCGTTGTAGTGGTGAGTTGCCTGAGCCGCTCCGGGCACCAACCTGCTGGGTCTCGAGATGAGGTAAGCACATGCACGCTGAGAAAACACCTCGTAGTCTTTGTCGAAGGCACCGACGGTGGCCTCGAGAAAACGCCACGAACTGTCGTTTAAAGCAGCCAACCGCGTCGCGGCGTCGGCGCGCGAGGCGTCAACGGTGGCCTCGACGGCGAGGTGCTCCTCCAAGATCTGGGGGTCGGCACGAATGGCAGCCATCGCGACCTCATCCGCGCGTGCGGCTGCGATGTGCTTTTCCGCTTGCCAAATGCTCCTTGAGGTCCTGGCTATACTGTGTGCACCATGGCTTAGGCCGGTGCTTATTTGGTGGAGGGTCGGTGATTTGGGTGGAAGGTGTCGCGCTCGCGCCGGCGGTCGGGGCAGGTGGGATGTGGAAGGAGGAGGAGGATGGGGGTCGGGTGTGGATTACCTGCCTGGATAGGCGAGGCCGAGCAGCGTGAAGGAGGGTCGCCGGCGAGGAGGCGGCGGTGCTGCAAGCAAGGAGTGAAGGTTTCAACTTGGAAAGGAAGGCGGAAACAGGGGGAAATGTCAGCTTTTTGGTAAGGGGGAGGGGGCGGGGAGGTAGATATTTCCGCGGAAGCCAAAAATTTGGAATCGCTTCGGCCAAAAAACTGCGCGCAAAGTGTCATCAGACACGGTCCCTTATTCAGACACGGTCCAAAGATATTTTGTGCTGCATCTCACACGGTTGGTTATAATAAACTGTGTGGGATCTACTTGATTTTTGGTCTTGATTTGAATTACATAATGGGGTCACAGCGGCCATGGACGGTGTTTGAATTGCTAGACCTTTTATCTGCAGTGATCATAAAAGAATTGGAATTATTCAGGGTTCGTTTGGACATTTTTATGCATTAAGTGAGTTTTCAATGCATTTATGTGCATAATTCAAATTTGAACTACATGCACATGCTCCAGTGCATATAAATTCGTTGAAAAATCAAATCTTTGTCCTTGGGTGCATGCTTAGGTCCCATGCAAGAAATGGGAATGAATTTCAAACACCATGGCACCGTTGATTGCCGGCAAAACATTGAGATGCCTGGTTTTTAAATTCTATTAAATCCAAAACTCGTCTGAAATTCATGAAACTTGGCATGCTATCATGGAGCGGCATCAACATGCCGTGGTACAAATTTTGTCCCATTTGGGGCAGGTTTGGGTATATGCTTCTCACAAACCGGAGCTTCTCACAACAAGCATGATGGTTTTCGGTAGGGAACGTCCCACCTTTGGGGACGAAATGATATCCATTGCCTCTTATTGCTTTCAAATTTTTTTCTCGTGTCAACATAGAACAACAGGAGTGTTGTGTGAATTTTTGTGATTTTTCGGGGTTCGTTTGGACATTTTTATGCATTAACTGAGTTTTCAATGCATTTATGTGCATAATTCAAATTTGAACTACATGCGCATGCTCCAGTGCATATAAATTGGTTGAAAAATCAAATCTGTGTCCTTGGGTGCATGCTTAGGTCCCATGCAAGAAATGGGAATGAATTTCAAACACCAGGGCACCGTTGATTGCCGGCAAAACATTGAGATGCCTGGTTTTTAAATTCTAGTAAATCCAAAACTCGTCTGAAATTCATGAAACTTGGCATGCTATCATGGAGCGGCATCAACATGCCGTGGTAAAATTTTGTCCCATTTGGGGCAGGTTTGGGTATATGCTTCTCACAAACCGGAGCTTCTCACAACAAGCATGATGGTTTTCGGTAGGGAACGTCCCACCTTTGGGGACGAAACGATATCCATTGCCTCTTATTGCTTTCAATTTTTTTCTCGTGTCAACATAGAACAACAGGAGTGTTGTGTGAATTTTTGTGATTTTTCGGGGTTCGTTTGGACATTTTTATGCATTAACTGAGTTTTCAATGCATTTATGTGCATAATTCAAATTTGAACTACATGCGCATGCTCCAGTGCATATAAATTGGTTGAAAAATCAAATCTGTGTCCTTGGGTGCATGCTTAGGTCCCATGCAAGAAATGGGAATGAATTTCAAACACCAGGGCACCGTTGATTGCCGGCAAAACATTGAGATGCCTGGTTTTTAAATTCTAGTAAATCCAAAACTCGTCTGAAATTCATGAAACTTGGCATGCTATCATGGAGCGGCATCAACCTGCCGAGGTAAATTTTTTGTCCCATTTGGGGCAGGTTTGGGTATATGCTTCTCACAAACCGGAGCTTCTCACAACAAGCATGATGGTTTTCGGTAGGGAACGCCCACCTTTGGGGACGAAACGATATCCATTGCCTCTTATTGCTTTCAAATTTTTTCTCGTGTCAACATAGAACAACAGGAGTGTTGTGTGAATTTTTGTGATTTTTCGGGTTCGTTTGGACATTTTTATGCATTAAGTGAGTTTTCAATGCATTTATGTGCATAATTCAAATTTTAACTACATGCGCATGCTCCAGTGCATATAAATTGGTTGAAAAATCAAATCGGTGTCCTTGTGGGCATGCTTAGGTCCCATGCAAGAAATGGGAATGAATTTCAAACACCAGGGCACCGTTGATTGCCGGCAAAACATTGAGATGCCTGGTTTTTAAATTCTAGTAAATCCAAAACTCGTCTGAAATTCATGAAACTTGGCATGCTATCATGGAGCGGCATCAACATGCCGTGGTAAAATTTTTGTCCCATTTGGGGCAGGTTTGGGTATATGCTTCTCACAAACCGGAGCTTCTCACAACAAGCATGATGGTTTCGGTAGGGAACGCCCCACCTTTGGGGACGAAACGATATCCATTGCCTCTTATTGCTTTCAAATTTTTTCTCGTGTCAACATAGAACAACAGGAGTGTTGTGTGAATTTTTGTGATTTTTCGGGGTTCATTTGGACATTTTTATGCATTAACTGAGTTTTCAATGCATTTATGTGCATAATTCAAATTTGAACTACATGCGCATGCTCCAGTGCATATAAATTGGTTGAAAAATCAAATCTGTGTCCTTGGGTGCATGCTTAGGTCCCATGCAAGAAATGGGAATGAATTTCAAACACCAGGGCACCGTTGATTGCCGGCAAAACATTGAGATACTTTGTTTTTAAATTCTAGTAAATCTAAAACTCGTGTGAAATTCATGAAACTTGGCATGCTATCATGGAAGGGCACCCGACATGCTGTGGTATTTTTCGTGTCCATTTTGAGAGAAGGCGCACTCGAATAATGACAGCCAACAAAGGCATTTTGAAAAAAATAGCTGCCACTTTAATATCTCAAACGTTTGTATAATTCAAACCGTGTGCGTTCGGTTAACCATTCACGTGACACCACGTGTCTTGGTTTTAATGGCTATAGGAGGTGCCGTGTGGACAGCTGCTTGACTGAACAGGAGGCGTGCGAGCGCAGTCCGGTGCGCAGGCTCACCGGGAAGCGTACAAGCTGTTCAACGCAGGATCTGTGCATCTCTTCAACGCAAATGGTTCAGATTACGGTATGCAAATTAAAGCCAGACTTCGGCGCTAAGCCAAGAGACACTGCGATTTGTCAAAATATGCAGCTAAAAATCAATATCACTATCTATTTTTTGCAACTAAAATTCAGTAATTAAGCATAGATTTCATTCATACTAGAGATTAAGCAGTCGTTCTCACCGGGAAGCGAGACAGCCTTGGACCGCCGCCCGCCTCGCTCCCACTGGTCTATATTAATGGCACCGCCGAGCGGCCGCACCCCCCATCCTCGCCACACACACAATTACTCTCTCTCCGCCCGCATCCTCGACGCCGCTCTGAGTCCTCAAAGCCGTCAGTATACGAGGATGCCGCCGAAGCGCCCCATCGGAGGGAGTGGCGATGCCGGGGCTGCTGAAGCACCGGAGCACGGCGTGAATATGGAGATAGAGGTTTCCATCCCCGCCGACGAGGTGGAGAACGAGGCTGCCAACAAGTGGAGGCAAGTCAAGAAAGAACCGCAAGCTATTCCAGCAGGCCGAGACTTCATCAACAACCTCCCCGATGATATGTTGATAGTCATCATATCCCTCCTCCCAATCCAAAATCGGGCTAGGACAACCGCCGTTTCCCGGCGGTGGCGCACCCAATGGACCCGCACCCCTGTCGACCTCCTCCACTCCCACAAGCTCTGCCATGGCTATCGCCAAAGCTTGGATGCGTTCTCCCGCAGTCACCATGGCCCAATCAAAGGCCTTATCGCGGGCGAGTTCCGTTCCAATGGCAAGGAGCGAGCCAAGCTTGACGAGTGGTTCCGATCCCGTGCCATAGATCAGCTCGAGAAGCTAAGTTATAATGATGGGCATATGAGCTTGCTACCAACGTCCGCGCTCCGCTTCGCGCCCATGCTGCACCTCGCCAAGTTCGTGAACTGCCATCCCCCCCTTAATGACGCGCCCGCTCTTTTTCTACCACGACTGAAGCACCTCGAGCTCGTCGCCGTCCGCATCCCAAAGGATGACATGGAGCGCCTGCTCCGCGGCTGTATTGCACTCGAGTTCCTTCGTCTTCAGGCGATGAATTGGTCGAGTACCTTGCACATCACCTCCAGGACTCTCCGCACTATTTATGTGTGTTGCTGGTGCTCCAACGAGAGATCACAAAAGGTGGACCACAATATGGTCATCCAGGACACACCTTCACTTGAGAGATTACTTGTAGTTGATCAACAAGGTCCAACAAGAATCAATGTCATTTCTGCGCCGAAATTGAAAGTGGTGGGCTACTCGTCTGTCAAATACTACAACTTTCAGGTACAACAGTCGCCTTATATACCTCTCCTTCTTGATATCAACGTTATTTCTAGTTTTGAAGATGTATGTTCGTCTGTCATCCAGCGAAGCTTCACCCAGACTCTGGGCACAGTGAAGGTCTTGGCACTAGAATCTGTCGTCCCCAACCTGGACCAAGTTTTCAGTTGCCTGAGATGCTTTCCGTGCCTGAAGAAGCTGTATATCGAGGTGATGTTCCTTTCCTGTTAAATGTTAACCATAAGGGAGTTCAATTTTTTGCACCTTTTCCCAAGTTTACAATGACAATGTACTACGATTTCTGAAGGAATTTTGGAGGATTTTAGGACATACACCCCCACCCCATATTGGTTGCTTCATTCATATGGTTACAATCGTCCATAAGCATTTCTCCTTTGGATTCATCTGTACTAGTTTTCTTAGGGAATTTTTCATCCAATCCAACCTCTTGTGAAGAAGGCTACATGTTTCTAGATTGTAATCAAAATGCCCATGTTAATCATGCCAGATCGAAGATGGCACGTTGGTGCATTTTACAAATCCTGCAAACCAAATGGGCGTGTAGCAGTGTTCAAAACTGCATGTAGGCACTAACACGTTCTCTTCTTTTGCAGTGCATATTAGGCCCGGTGGAAGATGTTTATAACGACAATCACATCGAATGCCTGGATCTGCATCTCTCAAATATTACTTTGAACTCCTACCGAGGGACCCCACCGGAGATTACACTCGCCAGGTTCTTTCTTGCCAGAGCAAAGGTGCTGAGGTACTGAGGTTGAACACGCATTTAATTAGGAAAGATAAATGGTATGATTATCAGAGCCGGCTGGTACTGTGGAATGGAAGTGCCTCCAAAAATGCCAAACTTCATATTGGAAGAGCATATGGCAAAGCAATTGGAAGTTATTGTGTCAAACCCATACATGACTTGTCAGCGGTTGATCCTTTTTCAGAAATGACGCAGCTTGCAATGTTTGAATTTGGGCGTTGTAATCTTTGAATTTGAACCTTGCAATATTTATTGTATTTGTTATATTGAACCATTTCTGTTCTCTTGTCTCAACGCAAACAGTTCATCCGGGTGAACCGCATGTCGTACATCGCACACACCTTGATCTGGCTGACCGTTTCTTTTGTGTTGCCTAATCACAAACAGTTCATCCGAGTGAACTGTATGCTGTACATCGCACACACCTTGATCTGGCTGACCGTTTCTTTTGTGTTGCCTAATCACAAACAGTTCATCCGAGTGAACCGTATGCTGTACATCGCACACACCTTCATCTGGCTGCCCGTTTCTTTTGTTCCTCCTCATCAAAAACGGTTAATTGAACTGAACCGTATGCCTTGAATCACACATGCAACTAAAATCTGAATCATGTTTGATGCATCCTTCATCGCAAGTGTTTTGCACCTTTTTGACAGTTTTTTACACCACCGTTTGCGATTATGGCATCACACACAGTTTCGTCGAAGGGTCTCTGATCGTAGTGTCACGTTAGCACCATCCTGCAGTAGTGGCTACCCCACTTGTAAGCAGTTGTGCAAAACACGAAACATTGGCTCAGCTCGCTTCAACACTAGGCTATCCACCAGCTAACAATCAATAATCTGATGTCCGACATATAAGGAACTATGTATCTTGTTATAGTGGTTCATGCAGTTAACTGAGGCCACAATGTAAATTCCAAACGTTCACACGCTAGTCCAGCGTTCACGTGGAACACTCACATTAAACTCGGGTTCATAAAAAACTTGGAAAGCATAAGTTAAGCAATTTTATACATCTCAATGATTCATAGAACATAACAAACATATATATACTAGTTCACAACAAAAGACAAAGTTGTGAGAAGGTTTACAAATCAGGAAAAATCAAGAAAGGCTTCTCTGAGCAAAGGGCCTCCCGGCAGGCTTTAATTTCCTGGAGTTCACTCTGGTTTTTTCTTGTTGCCACCATCCAGGATTAGGCTCTCTTATTCCAGAATAACCAATTATAATTGTGTTCTCAGCTGGAATGCTGAACTGAACCATGTAGTGTACTGACCATCTGAAATTCTTGTGCATTCCACTAAATTTAAGCACCACTATTTGCAGAAATAAGCAGACCACAATGCCTCTTTGTCCACGCACCTGTCCCAAAAACCTCCATATTGCTGTGCCAGCTAGTCCTCGGTCCATGGATGAACTGGTAGAAAGTGCATTCCGGACTAGGATGTAGTTGTTTTCGCTCGTCCCTGCACTGCAATCAGGAAGTAAAACATATGAATCAGCTTCTTTTAGATTGCGTTGGTCATTCTACCTAGTTACTACCAATGTAGGAATACTTGGAAGACGGGTGGTGTCGTGGATATGTGACACGGGTATCCTCATGGAGGTAGGCTACGACCCATCATTGGAGGTGGCCCAGCAGGCCGACTTAAACAGTTTGAATAAGACCTGGATTGCTATCCGTCTTGTAATAGAAAAGAGACTAGTCCTAATCCTACTAGGACTCTACATGTAAGCCAGCCCCTTCAACTTATATAAGGAGGGGCAAGGCTCCCCAAGGGGGACAGGTTAAGACAGACAAGTCAATAGCTCTCGAGATAGAGGTAGCAAAAGAGCACCCTTGTAATCGTGAGCATCATCATCATCAATATAAATGAAGCAGGATGTAGGCTTTTACCTCCACCATGAGGGGCCGAACCTGGGTAAAAACCTCGTGTCTCTCGCCCCACGGTGGCGCCAACTATGGTGGATTTGTCACGGCAGATGTCCTAGTGTGAGGACTTAGTCGTGACCAATACATCTATGTGGTAGCTTGAGAGGGGTTGATCGGGATGAGAGACGCGAGGCGGATCAACACACAAGACAAGGATTTAGACAGCTTCGGGCACCGGGAAACATCATCTAGTAATAGCCCTACATGCTGTTTGTGGCTAGGTCTCATTATGCTCGTCAAGAAGTCGCCGCATAAGCCGGCTCCCCTTTGTTGTATCTAGCCTTAGAGATTATTTCTTCTCCCTCTTGGGGTGCCCTGCCCCTCCTTATATAAGTTGAAGGGGCGGGTTACATGACTAGTCCTAGTAGGATTAGGATTACTCTATTACAAGTGGAGTCCTAGTCTTGCTTCCTTTGCAAGGGAATATTCCTTACGCTTTTCTCTTAAGCCGGCCCACCATAACATGAGTCGGCCTTCTGAGCCTTGGGCCTAGTCCTTTGTCTGACCCGCCGTCGGGGCCATCAATGAGTCGCCAGGCTCGTGAGTCGCCGATTACTCCAGCAGGTTACCAATGAAACGCCAAGTCCCAGCCGGGTCATATATCCGGCCGGGTCATACCGCGTTGTATATCCCCGACATGTGGTTAGAGGACGGCAGCTAGGAATAGCCATCTCATTTTGTGCAGTTGTACTAAAACTGAGGTGTGTACTTTTGATTGCACAGATAGAAACGATATGGAGATAGACATCCCTGTTTGCGCAAATACAAAATACGGTTATTTAAACAGTGACAGTTATTTGCAGTGGCATATGATTAACAATAGCATCTATTGTGTTATAATTGCCACTACATTGACAGTATGAAAGTGCCCTTAAGTAAGTAGCATCACATCACATCAACACTGCCACTAGATTAACATGCAGAACAATAGCATTAGTATTACTGTCATGACATGGTCAGTAAATGTGCAATGAAATTTGTGCAGTTCCACTAGGATGAAGCAATGTTAGCGGAGTGAGATTTATGTGTAACTGCAAAAACACAATTCATGGGAAATAAAGCAAGATGGAAGCACTTCATAAAATGGTGGTGGCATTGCTTCAATTTACCGACGGCACTAGACCATTACTTATAGTGACATTAGGTGGCATTGCTTAATGCTTCATGTGATTTTACATTAACGGTAGCGATATGGGCGTAGGGACAACAGGGGCATAAAGTGGTGAGGCAGATGTGGTTGCCGAGAGCGGCAAACACTCATGCAGCATGTCTGCATTTGTCCCATTTTTATCTCCTCGGCGACATTTTCCTATGTGAGAACAGGAAATCTAGGCCTGCTCATTCTCATTTGCGTTGTCCCCCAACACCCCTCACTTTATTTCCTTTTTCGACCAAAATACATGTCCACTTCCTCCCACCCTTCGCCATCCACCATGCTTTCTTTGCCTTTTCAACCAAGAGACCGGTTGGGTAGCCAGTATCTACTACTTTGCCCCTTTTCCTTTTAGAACCAAGTCCTAGATTCATTGTACAACTTTCCCTCTTTCTTCCCTGTTTGAACCAACTCTTAGATTCGACTGCATGAACTAGCTTTATCTCTAATAATAGTAAAAATCTAGGTGGCTTTGGAACAACTGACGGAAGTAGAAAAAGATCCACACGCAGCCACGTGGGGAGCTGGGGTAGTAGAGCAAGGCAGGTTTCGAAGGAATATATACCTGAGGGTCGTCGGCATGTGGCAAAGACAGCGTCGGGGGCTACATCTTGGCCACAATACCACAGGGAGGAAGAAGGGGTCAGAGGCCCTCCTGAGCCGGCGCTCCCTTGGAGAGAACGGCACGGCTACCGATCGGGACGCACGGGCAGCCGTTGGTCTCCTCCCTCGCTGCCGACAACAACGTGAATGATGCACCTACACCCTGCCCCGGTCGAGGTGGTCCGGCCGGACTTGTGACCAGCCGTGAGCAGAGAGAGAGTGTGGCCACCTATGTCTTGCTTAGATCTGGAGAGCATGAGAGAGTGAAAGAGAGGAACCCTAGTAAAGCAAGCGCTAAGGCTCCTGCTTATATATATAGTGGAGTGATTTTGTTGTACCAGCTTCAAAAAAATGCGCTCCTACGTGTACCCGCGAGTGGGTGTGAGAGAACTAGTGCGTGCGTGCACCGCTTCTCTTTGTGAGAGTACAATGTACTATGCCCAAAGAATGTTCGCCACAAGAGTAATAGTATAACTGTGTGATGTGTGAGTTAAAATAAAAGGTGCGTGACGAATTTTGTTTTTTAGAAGTTCTGACGGTAGGGTGTGAAGAGCACATATGTGTGTGACGTCTACCTGCAGATAGACGGTGGGTGCGAGAGGACTCGGGAGAGTCGTGACTCGTGAGGGTGCGTGTGTGCGTGAGAGAGAGGGGGCACGTATCAATGCAATGCATGTGTCCGTAAATCATTATCTGACAAACGTTCGCCACAAGCCGGTTCCTGACGAACGCCGTAAGAACCGTTAGATCGGCATACGACAGTGTCAGTTTTGCCATGTCATTTAACAGAACAGCCACTCCTCCGACACACAAATCTTCCACGTGAGTGTTAGCAACTGCTGTATGCTCCTTCCTCCGTTCCAAAATGTAGTGCATATAGCTTTATTGAAAATTCGAACCTCGCAAACTTTTACCGAGTTTTCGTGTACCAAAATGCACACATAGAATACCCAGTATATGTCATTTCATTCATATTCGAGAGGTAACTATAAAGATGGGGGAGGAGTCTACAAAGAAAGACCATCGTATCACCTGCAGCAATTTGAACCATCCTTTGGGGTGGAGGAATATCATAGGAACTCTATATGATATGATTTTTATAGGATTTTTTCCTTTAGAGCCACTTGGTTCATATGAATGGATTCCTATACTCCCACAATTTCATAGGAAAATAAACATTAGCGTATATTCAATAGAAAAGTTCCTATCATGTGAACCAAATGACATCTCTTTTTCTAATCCCTCCTCATAGGAATGGAGATACATGTCATCTCTAGATTCAATAGAAAAGTTCCTATGATGTGAACCAAATGACGCCTCTTTTCCAATCCTTACTCATAGGAATTGAGATACATGTCATCTCTTTCCCTACAACTTCCACGTATACATCTTCTATTCCTAAATAGCTAGTACAACCCACTAGTAGCTCTTTTCCTAGACATGCAACTATGGCACAAGAACACGTCATGCATGCAAGTCATAAATCACATTGTTTTTGTACTCTATGCATGCAAGCGCCACATCATCAATTCGTGCATGTTACTCATAAGTTATTTCTTGCATTAGATTTTGTACTGACAATGTATGTGTTGGTCACGTGCACACATTTTTGTTAGAAATGTCATTCTTTTAACTGCAATTCATTTTTTCTCTTTGTACTCCCTCCGTCTAGGTGTGTAAGTCATCTTCCGAAAACCAAATAATCCCAAAATAGCATGGTACATTAACTCCCTCCTCGTTTCTTGTTTCGTGACATATCAACCAATAAGAGATGTGGGCCGTGCATGCTTTCAATGGCTTGAGACTTTCAAACATGACATGCAGTGGTTAATTCATTGCAGGGAATGCTATTAACTAGCAAAAAAACCTAAGATGAGTTATACACCTAGACAGAGGAAGTATTACATTTTCATTTTAAGCATACATTCACTTCCCATTAGTTATAGATGTTTTTGGAGGAACTTTTATCCATTATTTTGAGTAGAGTAGCAAATTTCACGCGGCCGAGGGTATATCAAAATGCAGGTCCCATGCGTCATTTCCTTTCGGTCGATCCTACGTCCACAATTTTTTGTACGTATATCTCCACTGGTCCCCGAACCCAAAATGCTGCCTCGTTCCCGTTAAACCAAGCGGCCCACACATATTAAGGCGTCGACTCGAACTCAATCCCTCTCCCGTTTACTATGATGTGGCCCCGCACGCCATAGTACTCCTACAAACCCTACCGCCGCACGCATCATCGGTTTTCTTCAAGAGGACGAGGGAGAAGCGGATTTGTAGTGGAGGCGCTTTCAAAAAAAGGATTTGTAGTGGAGGCTCCTACCCTAGAGTGCCCTAGGTAGCTGCCGCACACGTCATTGGTTTTCTCTTTTATTTATGATCTTGCGCCCTAGAGTGAAATGATGGTTGCTTCGTCCGTCCAGCTTAATGCGGGAAAGGTGGGGCTTTGTGATTTGACCCCTCATCGCTCATTTACTACTACTGCGGCACTACGACCGGGGTGCCTCCAAGTCCAACCGCTGCTCCAAACTGTAATTTGGTGCATCGCACGTGGAACAAGACGGTGGATGAGCCACATGTCGGCCAAAGGGGTCCTGTTAAGTGTGTCGCCATTCACTGGTACGCGTCGGTGCTATACAAACGGTTTTTAACCATTTTCTGCAACGGCATTTGGAACCGTCGCCTAGTGAGTGACGGCGATAGGGGGGTCCTTCCCACACGACCCAGAAACCGTCGGGGATAGGGAGCCTTGATGCATACAATTGTCCCTATATAACTGTTTCTGATATCTTGAATATCCCAAATGCTTCATCCTTGCTACTCGCTTGTGCTCGCATTGCCATCGCAGTCGGAGTTTTGTGGTTTTACCTAAAACCAGGCAGATTCCAGGCACGGGAGTTTTCCAGGCAGATTCCAGGCACGGGAGTTTTATGATGCCTGGCACATCACAAACAGTTCATGATTATAAACCGTGTACGATAGGTAGACAATCACACACATTTAGTTTTCCCACACCGTATGTGATAGTGTCTGACATCACACACGCTTTGCAAACGGCAACTGTGTGCATTGTTACACACGTTTACTCTGCGTGAACTGTGTCGGATTATGATGTATATCACACACACTATGCTTTATTAACCATGTGCACCGTAATGACCTGCACACCGTAATTTCGCCCAAATTTAATTGTTTCTATTTAAAATTGTACCTAATTTAAACTTGAAAGTAGGCTATAGCTTTATTCATATCCATCAGGTTCAAACAACCAATGCATTATTTGATTCACAGGTACATATGTTTAAGAATTACATAAGCACCAAATAATGAATGATGAACCAGGGTTCTATACATGTACTATTACAGATGGTAAAGAAAGAGGCGACAGACATTCCAGTTGCTGAACAAGGTGAAGCGGAATGGCCCTATTGTGCTCTCCTGGACGCAGAAGGCATGCAGGACTCTAGTCCAACCCCTTGTGATGGTCGGCCGCCAATCATATAGTTTGAGAGGTAATCTTGAGTAAACTGCTTCAGGATGCACTGCAAAAGAAAAAAGATTAAGACATTCTCATCTAACACAACTCACTACGGGCAGTAAAAAGAAGGCTACAGGGTTCTTACTTGCCATCATGCAGTTCACTGTTGTCTTGCATAAAGTGTAAACAAATAGTTCGATTGATGTCTTTGGACCCATTTTAATAACAATCTTTATCAGTTTCCTCACTTGATGCTGGTTCATGAATATCTCATTGCACCAGAAAGGGTCGAAGTGTGGAACTTTGGCAATGATATATGTACCTAAAAGCACCAAGTTAATATTAGAAGCTAAACAACAATTTAAAAATGATGTAGTAAAACACTCCCTCCATCCCATTATATAAGATTTTATTACATGTATATCTAGACATCATCAGAACATTAAGGTAACACTCTTCCTTGTTGCTAGGTAGCCTGGGATTGCATATTTAGTCATTCAGTACAATGCATGTTGCTATGTAGCCCCAGATATATTAAATATGGCCCTAGTTAACCTATTGATAAATGGGTTACAGATATATTCAGTGAAATGTCCGATTCGACGATTAATCCCTTATCAGCCCCAGGCTACATGGTACCAGCTACCGATATCCTGAACAGTGAGTACATATAAGCAATGCGATGAAACTAACCTCGATGGAAAACAACACTGTTCTCGATATTGTCCTGCATGAGCCCATATAAAGGCACGTTAAGCACAATAGGCTAAACATCAACCAAATATATCCATGGTAGACAACATAATCTACAAATGATAACTTTAGTGTGCAGGCTTAAGCATGCTAGTTAAGCAAAACAAGAAGTGGAAAGGTGTGTTAACTGCATCAGGCATAACATTTAAAAACAAGCAAATAGTCATCGAAACTGGTATTGTGCAGGTCTAAAGTACACTAGTTATTGTTAAAAAACGAAAAGGCATGTTAGCTGCAATATCCTGAACAACAACCAAATATCGTAATTCATAGTGGTATTGTTGAAACTATTACTGATGAAATTGAACTGCACGGCAAATTGTTGCACATATAGAGTATCACATTGTGAAGAACCGAAATAAACAAGTCATAAGGCCATCTCTAGCCGATCCTTTAAAAGTTAAAGGACTAAAACCCTTAGTGGATATATATATATACTCCAGCTATTTTTGGCCTTTTCTAGTCGATCCCCTAAACTTAACGTTGTAAGCTTCAATTTGATCAAGTTCAAAGCAGGTTCACCCGAAAGTAGCATGCATTCAAACATAAACATAGATAGTTTTGCATAACCGAACATAAAACATAAATTTAAACTAAGCTAAACTACTTTCGGTCGAAGTAGAGGTCGAGCCAATCCTTCCTCATCATGTACGGTGTGCCGCGAGCCGGGTCCGGGCCGGTTCCGTCGCCGGGGTCGTTGGGGAAGGCACTCCTCCACTCGTCGACGTCGATCTCCTCGTCCTTAGGGCCCACCTCGACGCCCTCCGCGCCGCCGCCTTCGACGTCTTCATCGGACGAGAGCGCGATAACCTCGCCGACCTCCGCGCTGCCGTCCTCACTGCCTTCGACCTTGTCATCGGAGGAGAGCGCGATAATCTCGCCGCCCTCCGCACCGGCAAAGATCGCCCGCTCCGCCCCCACGAGCTCCGGGTGCTGCCGGCGGAGCTCTTGCATGTAGGCCTCGTCGGCGGCCTCGGCCTCAAGGCGTTCCCACGCCTCGCGGTCCTCTCGTGCCGTAGCCGAGCTCACCACCCTGGCTCTGGTGGAACGAGGTCGACCGGACGTGTGCCGAAGGGGAAACTGAGCCTAGCCGCCGTGCCGTGGTAGCGGACCTGCCAGCGGTCGTACTCCATGGCCGCGAGCTCGGCCGTGTGGAAGCTACCGAGTCACCGGCAGGTGTGGGTCTCCCTATCTGTAATCTCAGCAGCCCACGTCCCCCACTACCGCTGCCGGACGTCGAGGTAGGACCTCGTCGGCTGCCGGGTCCGAGGGAGGACGGGGAAGCCCTCCAACCAGCGTAGGGGCGCGGCGGCGGGCGGATCGGGGGACCGACGGCGGCGAATCAAGCCCGCGGAGGACTACGGGGACACCTCGGCGACCACCTCGCTGGCGTCGGGCGAAAAGGCCGCGATAAACCTCCTTTTGGCCATTGGCTCCTCGAGCTCCCCGGCACACAGGCAGAGGTTGAGGATGGAGGCGCCGGCGATGGCGGCGACCTACCAATGGTTTCGAGGGTTGTGTGTGTCTATGTGAGTGGAGGTTTTGGTGTGTGTGGAGGGGGGCGGGGGGGGGGCAAGGTGGTGTTTGAGGAAATACGGCAACTAAAATTTTTACTAGGCGGGAGTAACAAGGCGGGGCTACTGAAAATTTGGATCAAGGGCGAGCAGATATTTTTGAGATTGCGAGGGATGCAGAGGCGGGAGTAAAATGCCGGGGCTACTGAAAATTTGAATCAAGGGACTGAAGAAGAGCGGGAGTAACAGACATCGCACACGGTCCGCACATACTAATCGTGTGCTATCAAACATTAAAACCTTCCAGGCGGTAGATATTTTCGAGATTACGAGGCTGTAATATTTTCGAGATTGCGAGGGATGTAGAGGCGGGAGTATTTGGGGAGGTAGCTAGTGTGCTTGACACGCTGGCTGTTGACTGTAGCCGACGCACCTTCTCGCGTAAGCCATAGGCATACTATACACCGACGGTGCTCCAGGATATTTTATACTACATCTCACACGGTTGGTGATAATAAACTGTGTGGGATCTACTTGATTATTCATCTTCATATGAATTACATAATGGGGTCACAGGGGCAATGGACGGTGTTTGAATTGCAAGACCTTTTATTTGCAGTGAACATGCAAGTATATGTGTGTCGTAAAAGAATTGGAATTATTCAGGGTTCGTTTGGACATTTTATATAATAAACTAGTTTTCTAGCCATTTCAGGTGCACAATTCAAAATTAAAATACATGTACATACTCCGGTGCATATAAATTGATTGAAAAATAAAATATGTTCTTGGGTGCATGCTTAGGTACCATGCAAGAAATGGGAATGAATTTTAAACACCAGGGCACTGTTTATTGCTGGCAAAACATTGAGATACCTGGTTTTTAAATTCTAGTAAATCCAGAACTCGTCTGAAATTCAAGAAACTTGGCATGGTATCATGGAGCAGCATCAACATGCCGTGGTAGAAAATTTGTCCCATTTGGGGCAGGTTTGGGTATAAGCTTCTCACAAACCAGAGCTTCTCACAACAAGCCTGATGGTTTCGGTACGGAACATGCCACCTTTGGGGACGAAACGATATCCGTTGCCTTTTATTACTTTCAAAATTTTCCTAGTGTATACATAGAACAACAGGAGTGTTGTTGTAAGTTTTAGAATTTTTGGGGTTCGTTTGGACATTTTTATACATTAACTGGGTTTTCTAGGCATTTTATGTGCATAATTCAAATTTGAAATACATGCACATGCTCTGGTGCATATAAATTGGTTGAAAAAGTGCATGCTTAGGTCCCATGCAAGAAATGGGAATGAATTTCAAACACCAGGGCACAGTTGATTGCCGGCAAAATGTTGAGATACCTGGTTTTTAAATTCTAGTAAATCCAGAACTCGTCTGAAATTCATGAAACTTGGCATGGTATCATGGAGCGGCATCAACATGCCGTGGTAAAAAAATTTGTCCCATTTGGGGCAGGTTTGGGTATAAGCTTCTCACAAACCAGAGCTTCTCACAACAAGCCTGTTGGTTTCGGTACGGAACGTGCCACCTTTGGGGATGAAACGATATCCGTTGCCTCTTACTGCTTTAAAAAAAATTCTAGTGTCAACATAGAACAACAGGAGTGTTGTGTTAAGTTTTGGAATTTTTTGGGGTTCGTTTGTACATTTTTATACATTCGCTGGGTTTTCTAGGCATTTTATGTGCATAATTCAAATTTCAAATACATGCACATGCTCCATGTCAGTGTACAAAAGTAGGGGCTCTCCTTTTGACCCCTTTACTTGTGGACGGGCAATCAGAGCCGCGCGCGCCTGGCAGAGGAGGGAAGCCGGAGGGAAACCAAAGCACAAGGCCAACAAAAACAACGCCAAGACCAAGAACACCAAAGAGCAAGAGGGCGAGGTCAGCCCCGACAAGAGCCTTGCCGGGGCAATTCTCCCAGTACCAGCAGAGCGAGCCACCCTCGAGCCCAAGAGTTCCAAACGCCGCCAACGACTACGTTGGAACCAAGGATCGGGAGGCACCTCTGTGGTGGCATGCAGATCTTTGTCAAGATCATAAAGACACAAGGACCAGATGAGGACCAGAAGACAACGGCCCTCGGCGGGATCCTACCCAAGGAAATCCACAAGACCCCCGGCAAGCGCCTTGCCGGGGACGACCGCAGTGCCACGACAAGACCCTTGCCGCCCCCCCGGCAAGACCCTTGCCGAGGACACCAGCGGGGCCGCAGCCAGGCCCACGTCTGCCAAGATACCACCGCCGTTCCCATGCATCTGCTAGCTCACCCAGCTAGGCAGGCACCTGCGTGGCGATGGGCAGCCTCTACACTGACCCAGCAAGCACCTGCGTGGTGGCATGCAGATCTTCGTGAAGGCCCTACCACCGCACCACCTCAGCTGCCTACCTGCCTACATGGCGCCGCGCGCATCGCTGGCCCGGGCGCGTGTCGAAGCGAGGCGGAGCGGCGACGGACGGGACATGCCTCGTTCCCGTCCTCGATAAAGCTAATGGACACCTAAGCAGCACATTAAATGCGTTCTGTCCCGTAACGCCGGGCGATAAGCTCGCGCACTGTAGACCTTTCCACCTCCTGTGTGCCACTGTGGCGACCCCTTTTGCCTATAAAAGGAGGCCCGAGGCGACCAGGAGAGGGATTCGGCTCTTTGGAACGGCGCAGCCACCGTAGCTAGTTCGAGAGCTCAAGAACACTCTGAAATACACACCAAAGCAGGACTAGGGTATTACGCATCCTCGCGGCTCGAACCTGGGTAAACGATCTTTGTGCTAGCTCCTAAACCTGCTATTCTCACAACCCCGTGCCCGCCAACCGCATAAGGGATTCCAGTGATCCCATAGGTGTCGTTTCCCCGACATCTTTGGCGCGCCAGGTAGGGTGCGCAGTTGTGAGAATCTGGTCTAGCAGTTAGCCTAGCAGTTCTTCATCACCATGGCTCCCAAGAAGAAGACGATCACGGCGATCGGCTCGTCGGGGGCCGAACGGCCCGTGCCAGTGCGGGCGGGCAGCAGGCCGGTCGCGGACAGAACCCGAGACGCGGCCCGCGAGCACCAGCATCGCTCTGGCAGTCAGAGCCTGGCAAGCGGCGTCGTTCGTGCGCCAGGCGACGGGCCGCACACCGCCAAATCCAAAGAGGGGGCCGGGTCCCCCGCAGGCGGCACGGGGCCCTCCAGGGGTGTCACTGTGCCCCTATGGGAGGCGCAGCAACCTCGAAGACGCCTACGCCGGTGCCCGCAGCGCGCTCTTCCTAGGGTGCACGCGACGAGAAGCGCCACCATGCTGAAGACCCCGAACGCCGCCGTGGGAAGAGTCCTGTGCGTCATCTGCGGGACGAAGGAGGTCAGCATGCCCGCCGAAGTGCTGGCGAAAATGGCGCGCAGCCGCTGGGCCGTGATAGAGCTCCTTCTAACGTGGTTAGAAGTCGAAGCGCGCGCCACGGTCCACGCTAGCGGAAGCTTTGGCGCGCGCGCAGCTACTCCTCGAGTTCCGTCCTGCTGCGGAAAAGTTTGATGTGTGGAGGGCCACCATCCGGAGCTTTGTCGGCGTCGCCAACCAAGACGAGCCACGACCAGCTGGGCCCTCAGGCCGACGCTCCGTCGAACCACCGCACGCCAGCGGTGGAGGGGCCGGAGGTGCTGCGGCCACGGTGCACTCTCCTCCTCCACGCCAGCCACCGCGGGTGTCGACCTATCATGATGACGTGTGTGATAACATTTCCATAGCGTCGTCCGACCCACGGACCCACCGCGACCAGCGCCAAGTTCTTCGGGAGCGAGCCCATGAAGACGCTCGAACCACCATCGAGCGCCGGCGCGATATACGCCACCAGTCAGATAGGCGGGCGGGGCCCGCTATGGACCACCCAGCACCGGGAGGCTCCGGCGGCCTACCTTACGAGGTGGGTTACCCAGCCTTTACCCGTGAGCTGCGGCAGTTCCAGTGGCCATCCCACCGTACGTTCAAGCCTGTTGTCGGCGAGAAGTACAACGACAAGACCCACTCGTCGGAGTCCTCAGCATCTACACCATCGCGATGCAAGCCGCTGGGGCTCGCGTCGACAAGGTGCTTTCCAATTACTTCCCGTTGGCCCTGAAGCCCAATGTCATGTCTTAGTTGATGCACTTGCCGGCGGATTCCATTTCTTCTTGGTCGGATCTGTGTGATGAGTTCGTTGGTGCCTTCACCGGAGGCCACCAAGCTCATGGCCAGGCGAGTGATTTGCATATCATTCCCCAGAAGGAAGGTGAAAACCTGCGCAAGTACATACGGAGGTTCAGCCGAGTGCAATACAACATCCCATATGTTCATGATGCCGCCGTGATCAGCGCATTCCATCAGAATGTGCACAACCGCAAGATGCGTGAAGAGCTGGCAATGAACAAGGTCAAGGATGTGGCCGAACTCTATGTTCTGGCCGATAGATGCGCTCGGGCTGAAGAGGGGAGGAAGTACCCCAGCGAGGACGCCGGTGCGGAAACTGACTCGACAAACGAAGAGAAGACTACATTCATCACCCCATGTGGTACGTATTGCTTTTTATGGATGCCTTTCGGGTTGAAGAGTGCTGGCTCGACGTTCGCGAGGGCGGTCCAAATTGGTTTTGAGCCCCAGCTACATAGAAATATGGAAGTTTACATGGATGACATAGTGGTCAAAACCAAGGACAAGGCAACTCTCGTACAAGACTTAGAAGAGACGTTTGCCAACCTGCACAAAATCAACCTCAAGCTGAACCCTGAGAAGTGTGTCTTCGGTGTTCCATCCAGCAAACTTCTCGGGTTCTTTGTGTCGCAGCGTGGGATCCACTACAACAAAAACACCCCTATGGCAACACATATCTACCAACGAATCCTAGCTATGTGTTGTTTGGTCCACCTCCCACCTCCCCACCTCGCATGAATCGCTAACCTCCCTGTACCCACCTTCACATTATCGATAGAAAAAAACTCCACATTATCTCTAACTTCTCCGTCCAAATAGAACCACGCAGGCAAGCCAAATACTTTCTCTCCGTGAATACTGCACCGCTGCCGCCGCCGAATCTGGCTAGCTCCGGCGCTCTACCACGCCGCCGCCCACCGGACCGGCTACCCCTCACCGCCCTCCTGGGATACCCTGCCATGATGACGTCCTCCGCGCCCCTAGATGCGGCCAGCAGCAGCCCTAGTGGCCACGGGTCACCACTCACCGGCGCCTCCTCTGGTTTATCGCCCTAGTACCCCGCGGCACATCTCCGCACGGACGGCTGCCGGCTCGGCCTTGGCTACCTCGACTCCGACGACGCTGACGGTTCAGTAAGCCACTCCTCCCCTGACACCCTCTTCTCTTTCTTTTTTGTTGCGAGAGACACCCTCTTCTCTTACCTAATCTTGTTGTCTGTGTGTCAAGCCATGGAAGATTCTTTGCAAGTCATCGTGGCGACAATCTGCGGCTGCGCTACCTTGAACACTCAGTCTGATCCACCGCCGCCGGCGCTAGCTTGCACCAACATCCACGTCACTTCAGTTCGTAAATCATAGAATGCCTAGCGATGATGGTTTGTCCCCTCCCCATTTCATTCCTGCCTTTGAGACTTTGTAACTCTGAGCGCTCACTTGTTTACCACAATCCCTTTCTTGTACTAGTGCCACCATGGCGACATTGGAGACATGCATTGACTACCAGAGACAAGGACCTACTCGACACATCCTCTGGCCCTCTGTTCATGCTGCCAAGGTATGGGATAACCATAATCCCTAACTATCGACTCCCTCCAATCCTAAATCCAAGCAGCATCTGCCCACTTAATCCCCTCCGCTAGGTGTACATACTAGAGCTTCGATCCAGAATTTATTCTATTCTTTTGATTCTTAGCAGGAGAGAGGAGTTGTTTGGTCCAACTTGTTTCGGCCTCAGATCTGCTACGGAAAACTTGTTGAGACCCGTGAGTTACTATATTGTAGTGCTTCTGCAAGTTTACTTAAGTTGAATTAGAGTTTATTAATATTTGCTAGTGTACTCATGTCGATGCAGCCGTACAATCGTGGAAATTGTTAATGCAAACTAATGTACATAAAAAGCCAACACACGGTACTTCTTGCCACAAGAAAATAATCTGTAATTGATCCACTTATTTTTTATGTTTGGAAGGATGGATTCTTTGGGATATTGCAATGAATTGGTTCTCAATCAAGAGAGTGTTTTTATAACGAATCTGCTATTTTAGTATATTTGGTGATTGATTAGTTTTGTGTGTGATTGATGATGCTTAGTGGCTAGTTTAGGAAATCTATATTCATGAGAGGAAATTGTGTTCTGGTGTACAATGACAGTGTTGTCCAACGGACTTGTGTCGGCCTGCAGAAGTTTGGTGGAACGAAAATGTACACCTAAATGACAGTGTTGTTCAAGTTTTCTTTTTGGCAGGTTAGTTGAAGTTACCCCTGCAAAAAAATAGGTTAGTTCAAGTTACACTTCCTTATTTAAATGGTTGGACAGAAAAAAAGAACATTTTATGTGTGGGTATCTTAATTAAAGTTACAATTACTCAGTGGCAGTATACATTTACATTTTTTTGTGTATATTACAGTCTAGATGCCTTAACGTCACCATAATCTTTGACCTTAGGATATGATTTTTCTTTTTGTGCCATGAAAAAATATGTTCGTTACGACATGCATGTCTACAATGCTAGATATATGATCCTGATGTATAGGCTAGCGGCACATGAAAAGGAAAAATAAAGGGAAAAATTTTTAGACGAGTGCCTAACACAATGGGATGCCTAGTTCAGATCTATGCATTGTTAAAATTAACAGTTTTGCTAAAACACATGTAGATGAGCCATAAGTATTGCACATCTAAGTCATATGTCATTGATCTTACATCGAGATTCATGTGGATATTTTATTTTTTCTTTCTTCTTTTTCTCTTTATGCTTGATTCACTCACTTAGATGTACAATAAGTAGAGCACATCTAGATGTGCCCTAGACACACCCATTAACATTAATTAAATCGAGTCTCTTATGGTAAAAAGAAACGACAAGGATTTTTCTTGATCATTGAGATTAAACTGAACTGATGTGAGCCTTCCCTCAACAAAAGGATCAACTCTAGAATATTTAAGTGTTACATGCGGTCTTCCATCTCTATATGCTAAACTTTTATTCTGTTTATTTCAGTTGTTGGATTGGCACTTGCCATTCAAACCCAATACTAAGCAATGGACAGGGTGGTGACGATTAATCCAGTAACATTGTCATGGAAGGTATTCACATTAAGTTCATAGAAAATATTATGAGCCAGCATGAATCGTGGGAAGATTAAGATGGTAGTGACTAAATCTTACGCATGGCCTTCAACCTTTGTATGTTGCTCCTTTTTTATTTCTCTTTTGACCTGATTTTTCTCTCTAATAATACTTTATTCATTCATGTCAGTTCTTTGTTGCTGAAGATTGCCAGGATGAATGGATGATGCATGGCTAAGTTGTTGATTGCAAGGTGGAGAATGGGGCTGCTACCATATAGTTTTACACCAAAGTTGTAGAATGTAATTTTCATGGTCAATGTATAGAAAATCATGTGTGGATTCTTTGGATTGTGTTAATGTAATGCAACCCGGTTGATTTAATATATGAAGTATTTTTGGTCACTGGATTGCTGCTCCTGTGCACTGTTGGTATCGACCTAATTATTGTTCACAATATATAAAAATAGTAGTTCATGCTACGTAGCAATGCACAGAAGCGTCTGTTATGTCTGCTTGAAAATTAGTTGGTGTATTTTATGACCAACGCATACGAAGTGTTGTTAGGACGCAACTATATATGTTGCTTCATTGCAACGCATCTTCACTTTGATTACCAACGCAATTATATACGTTGTTGTAGACCCTTCCAACGCCACCAAAGGCAACGCATAATAATCCGTTGGTGTAGACCTTAGCAATGGTTATACAGACATACGACAACGCATCAATACGTTGCTGAAGGGGGGTTCCTGTTGTAGTGATCGAGGCAAACCCAGACAAGATCAATGCTATCGAGCAGATTGAGGCGCCCAAGCGGATCAAGGATGTGCGTCGGCTCACTGGCTGCGTTGCCGCCATGAGCCGATTCATCTCCAAGTTTGCCGAGCACGCCCTTCCCTTTTTCAAGATTTTGAAAAAGGCGGGCCCGATGGAGTGGACCCCGGAAGCCGAAGCAGCACTACAGGATCTGAAAAAATACCTCTCTTCCACACCAGTACTGGTGGCGCCTAAACCGCAAGAGCCGTTGCTGCTGTATCTGGTGGCGACGAATCAAGTGGTCAGCGCCGCGCTGGTGGCACAGAGGGAGGTCGACGAAGAGGCAGTGGCAACGGCAGGGCCGGCGGATGGCGAGCCAGAGATTCCCCTGGCAGGGCCTGGTGCCGGCAAGGCAAGGCCCCCGGCGGAGTCTGACGCCATCAGGACAGGGCCCGCACAACCAAATGAAGTGGTGCAGAAGAAGAAGATGATGCATCACCCGGTTTACTTTGTCAGCTCCCTCTTACAGGGGGCTAGGTCAAGGTACTCCGGTGTGCAGAAATTGCTCTTCGGCCTCCTTATGGCCTCGAGGAAGCTGTGTCATTACTTCCAAGCTCACGAGATCACTGTCGTCACCCGCCTCCCGTTGCAACGGATACTGCACAACCCAGACGCAACCGGAAGAATTGTGGAGTGGGCCTTGGAGTTATTGAGCTTTGGGTTGAAGTTTGAAAGTACTTCAACAGTCCAGAGTAGAGCCCTGGCGGAGTTCATTGCAGAATGGACCTCAACGCCTGATGAAGAGATCCAGGAGACCACTCTCCCCGGCAAGGAAACAACTCGCGACTGGATTATGTACTTTGACAGGGCTTTCTCGCCGCAAGGCGCCGGTGCTGGTGTGCTGCTCGTCGCACCCACCGGAGAGCACCTCAAGTATGTAATCTAGATGCACTTTCGTAGGGAGATGTCCACCAACAACACTGCTGAGTACGAGGGGTTGCTTACCGGTCTCAGGATCGCGGCAGACCTCGGGGTTAAGAAGCTCATCGTCAGGGGTGATTCGCAGCTTGTCGTCAGACAAGTCAACAAAGATTATCAGAGCCCGTTGATGGAGGCCTACCCGGATGAGGTGAGGAAGCTGGAGGAGTGCTTTGACGGTATACAAGCGGAGCACGTTCCCCGAGCGGAGAACGACATCACCGGTTACTTGTCAAAGCGCGCCGCATTCAGGCTACCTGTGGAACCAGGTACCTTTTTGCTTCGGCTAACTCAACCATCCGTCGAACCATCAACGGAGCAGAACAAACGAAGGAAATCAGGCCCCGGCAAGTACTTTCCCGCTGAGCCCCCGAGGGCCGCCGGCAAGGGTGTTGCCGCGGATTCTGAGCTTATCAAGGAGCGACTAACTCCGGCAGACCGTCAAGCCCTGGCCGTAGAGACGGCCGCTCCCATGGCAGAAGAAATGCCTTTGGTCCTTGCCGATGAGCCCCAGGCTCCGGCATGGGCGCAACATTCCGTCCGATTCCTCCAAGCAGGGGAGCTTCCTGAGGAGCAAGAAGAAGCGGAGAAAGTAGCCCATCGGTCTGCTATGTATCAGTTCGTCGATGACGTCCTGTATAGGAAGAGATCGAACTGTGTGAAATTGAAGTGCATTCCCCGGGAGGAAGGACTGGAGCTGTTGGCGGAGATACACGGAGGCATATGTGGCTCCCACATAGGGTCGGGGCCCTTGCCGGCAAGGCGTTCCGGCAGGGTTTCTTCTAGCTCACTGCCCTCCAGGATGCAACGACACTAATAACCAAGTGTGAAGCGTGTCAGTTCCATTCGAAGAAGATTCATCAACCAGCTCAAGCCCTTCAAACAATTCCTCTTTCCTGGCCATTCTCGGTCTGAATGCTCGACATCCTGGGCCCTTTCCCCCGCGCTGTCGGGGGCTTTGAGTACTTGTACGTTGCGATTGACAAGTTCACAAAGTGGCCGGAGGTGGAAATAGTGAGGAAGGTGACAGCACAGTCAGCTGTCAAGTTCTTCAAAGGGCTAGTTTGCCGTTTTGGTGTGCCAAACAGAGTCATCACCGACAATGGCACGCAGTTCACAAGCCACACCTTCATGCAATACATCCAAGACCTCGGCAGCAAGGTCTGTTTCGCTTCGGTAGCACACCCACGGAGAAACGACCAAGCAGAGAGGGCAAATGCTGAAGTGTTGCGAGGCCTGAGGACAAAGACTTTTGACAGGCTGCACAAGAGTGGAAGGCGCTGGATTGATGAGTTGCTGGCGGTTCTTTGGTCGATCAGGACGACGCCAAATCGAGCCACCGGCCAGACACCCTTTGCCCTGGCATACGGGGCAGAAGCAGTTCTCCCCACGGAACTCATATACGGGTCACCTCGAGTGCTCGCTTACGACGAGCTTGAGCAAGAGCAATTGCGGCAAGATGACGCAACGCTCCTTGAGGAAGATCGTCTTCGGG
Source organism: Triticum aestivum (assembly GCF_018294505.1). Taxonomy (NCBI): domain Eukaryota; kingdom Viridiplantae; phylum Streptophyta; class Magnoliopsida; order Poales; family Poaceae; genus Triticum; species Triticum aestivum. Next base: position 98,247,697 of record NC_057802.1, read on the forward strand.
CGGCTGTGAGCGCAGCACGCTACCAGCAAGCCTTGCGCCACTACCATAGCCGCAAGGTTCATGCCCGAAGCTTTGAGGAAGGCGACCTTGTTCTTCAGCGCGTTCAATCGGCCAAGAATTCCAACAAGTTGACGCCGAAGTGGGAAGGCCCTTATCGGGTAATACGAGTCACCAGGCCCGATGCAGTCCGCCTGGAGAACGAAGATGCTATTCCAGTGAGCAACTCCTGGAACATCGAACATCTTCGCAAGTTTTACCCATAAGGCGCGCTTGCCGGGCCTCTCAGCAAGCCACCCTTTTGTACAAGCCTTGCCGACAAGGCATGTAACCCTTGGTACAAAGCCAGGCGCAGACCCTGAGCATAAATAAATGAAGCGCTGGCGCCCTAAGTTATAGCATGCATGCTAGGTTAAGTCTCTCCCTCGGTTAGGGTTGATAGTGCTTAGCGGCGACTAACCCCTAGCCTAGAGGTCGAGTGTGCGTCTTTCTGTCTTCTTTGGTTCGCAGGGCACGTGGACGCTTCTGCTGAGCCACTTGGAAGAAAGAGAACGAACCGACGCTCTGGCCCCGGCAAGCCAAGACTGCCGGGGGCCCAAAGACACAAGGATCCAACCACGGCAAGCCAAGGTTGCCGGGGGGCTGCGGATTCAGATAAGTCTTTTCATCCCGTGTTATGCGTTTCCGTATGGAACTGGGACATGTGAAACCTCGTTTATATTCTTAAACCACAGTGCTCCTATTTTCCTGTACCCAGGAGCTATCCCCTGGGTCGGAACTTGGTCGTACTCGCGGTGGCAAGAAAAGGAATGAGGGGCCTAACTCTACTTCGCCCATGCCTCCGCCAAGAGCGTGAGAATGGTCGACTGAAGTGGGGGGACCGCAAGGCCTGTTGCCGGGCGACAATGTTTATCTTAAAAATAACGAGGATTCACTCCTTGGCATGGGCCTCGCTCATGCACAAAGAACCCGGCAAGCACCCTTTTTCATTAAAAACGTCCCATACAGGTACAGTTCATACGGGATGAAAAACATGAGCAAGGGGATTAAAAGTTTTAAATCTAACAAGTGCCCGCAGGCTTACAAACTAAAAAAAAGATAAGATGCCCGTAACCCCTTTCTTGTCCCTCTCCTCAAGAGATGGAACAAGGTAGCAGGAGGGCGAAAGGAGCGCCTAGGCGAGGTGCGAGAAGCAGAAGGCACCAAGAGAGCATCCCGGTGCCGGAGCTGGAAGATGAGGCGGCGGCCCGACAATACGTGACGAAGGCATCGGTGCCCGTGTACTCCGACTTGACGGCCGCCGCCCGCCTTCTTCGCCTTCTTCGGCCCTCCTACGCCAGCCGCCCAAGGAGGCGATGGGGAACGCATCGATGAAGAGCTTGACGAGGAAGGCCCTGGGCAGGGCTTGTGGCCGAGGGAGGGGCGACACGGTCAGTCGGAGTCAGGGCCGGCGCCTCGCCGCTCGACGCCCTCGTCGTCGCTGTCACTGTCCTCCTCGTCACTCCCGCTCGAGGAGGAATCTTCATCGTCGGAGGAGCTCTCCACGTAGCACTTCAGGCGAGTTCCAAGATCTCCAAAGACCTTGACGGAGAGTAGCCGTTCTCCATTAATTTGAAATAGAGAACGAGCCCCGCCGTCAGGCTGTGGATGCGAGCGAACGTCTTCCATCCGCGACGGAGGTACATGACGTGAGGAGCGGGGAAGTCAACGTCGACCCGCGTGCCGCCGTTCCTGCAGCCCCTCATGTGCAGCCTGAGGGTCTGGGGCGGATCGAGCTCCATCTCCCGAGAAAATGGGGTAGGGAGACAGAGGCGGCGACTCGGTGGCCGGCGCAGCCTAATGAAGAACTCGCGGGGCTGGTCCCTGATGTGGCCCTGCATAGGGGGAGGCATCGTTGACAGGGGCGAGGCCGGAGCGCCGCCCCATCCCCCTCTTCCCCGAGCACCACGGCAACCTCGGCCTCGCCCCCTCCCTCTTCCTCTTGTGGCCTGCTCCGCCGCCACAAGTTCTTGGGAAGGAGGGACGCGCTGTCGAGCAGCGACCCTCGTGGCTACCGTTGAAGGGCCGGCACCTCCTCTCGCCATGGCAGACGGAAGAAAGGAGCCGAAGTGAATGGGTATGGATGATGAAAGGATGTGGGATGCCGTCCCCCTCCCCCTTCTTATAAAGGGGTGGGGTCGGGGCTCGGCCGCCCTGCTCGGCCAATCCGGCCATCGGAGGCGCAGGGAATCGAGACCGACCCGCTGTCCCAATCAGCGACGGCCCGGTTTCCCGCCTCCACCGCCTGCCACCTGCATGGGGGACACGTGGCGAGCAAGCAGAATTGAGGGGGCGGGTGAGGCGACCGTTCCCCACCCCATGATCGTGGGGCACGGACGCCTTGAAGGCCACGACCCGAGTCCGCCCGGGTAAATGAGCTGCGCCTCCGCGCCTCCCTCTTTTTGGGGAAGGCACGAGCCGCCTCTTTACCATGATGTGATGCATGCGTGCGGGAACCGCCCCACGCATGACCCCCACGTCACGCACGACCCTCCACGTCGCGCGTTCAACGCGGGTCGTGGGGAAGCGCAGCGGACGAAAAGTTACTGCGGTAAAATCCGCCCCAACTGTGCGCGCAGCGTTCTGGGCCTGGCCCAACAACGCGTCGCACTTATGTGTGGCCCAGACCCGGGGGCTCCTGTCGCTGTACAAAAGTAGGGGCTCTCCTTTTGACCCCTTTACTTGTGCACGGGCAGTCAGAGCCGCGCGCCATGGTCGCACATAGCCGGGCAGAGGAGGGAAGCCAGAGGGAAACAAAAGCACAAGGCCAACAAAAACAACGCCAAGACCAAGAACACCAAAGAGCAAGAGGGCAAGGTGGACTCCCCCGGCAAGGCGCTTGCCGGGGCGGCCTCTGCGGCCCCGGCAAGAGCCTTGCCGGGGCAACTTGCCCCGTACCAGCAGAGCGAGCCACCCTCGAGCCCAAGAGTTCCAAACGCCGCCAACGACTACGTTGGAACCAAGGCTCGGAAGGCACCTTTGTGGTGGCATGCAGATCTTTGTCAAGATCATAAAGACACAAGGATCAGATGAGGACCAGAAGACAACGGCCCTCGCCGGGATCCTAGCCGAGGAAATCCACAAGACCCCCGGCAAGCGCCTTGCCGGGGACAACCACAGCGCCACGGCAAGACCCTTGCCGGGCCCCCTGGCAAGACCCTTGCCGAGGACACCAGCGGGGCCGCAGCCAGACCCACATCTGCCAAGATACCACCGCCGGCCGTTCCCATGTAGCTGCTAGCTCACCCAGCTGGGCAGGCACCTGCGTGGCGACGGGAAGCCTCTACACCGACCAAGCAAGCACCTGCGTGATGGCATGCAAATCTTCATGAAGGCCCTACCACCGCGCCATCTTAGCTGCCTGCCTGCCTACATGGCGCCGCGTGCATTGCTGGCCCGGGCGCGTGTTGAAGCGAGGCGAAGCGGCGACAGACGGGATGGGCCTCGTTCCCGTCCCCGATAAAGCTAATGGACACCTAAGCAGCGCATTAAATGCGTTCTGTCCCGTAACGCCGGGCGATAAACTCACGCACTGTAGACCTTTGCACCTCCTCTGTGCCACTGTGGCGACCCCTTTTGCCTATAAAAGGAGGCTCGAGGCGACCAGGAGAGGGATTCGGCTCTTTGGAACGGTGCAGCCACCGTAGCTAGTTCGAGAGCTCAAGAACACTGAAATACACATCAAAGCAGGACTAGGGTATTACGCATCCTCGCGGCCCGAACCTCGGTAAACGATCTTTGTGCTAGCTCCTAAACCTGCTCTTCTCACAACCCCGCGCCCGCCAACCGCAGAAGGGATTCCAGTGATCCCATAGGTGTTATTTCCCCGACACTCCAGTGCATATAAATTGGTTGAAAAATCAAATTTGTGTCCTTGGGTGCATGCTTAGGTCCTATGCAAGAAATGGGAATGAATTTCAAACACCAGGGCACTATTGATTGCCAGCAAAACATTGCGATTCCTGGTTTTTAAATTCTAGTAAATCCAAAACTCATCTGAAATTCATGAAACTCGGCACGGTATCATGGAGGGGCACCTGACATGCCGTGGTAAATTTTTTGTCCCATTTGGGGCAGGTTCGGGTATAAGCTTCTCACAAACAATAGCTTCTCACAACAAGGCTGATGGTTTCGGTACGGAACGTGCCACCTTTGGGGACGAAACGATATCCGTTGCCTCTTATTGCTTGCAAAAATTTTCTAGTGCCAACATAGAACAACATGAGTGTTGTGTTAAGTTTTGGAATTTTTCGGGGTTCGTTTGGAAATTTTTATACATTAACTTGGTTTTCTAGGCATTTTATGTGCATAATTCAAATTTTAAATACATAGTGCATATAAAATGGTTAAAAATCAAATTTGTGTCCTTGGGTGCATGCTTAGGTCCCATGCAAGAAATGGGAATGAATTTCAAACACCAGGGCACTGTTGATTGCCGGCAAAACGTTGAGATACCTGGTAGTTAAATTCTAGTAAATCCAAAACTCGTCTGAAATTCATGAAACTTAGCATGGTATCATGGAGCGGCGCCCGACATGCCGTGGTAAATTTTTTGTCCCATTTGGGGCAGGTTTGGGTATAAGCTTCTCACAAATCAGAGTTTCTCACAACAAGCCTGATGGTTTCGGTACGGAATGTGCCACCTTTGGGGACAAAACGATATCCGTTGCCTCTTATTGCTTTACAAAATTTTCTAGTGCCAACATAGAACAACAGGAGTGTTGTGTTAAGTTTTGGAATTTTTCGGGGTTCGTTTGGACATTTTTATACATTAACTATGTTTTCTAGGCATTTCATGTGCATAATTCAAATTTGAAATACATGCACATGCTCCAGTGCATATAAATTGGTTTAAAAATCAAATCTATGTCCTTGGGTGCATGCTTAGGTCCCATGCAAGAAATGGGAATGAATTTCAAACACCAGGGGACTGTTGATTGCCGGCAAAACATTGTGATACATGGCTTTTAAATTCTAGTAAACCCAAAACTCGTCTAAAATTCATGAATCTTGGCATGCTATCATGGAATGGCACCCGAGATGCTATGGTATTTTTCGTGTCCATTTTGAGAGAAGGCACACTCGAATAACAGCCAACAAAGGCATTTTGAAAAAATAGCTGCCACTGTAACTTCTCAAACGTTTGTATAATTCAAACCATGTGCGTTCTGTTAACCATTCACGTGACCCCACGTGTCTTGGTTTTAATGGCTATAAGAGGTGCCGTGCGGACATCTGCTTGACTGAACGGGAGGCGTGCTAGCGCAGTCCGGTGCGCAGGCTCATCGGGAAGCGTGCAAGCTGTTCAACGCATGATATGTGGATCTCTTCAACGCAAACGGTTTAGAATACAGTATGCAAATTAAAGCCAGACTTCGGTGCTAAGCCAAGAGACACTGCGATTTATCAAAATATATGCAGCTAAAAATCAATAGCACTATCTAATTTTTGCAACTGAACCAAACATCTGGGCATCGTGGCTCTGCCGGAAAGATTGAGAAACTTGGTTTTTTAATTTCTGTAAATCCAAAACACGCCTGAAAATCATGAAACTTGCCATGGTGTCATGACATGGCTCCAACATGCTGTGGTAATTTTTCTGTCCGATTTGCGAAGGCGCACACATTAACAATCAACAAAGTCATTTTGGAACAAGTGTTGTCACGTTACAAATCAGAAACACAAGTATTATTGAAACCGTGGGTGTTCTACTTACCAATTACGTGCCGCCACGCGTCCCTTTTTTTATTGGCTAGGAGGTGCCATGCGGGGTAGCTATTTCAGTACGGGAGGCGTGCGATCAGACCCCTGCGCGTGCTCATCGTGAGGACAGCCCTTTGACCTCTACCCGCCGTGCACCTCCCTCCCAGCGTCTCCATTAATGGCGCCGGAGCCCCTGTTCTACGGCGTGTCTATATGTCTCACGGGACAGAGATTTAAGAGAGAAAAATGAAAATCTGAAAAGAAAGTTTTACACGGAGCTTGATGTAAGATCCGACGGACCTATATGGCATCGACTGCGACTTATAGACAATGGATAATAATTGTCTTACATATTTAGGAACATAATTAAAAAAAGCCATATGCGGCAACACCCGAAATACACAAGGGCAAAAGAAGGAAGACAACGATTTGGCTCGCTGATCTCTACTTTCTTGATGCGCTGCTGCAGGCCGCGGGAACTAGTCTCTACGGCAAGCGGTGATGAGCTCTTTCTTGTCCTCAAGATGCTGCTTGAGAGCATCCACGGATTCCTCCACTAGCCTTCTGCGATCGATGTGCAGCATGGCATTCTCGTCCATAAGTTTCTCAACGATGACGTTCGGTCCTCTTCAATAAGGTAGTGGTCTCCTCCTGCTACTCCGCACTTTCGACTATCTTCGCCCTCAGCCAGTCGCGCTCGGCCCGGAGCTTCGCATTGCTCTCATTTAGTTGCTAGATGACGCCGGTAGCCTGTTCAAAAGAGGCTTTCATGTCGTCCTGCAACCTCGCCCAACCGGAGATCTGATCCATCTGGCTATGGACGATCTCATGCATGCGCCTGTAAGAGTCCTCGCTTGCCCTCGAGACATTTACCTAGGCCGCCGTGGCGCGGGAGGACATCTCTGCTGCATTCACGGCGTGGCGGGACATCTCTTCTGCTTCTGCGGCGCGGCCGGACCAGTCTGCTGCATCGACGGCGCGGCAGGACCTCTATGCTGCTACGGCCGCGGGGCGGGACATGTCGGTTGCGTTCGCGGTGAGGCGGTACATATCTCGTGCTTCTGCTTCCATGCTTGCATATCCCTGGTGGCAATCTCTCAGCCCAAAACTCACGCTGGCCATGGCAGACGCAAGGGAACGATGATGAATGACTTGTTTGTTTTTGTGGATGAGGAGTTGAGGAGGAATGTGCAGTCATCTTGGAGTAGTAGTATTTATAACCAAGTACTAATACGCTCCTAAGTGGGAAACCGTTTAGGTTTTGATCGATGTGAACAGGTTTGCAATTTGGAATGTGACGAGACGCAGGCTCAAAATTTACTGACGATTATATGTGCGGCACTATTCCCGGAAGGCGTAACGTGGGCACGTACGCCTTCTCGGCCGCGTACGTGGCGTTTGCACCATAGGGTGCACCGCAATAGGCAATGTCAGCACACGTCTTGTTCCAACAACCATGCGCGCTCGTTATTACCATCGCGCACACTTCTTTTAATTAGAATGTGTGTGCCCGTCTAGTGCACACACGTTGATCTATGTAACTGTTTCAGTTTGTTGTGGCTAATTGCAAACAGTTCATCCGTGTGAAGTGTATGCCATCAATCGCAGACACTTTGATCTGGTTGACCCGTTTTTGTTCTGTTGCCTAATCGCAAATATTTAATCCTTCTGAAGCGTATGCCCTCAATCGCACACACCTTTATGTAGCTGCCCGTTTCTATTGTTCCTCCTGATCACAAACAGTTCATTCGAGTGAACCGTATGATGTATATCGCACATGCCTTCATCTGGCTGCCCGTTTCTTTTGTTCCGCCATATCGCAAACAGTTCATTGAACTGAGCCGTATGCCCTACATCGCACACACAACTAAAATCTGAACCGTGTTTGATGGCTCCGCCATCGCAAACGTTTTGCACCTTTTTTGACGGTTCTTTTACACCACCGTTTGCCATTATTGCATCACACACAGTTTCGTCGAAGGGTCTCTAATCGTAGTGTCGCGTTAGCAGCATCCTGCAGTAGTGATTTCGTGTGCGGACTGACCCTGCTTGAGTTGCTACGCCAACACGACAGAAGCAGCCTACCACTTTGTTTTGCTCCTTGGTGAATCCCGGTATATTGATCTAAAAATATAGTACTCCCTCCGTCTCGGTTTATAGGGCATGCACGTAGTTCTAGGTCATCCATTTGACTAACTAAATATGAGTTACTATGTCACAAAAAGTATATCATTGGATCTTAAGCGGATGTAGTTTCTAAACATATACTGTTCATCACATATATAGCAGTTAATTTCTCAACCTAGAACGACGTGCATGCCCTGTAAAGCGATACGGAGGAAGTATTAAAAATGAGGTGATTTTACCGAGCGGTGGGCGCGGGAGCATGGCCGGTCATGTGGTCCCACGTGTCATGATGTACCAAGGCGATGTGCGTCCCTCTTGAGGTAGAACAATGGCAGAAGCAATATGTGGTTTTCCTGAAGGAGATGATGGCAAAGCGGATTCAGTGAAGTGTGAAATAATGGTTGCTTCGTCCGCCTGGGAAGGTGCGGCCTTGTGATTTGACGTCTCATTGCTCATTACTACTACTAGGACGGTACGACTGGGGTGCTTCCCCCTGCCGTTCTGCACTGTTATTTGGTGCATGACACGTCGACCCGGTTGCTATATGTCCCACATGTCGGCGAGAGGAAGTACAGAATTCATGAAATCGAGCGTCGACGGAGGAGTACAAGACACGGCTTGATTTTTGCTACTTCACGCGATCCATTGATACAAACCCGGACTAAAAAAGGCAAGGGCGGGCCTTTTCCCGCGCGGCAGGCAGGGGAGTTTTGCATAGTCTGTTTGAGGCAGGAAGGGAAACAAGCAAATAAAGGTTGAGCGACTTAGTTTTGGGAAAAATCTGATTTTACGGAGTACTTACCCACTATGGAGGTAGTACTACTTACTACTCCCTCCTTTCCGGTTTATAGGGCTCACCTAAAAAAATTCGTTTTTCTTTTTTATAAATCTCAATTCTACTAGTAGTAGTACCATCACATGTTTGGATTTCGAGGTGCTTTAAATCACCCGATGCAAGCAGTGTCAAGAGAAAACTCACCAATGCATGTAGAAGTTCATGGAAAGTTAGTGGCCATGCATGCATTCATTCTAATTAATGCATCAGTAAACATAACTTCTTGAGAAAAACAAACGTACTAATTACTTGTGCAAACTACGAAATTAATTCCACCACTCACGTCTACCTTGGTTGGAGATATTTTGAAATTGAGCCATAAACCAGAAAGGAGGGAGTAGTAACATTGCCTAGGGTAGCTTGCTGCACCACGGACTCTAAGGAAATTGCTGTAGTACTACTCCTATGTACCACTGTACTACTCCTACTACTAAAAGACATATTTCAAACAATATGATAATCTCTCTAACCGTTTCGAAAAAAATAATCTCTCTAACCAAGGTAGGGACGAGGAGTAAACGGAGGGAGTAGTATGTAGTATATATAATTTTCTCCTCGTCCTGCGAGCCACCGCGCGCATGGGCGAGGGAGCGGGCGTAAGGCGTAGTAAGCAAGCTTCACCTTGTCCTGCGAGCCACCGCGCCCATGGGTGGGGGAGACGGCGTACGAAGCAAGCTTCTCCTCGTTCTGCAAGTTGACGGGACACATCAAAGGTAATACGTACAGAGCATCTTCAGTGTATAGAGCCTTGCCTCTAAGGTAGGCCCAACATGGTTTGCCTCTTATCAAATGAAAAAACTGAGCATGTGAGATGGTGAACGGAGGGAGTACAATACCATTAGTACTACAGTTCTTTTGGAAGGGTTGTAGTAGTCCCTCCCATTCACATGTTCACATTTCAAGCTTCAATAAAAACGTTGCACGCAAGGATTATGAGAAACCTCGGCAATGCATGTACTCCCTCAATCCATATAGGGTATAAAATGCGTTTTGGAGGCTAACTTTGACCACATGTTAGAACAATAATGTGACATCCAACTCACACAAATATTACCATCAAATCCATACGTGGTCATTATACTGCTAACAAATGCATGTGTTGCAATTAGTACGCAGATACACTAGTAAACACTCACTATCTAGTAGTACTAGCAGTACTCTACACTACTACTACTATGAGGCCATCCAACTGTGTCCCGGGCTCCCAGCAGAAGACCGCGGACACCGATTATTCGTTCATATTTAAATTTGTTTTCACACAACGAAATATCTCTATCTCTATATATCTACTTATATCTTATAAAGAACCGAATTGGTGATGATGGTGTGCCTGCCATTTTGTAATATAGACCGTCCAATCTATATCTGATGGATAGAAAGTAAACTATGCCAATTTTACAAAATATACCCGCACCTCTCTCCATATTTACAGATAAGGCCTTGCCTCGTTCATCTCCCACAACCTCATTGCTGAGCAATTAAAAAAGGAAGTCTCTGGAACAATCTAGCATGGTGGCCGCTGCCGCCTGCCGGCGTCGTCCATCCCCATGCCTCCGCCCAGTCCGACCACCAGTCACCACCACGCCCCACTCCTCCTCGCCTTATCTCACATCTTTTTCGAGATATCATTTTTTCGACGAAATTCTCGAGATACCATTTTCCGATAAAATTCTCGAGTTACCATTTTCCCCATAAAATTCTCGAGATATCATTAGTTTTTACACATAGGATTACACCTGCATGGGTCAATCACAACAGGTGTTTTTTTTAAATGCATCTTGAGAGCAAGTACAATAAGGTACAGTCAGCAGGCTGTAAGGAGTAAAATAATATTTCTATGCTTAGTTGGAAGAGAGAGAATAGGAGAGAGAATGTAAGCGGGCTCTCATGCAAGAGCCAACTGTAGCACGTGCTCCTAGGTACTATGTGAGAGTGAATGATGGGCCATGTATTAATAAAGTAGCACATACTTATAGCTAATTCACTACGAAAAATACACTTCCATGATGATACGTGTTTGTCACAGTAGGTCACGTTTTCTGTCATGCATGTACATCCATGACAATTTTATGACTGAATCAAGATAGTCATACCTGTGCTGTCGTAGAAGTGTTCCATGACATTACCAAAATTATCATCACGGAAGTGTCCACTTCCATGACGATAAATCACGCGTCATAGAAGTGCTTTCGTCAAGGGTGACCGACACGTGGCATCGACCGTAATGGGTCGTCATTAAGCTATCGGGTCCGGTTTTGGATCCGATAACCCGTTAACAGCCCGGACCAATGGTGATTTTCCACGTGTAAAATTCTCATTGGCCGGAGGAAACACGTGTTGGCTCCACGTTTGGACAGATGTCATCCACTCATTGGACAGGAGGCGCCTATGATACGTCGACACGTGGCACGGCCCAACAGAGGCCCATTCCAGTGAAAAGGCCGGCCCAGCTAAAGCCCCACCATGTTTTTTCAGACACTAGTGGGCTGGCCCGTTAACAACCTGCCATGTTTTGGGTCAAATTGAGGCCCATAGCAGATCAGGCCCTTTCACAGCCTGCCGTGGTTTGGGCCAAATTACGGCCCATATCGGATCAGGCCCATTAACAACCACTGTTCTTTTGGGCCCATACTAAGACAGGTTTGTATATCAGCCTGTTAAATTCCCATTTACCAGTTCGGCTCAATTATAGTTTCGGCCTATTAGCGGGCCATGGTGCATCTAGGACGTTGTCGGCCCGGTTTAACTTTAGGCCATTTAATGGCCCATGCAGAAAATGGGCTATTTCTTGTCCGAAGTAACTTTAGGCCTCTTAACGGCCAGTAGTCTTCGTGGATAAATTTCAGCCCAACTAGCATATCGTCCTATTAATGCCCCGTGTAACAGTTGGGCCCAATTACAGCCCGCGTTGAATCCAGCGTGCTTACAGCCCATGTGATAATGGCCCATGGCACTTTTAGGCCTATGGCCCGCGTAGATACCGGCCTGCTTAAAGCCCATAATTTTATTGGGCCAAACAGGCCCGATATATTTTGGCCTGTTAACTACTCGTCCAATTTGGGCCAAACATGGGCCTTAGGCAATTTCGGCCTGTATTGGCCCGTGATTTTTTTGGCTCAACGCTAGCCCAATCTAGGTTTTAGCCTGTTAAAAGCCCATGGTATTCTCTGGCCCAACTAGACAGAACTTTACTCGGCCTGTTAAAGGCGGGAAACAACTATAGGTTTAGACCTGCTAATGGCCCAAGATGATTATAGGCCTAGGTTTTGGCCCATATGAGTAACGGGCCGGCCTAAAGACCGACAAAACTAAGATACACTGAACCTTCTGGCCTGAATTACAGCATACCGACCAAGAATAAACCTAGACTATATAACAAAGAAATTATAGCATATTACATCCCCTCGGCATCAAAGTTCGGCGCCAGTGATAATAAAGGGCAACCAGACAACAGATTACATAAACTGGGCAGGTCGCCACCAGCGGAAGTTAACAGGTGGACAAAATAATAGACAGAACCGACAACACTTCAACACAGTTCAAGAAAGGTTAGCCCGGCCCAGGAGTTGCAGCGCAAGCAGCTTAGCAACCTGATGAGACTACGCTTCTTTGGCGCTCATATCCACCAACTTAAGCTGCATAGCATCAATAAACCTCCTGTACTTATGGTTAATCTTGCATAGAGATTGGAATTCTAGTCATATTTGAGCGGAAGCATGTATTTCTGCTTGAATTTTAGACTGAAGAAGTCGAACAGATTCAGGCGGCGACTTCATCGAGCTTGTGTCACTGAGTAAGTTTGACACTACATCAAGATGTGACTTCGTGGTTGTATCCCTACCCTCAATATGTGTTGCCTTCTCCTCTGGAATATGTGTTAGAGGGACAAACAATAGGTTCGTCTCACTATCATTGTGGCAGTTCTTCCTAGTAGCAGTGTTGTCACCCTGAAAGAGCAACAAGTAGGTAGATAATAGGTTTTGCACGTATAAGCATCAGCACTGTCAATTCCTCTCATTTCTTTGTCAGAAATAAAGATACACGGTTAAAAATAGCATTAACATAATAGGCATTGTTTATAGTTAAGACGGCAGGAAATGGGATTGTGCCGGAGTGGCCAGCTTCACCAGACCACTGGATTACAGATCAAGAACACAAGCATAGATGTAGTTCTAAACAACGTATAAGCATGAATGGTGGGTGCACTGTCAATTTATACCATTTCAGATTGGTAAATAAAGAGACACAATTTAAATAACATCAATATGATATGGCATTGTTCATAGTTGAGACATAGCAGGTTATGACATTGTGTTGTTGTTGGTAGTATCACCACACCACTGGATTACAGATCAAGAACACAAGCATACACATATCGCTAGGCTCAACATGGTGTTAGTCTCTGAGGGCACCGTATCAAATATGGAAATACAACCCACCCTAGTTGAACAAATTAAGAAGGCTCAACAGGGACATCCCAACATCGAAGGTATAAAGAAGAAAATGAACCTTGGCAAGGCTTCAGAGTTCGTCACAGACAGTGAAGGAATATTATGGTACGGAGACAGACTTTGCGTACCTAACATTGAAGAGCTCAAGCAACAGATCCTAACCGAAAGCCACACCGCTCCATACTCGATCCATCCTGGAGGAACCAAAATGTACAAAGACATTCAGGAAAGATTTTGGTGGCACGGTATGAAAAGGGATATAGCCACATTTATTGCTTGTTGCGATTCATGTCAGCGCATCAAGGCCGAGCATCAAAAGCCAGCAGGGCTACTCCAGCCAAACAGGATACCGGAGTGGAAATGGGATGAAATAGGAATGGACTTCATCGTCGGACTACCTCGATCACAACGCGGAAATGACGCCATATGGGTCATCACAGACCGACTAACCAAGGTTGCTCATTTCATTCCCGTGAAGACTACCTACTCCACACAAAGGCTGGCCAAGCTTTATCTCTCTCGTATAGTTTTTGCATGGAGTCCCAAAGACTATAATATCCGACCGAGGCACCCAATTTGTCTCCAAATTTTGGGATCACCTGCAACAAGCCCTGGGCACGCAACTAGCTTTCAGTACAGCGTACCACCCTCAGACTGATGGACAAACGGAACGTGTGAACCAAATCCTAGAGGACATGCTGAGAGCCTGTGTGCTCACCTATGGATCCAGTTGGGAGGAAAGTTTGCCATATGCCGAGTTTGCCTACAACAACAGTTACCAAGCCAGCTTACAAATGGCACCCTTTGAAGCATTGTACGGACAGAGGTGCCGTACCCCACTGAATTGGTCAGAAACAGGTGACAGTCGTATCTTCGGCCCTGACATGCTCAAGGAGGCCGAGGAGAAAGTAAAACAGACCAGGGACAGACTCAAGACATCACAGAGCCGACAAAAGAGCTACTACGATCAAAAGCATCGTGAGGTCAGCTTTGAACCCGGTGATTCCGTATACCTCCGAGTATCTCCCATGAGGGGTTTGCAACGGTTCAAAATTAAGGGGAAGCTAGCCCCGAGATTTATTGGACCATTCTGTATAATTGCACGAAGAGGCACGGTAGCCTACCAACTAGACCTACCCAAGGAGCTGTCAGACGTCCATGACGTGTTCCACGTCTCACAATTGAGAAAATGTGTAAGTAACCCGGAGAAGCATGTATCTCATGAGAGCATTGATGTGCAACCAGACCTCACCTACAGAGAGAGGCCAATAAAGATTTTGGAAGAGTCTGAAAGGAGGACCCGTCAGAAAACGACAAAATTTTTCAGAGTTCAGTGGAGCAACCACACTGAGGAAGAAGCTACATGGGAAAGGGAAGATTTTCTTCAGGCAGAATATCCATATCTATTCGAGGATCAGCTGAAATCTCGAGGACGAGATTTTTCCTAAGGGGGTAGGTGTTGTGACACCCAAAATTTTATTTGGCCTTTTCAAAAATTTTGATTTTGACTTGAGGGAGGTGTTTTAAATTTTTCTTCAAAAGAACCCCCCCCCCCTTTCAAAATATTTTTTTATGGCAAGAGTTTTATTTGGATTCACCCAAAACTTGATTTTGGTCTTGGAGGTTCCTTTTTTTTATTTGGACTCAAACAAAAATGCTTTTCACTTGGGAAAAATGTCTTTTGAAAATTTCTTTGAAAATGCCCTATGGCGTTTGGAATGATCCTTTGCCACTTTCAACAAATCTCTCTTGCCATGACCTTAGTGCAAATCCACTCTCATAAACCTTTCCTCATCTTTGGATCATGATTTACTTCAAATCCAGCAAGTTGGACCTCTCCATATATTTATTTCCACTTATTTCTTATCAAAAACAATTTCAGCCTTCTATTCTAGCTCTTGGAGATTTACAAAGGAGCTACCCTTTCTGTTTTGATTTCTGCACCCAAACCAATTTCCCTTCCTAGTCCTTTGAAGCCTCAACCAAGATCCATGAAGATCCACTGGTCTTCAGTTCAAATTTTTCAAACTATACCTGCTGCAAGTTTGGACCAGATTTGCGAAATTTGATAAAATTCATTCAAATCCTTCTCCAAAAATTCTGAGAAAAATCAGGCAGCCTCTGGGTGCATTGAGAGGTCACCTCACCAAGTCCCAGCTCCAGGAAAAATTTTCTTCACACCATATCATTTCATCGAACACCTTCAGAGCACTGTCAATGTCATGTTCAGTCAAATTCAGTTAACAGTGTCTGAACCACTGTCGTTTCTTCAGTGTCCGTTGCCAATCTCACCAGTGCCCCGGCGTCGCCGTGTTCCCTGTCCCCTCCCCCTTGTCCTCTGCACCACACGAGCGCCTGGAATCTTGCGGACGTCGGCGACGAGCAGCAGGAGGTGCGCCGCCCCGTGACCGACGCCAGCGGCGGCTTTGCGGCCGTCAGAAGAGAGGCGCAGCGCAGACGGCGCCGTCCGGTGCCGCCCAAGCCACCGGAGGTCGCCGCGTGGTCTTCCACTCCCCAGTGCGCGCTGCCACCCTCTTCGTGAACCGCTGGGCGCGGAGCACGCTCTCTGCCGCCGCCGTGCCAGTACGACAACCCCGACGAAGACCGACGCCATTACGCCATGCCCGACCGAGTTTAGCAGTGGAACGGGACCAGTAACTCACACTGATGCTGCCTGGCCACCTAAACCCCCTGCCAATCCACAGCCTCGCCATAATTGCACGCCGGAGATTCTCCGTTCACGGCCACCCCCTCGAGCCGCCTATAAATAGAGGCCCCGAGCCCCAGCTAGCACCCACACCACCTCTGCACTCCACCAAGACCCCGCCTAGCCACTGGAAGAGCCCCGAGGGAGTCTCCTTCCTCAACTCCGCCCGCCGCGACCCGCCACGGGATCCAGCTCGATTCGCTCCCGTGCGTGCACCTCTGCCTCCCATCTCTTGCCAGTAACTCTCTAGTGCATCCCTCCTTCTGACCCGTGCTTCAATTCGAAGTTTGCAGCACACCACCGGAGTTCCCCACCATCGCCCGAGCCACCGTCCGCCGGAGAAAGTGTCGCCGTCGACGTGGTGCTCCCCGACGCCCAAGTCCACCACCCGCCGACGCGGAAGGACACACTGATACTCTTGGTACACTCTGATCTCCCTGACTCGCCGTGGTTCGACGCCGGCGACCACCGCAGCCTTCGGGCGCCGGCGAGGTTTTTCAAACCTGACATGTGGACCCCCCACGTCAGCCTCTCTTCTTTCACCCCCAAAGCATTTTCTGTTGGCGCCTTCGGGCAGAGTACGTTTTCTCTGTGATCTGGCGCGTTTCTATTCGAACCGTTTTCTGTTTTCTCAGTTTAGCCTCTGGAACTTTTCTGTTTCATTACAGATAAGTCCCTGGACAGAAACCTTTATAACTTTTTAATAAAAAGTGATTTTTGAGTGATTCTTTTTCTGACAGTCTTATAATTTTGTCTAGTTTTTTATGGGATTTATTTGAAATTTTTTTGGAACAACTTTTGTGCACGCGTTGGTTTTCACGTTAGTATGCATTTTCGCTATACCGTAGGTTCCGGGAGAGGTGACGGAGCCGCGAACTTCGCCGAGCTAGACTCCGACTTCTTCGAACCAGGAAAGCATGTTTGAACCTTTGATATGATAGGTGTTTTGCATGTTTGCGCGAATGGTTGTGCATGGCATATGAGTATCGGTGAGTATCTCGTTGCATGTGAGGCAACTACCCGTGTGTTCCAAAGTTACTGTTATCTCTGATGAGAGATGGCCTAGTCATGTGGTGACATGAAGGGCAGTAAGGTGGTACTGTTGTAGCATGCCAGCCTTACGTCATCCGATAATTTCCGACGTTAACGTGGACGGAGTCACGTTATCGTTCTTTCCCCTTCCGTGCTACCACATGTTTTCTGCCAGAATGCGGTTTAGTAGGTTGGTAACCTCTTTCCGTGTACACACCAAACAGAGGGGCCGGGATGATGGTTCCATGGCCCTGGATTAAAGCCAGTCATCCGGTCAGGGGGCATGGGTGTTTCCGGTTGGGACCGAGAGGGGGGCACCCCTTAGAGCGCGCGTATAGAAATTTTGATCCCATGCTACGCGAGGTTGTAGCCTTCCCGTCTCAAGGTTTTTCTTGAACGTTGCCGAGGGTGATTCCTGGCTTCGGAATGTTGAATGGGTGTGTACTGGTTAGATGTGTTTCTTCCAAAACACCGTAAACGGAACTAGTCCCCGTGACTACTGAAATCCATTGGCTGTGGTTAAAGTACAAACTCTACAGAGTCAAATCCTTCCGAGTCATCGTATCCATGGTCAAGTATCGTGATCAGTGTATCCATATCTATGTCAAGTCCTCGTGGTATTATCCCCGGTAACCAAACTGGAGTGGTAAACTTGGTTAAACATTTTTCCTAAGGATGGACTAACCCCTGTTATTTACCTCATACTTGATTATTCCCTTGTTATGATTTAAATTCTTGAGCCACTAAGGTATTAAGTTATGAAGCCCTTTATGTGATGTCGCTCAGACGTCCGACTGTGGCATAATTGTTATTTACTTTTGATATAAGCCCTTTATGTGATGCCGCTCAGACGTCCGACTGTGGCATAATTGTTATTTACTTTTGATATAAGCCCTTTATGTGATGTCGCTCAGACGTCCGACTGTGGCATGTTTGTTATTTACTTTCGATATAAGCCCTTTATGTGATGTCGCTCAGACGTCCGACTGTGGCATATTGGTTATTTACTTTTGATATAAGCCCTTTATGCGATGTCACTCAGACGTCCGACTGTGGCACGCACTGTCTTTTATTTTCTATTATAAGCCCTTTATGTGGTGTCGCCCCGACGCCCGACTGCGGCATTATTGTTCTTGCATTTTCCTCTCGAGGAGTCATTCAGACCCTCGTTTGGCACCCATTATTTATTTTTTTGGGATTTCGGGAGGACTACCGCCCGACTTCTCTTTTATTTCCCATGCATTATTGTCTCTATGTCTAAATGCACTTGTTAATCTATTCATATGCTTCATGTTTACATTTGTTATATCTTATGTCCGAACTATCTTGCGTGTACTTTCATAGTACTCACCTGGCTTGTTGATTTGGCCAGATGTTGACGAAGGCGATCTCTTGGATGAAGAGTTTGATAGTGAGTCCGACGCCTAGAGGAATCCCAGTCAGTCCCGTGCGATCCTGGATATTGGTCACTTGTATTATATACGCTTCCGCCACCCGCAATAATTCTCCTCGAGCTTCACTCCGATGCTCGAAGAGTTGTTAGTTTTTTCAGGAGTCTTATCACCCACATCACGGTGATATTTCCACCACCACTCCTATCGTGTGCTAGTAGTTATGCCACCCTATCCGCCATTATGTTTTAATGGTGTGCATGTAATAAATTGTTGAGTAGTCTCCGCTCAACTTTGTATTATATTCAGTACTCCTGGTATTTTTCTTCTGTGACCAAGATATTGTCTACCAGTGAGAAGGAATTCTTCCTTACTGGTCCGTGAAAGGGATTGGTCTCTCAATAAATATTTTTATTGAAAAACCGGTCGTGACAAAAGCAGCGACCAACATAGTTGCGATATCCTAGGTTTTGCGGTGCTGGTTCGATCACCAATATACGTCGGGTGCTATGTGATTTCTCCGGTAACACCACCTTTTTCAAGGACTTTGCTTGTACTCCTTTAGATTCTGCAATCACCCTCTTCCTTTTGGATGTCTGAAACACAAGAACAACATTTGAATGGAAAAGCATGGTATGTCAACAAATGGAATAGGTGTTGATAATTGATGGGCATGGCATCTTCACAAATATCATGAGTAAACTAAGCAGATGGCGGTGCAACGAAGCAAAAGAAATGCAAGACACCTTATGCAAGATATGTGCAACCAATAAAACCTTGCCAAATTAGAACAGGCACCTTATTGGGTGAACAGGATAGGCCATCTGCCTTTGACCCTTGAGCTCAGAATAGTCAGTAGGATCATATTCTGAATACGAGTCTATAGGTCGGGAGCATGTGGGTTTCATTGCAAGCACAATGGACCTCAATCCCTTGATGCCAAGTTTGTTACCCATTGAACTGTTCTGCAATATTCTTCTGATGTGCGCATTCTTATATTCATTGTGATTACATACAATATTTATAAAGTGTGAAAACACAAATAGTAGTGAGATTATCTTTGTAATGCAGAGGATATTATAATATAATAGAGGCTCCCTGTAAACCCTTGTGTGCTATCACTGGATTCTGATGAGAGAGCCCATGTGTGCTGTAATATGGTGAGTAGATTAATATAATCTGGCACAACTACACAAAAAATAAGGTCCCTGTTGGGGGCCCCAGATGTAAGGATAGTTTGCAGACGATAGGTTCATAATATACCATACAGAAAGTTTATTGCCAAACCATGATAACGAGAGTGCAGAGCCAGTAGGTAGATCGTAGTGTAGATAATAGGGGTACACCATAACCACCATAAATAAATCGGGAAAGCGGAACTGGCTGAAAAACATAGGGTTTTGCCGCTACTAATATGCAGCCTATCGATCACCTACAGGTCAGCTCTATTCATCTGAAGGCGCACAACTGTTACTATTAGTTTAATCTATCAAAGACCGCGCGGCTCCCACCATTTCCGGGGTATTATGGCAGACCAACTCGAAGTGTGAAATCATTTAGCAGAACCGGCCCAATAGAGGTGTCGACGGCAGATGTCCCTGCTCCCCTTCCTGACAAGGAACATACTGTGCTTACTAAAGAAGAACAGAAGAGGAACATATTAAAGAACAGAAGAGGAAGCATAAATAAGTTGAGCAGATATGAAAGAGTACCTCCTCTGGTGCGGCGCCGTGTATGCATCTGCTGTGAATTTGACAGTGCTGCGGTAGCGATGGCTGTCGGTGGCGTGGAAGTCGATCTAGGAGGGTAGATGGTGGCGGCAAGGCGCGGTGGACGAGACGGTCATAGGAGCGGCACCGACAAGGTGGACGACGGCGGGGATGAAGCGAGAGGACGGGATGCAAGGATCCCAGTCCGAAGCCGTGGATGAGAGAGGTCGATCTCTTGTAATGGCCGACGATGTTGGGGTATAAGCTCCGGCATGGTGGAGGAGGACAGCGGTCGATGGGGTGGCGGACGGAGGAGGCTGGGGTGGAGAGGGTGTTTTGGCGCCCACGGAGTACAAATGGGGAAATGGAGGGAGAGAGGAAGGGGGGAACCATGTCTTCAGGGCATGCTTGTCTCAAATGCGAGGAAATTTACAAACTTAGCCCCCATTTAAAATTTCCTACATCACAACAATATTAGTCGGTTGGGGATAGGACGGTAATCTCGCATACACCGAAGATTTGCCGAAGAGAGTTTTTTTTTGCGCCCATCGTGTATGAATCGGGGAGTGAGTCGATTTTAGCCGAGGAGACACTGTGTTTTGGTGACCACCGTGTATGAATCCGGGTGAGAGGCGGTTATGTCACGTTTGAGTGAAATTACAAAGCTACCCCTATTGAAACCTATAGAAATCGAGCCGATAGGCTTTGCGTGGCAGGGATAGGCGGTAATTTCCATCTCGCAGATTTTGGTTTCGGGCGGTTACTGCGACTTTCCCCGCTTCGTTCAAATTTTTGCAGAGAAAGAGTGCACGTTTACCGTGCCAGCTCAATTCGAATCCAGTTTGTATTGTATTTTTGTTAGGGCAGGATCCATTTTTTATTGGAATAAAATTCTATTTACATCATTTTTTATATATACTTTCAAAAGCACAACACCCTTTATACATAAATATGGTTTACAAATGGCATGATCTCAGATTCATAAGGCTGTATCCATCTTAATTTGGATTTCCAAATATTTGAAACCACTTTATGTAGAAATCCAATGTATGCATTCCTCGCTATCTGTCTCCAATTAATGTGTGTTTCATGCGGTTTTTTTCTCAAACATGTATAATGTGTTTCACACACGCAACATGTAGTGCAATCCCGTTTAGACATTAATTGCATATAAATCATGCATTGTCTCTAATTAAAGAATCTATGGATCACTAATATTGATAAACTATATAACATTACACATGTCCCCAAATTCAAGTGAATATGCATGTTTGATACACCAATTTGCATTATGATATTATCGATGTCGTGATCTCCAGTTTTAATATTTGAATCCCCTTTAATCCAGATAGTTGTCTCATATAGCTATCACTCATGCTTATATAGGAGTATCTCTCTAGACCTATACGTGTTCATCATCTCTCGGCTATCTCTCGTGCTACCTGTATGTCGACAATGATCTTTTATCTTCGCAACACACTAATGGTACTCTCTCCCTCGACCTTCATCACTCTATCTCTCTCTAAGTATATCTTGTTCCCTGCTATGTGTCTCTAACTATGATTCTCCATGTGAAATCTCTTTCTCTCGCACAAACACAAACTTCGTCTCCTGGGGTCTCATTTCTCTCTACTATTCCCCTATGTGCCACTCGCACACCCCCTCTCACACAGAGATTTCTTTCGCTCCTTAGATATGAGAAGCTACGACTCCTCCTCTTAAATATCTCTTTCTCACACACAAACACAAACTCTGTCTCCCAGGGTCTCATATATCTCCACCATTCTCTTGTATGTCGCTCACACACACTCTCTCTCCCTAGAGATATCTTGTGTTCCCTCATATGTCTCTCTAGCTATCACTCTCATTGTGAAATATCTTTCTCTCTCGCAGACACAAAACTCCATCTCTCGGGATCTCATTTCTCTCTGATATTTGTTTGTATGTGACTCACATGCACACTCTCTCTATCTCTCTCACACCCACACACATAACTCAGCCTTCTGATCCACTCGACTCCTATATCTAACACACACTAGCTAGCTAGCATATTTATCTTTCTATTTATCTATTTCTCCATCAATCTTCTTTCTCGCCCTCACTCTTGCTTCCTATCGCGCACACTATATATGTTTCTCTCTACAATCAGTCAAGTGCCCTCCTTTTATCTTTCTCTCTCACACACACATAACTTTACCCTATGAACCACCCCGCGGTCATCTCCAACACTCAAACTAGCTGATGTCCCTCTATCTAGCATCTCTATCTCTGTATCTATCTATAGTTTCTCCGTCAACATTTCTTTCTCGCACGCACTCTTGCTTCCTATCACCCACACTATATATGTCTCTCCATACATGCATTTATAGGTTGATCTCTTTTGCACAATCGTTGTGTCTCGTTCCCTCTGCTCGACATAGATGCATGCTCCAGCCCACGCCACTATCTCTTAAACACAAAAACACATGCTCAATTATCGAGCCTTCTTCCCTGCACTCTCACCGGCATGCATATTGTCATACCGATCTCTCCCATATCGTTGATCTTATGCCTTATGTCTTCTTTCTTTTATCTCGATCATGCTCGCGCGCACACACACACACATCCCACGTATACATGTATACCTCTCGCACATGCACGTTCAAGGTCTCCTATGTCTCCATACATAGCTAATTACCCTCAACCCTAACGCCACATCGAATCGTTCTCTTCTTGTGTGCACATAACTTCCGCCTGGATGGGTAAAACACAAACTCACACTTAACAATCTCCTTCTAGCTACCCCCTCTCACTCTTCCCCTATGTCCCCGAAACCAATAAGACCATTCCTTCGTTTAATTTCCGCCTACATGCACCATCAATATATAGTAGTCTTCCTCGGTCTCCCTCGAACAAACACGTTCTCTCGATGTCGACTCCTCTCACGCACACACGCCTTCTCTTCCCTCTCTACAGGCCTTTTCTCTCTTGCACCCCCTCGTTGGTGGGCCCTGTCATACACTATGATGAAGCCACACACACTTAAATTACATCCGCCACCGAGGACCCCGCGTCACACACACACACGCACCCAACCCCCCCCCCCCCACACACACTAAGACTCCATCTCATACACACATGCTCTAGGCGGAGCATTTGTTCCTACCACCCTTCGTCCAACCTTGCCCGTATGATAAGCAACCACCTTAATTTACTTGTATAACATGGAAAAATTCCACTTTACTTTAGTAGCTAGCAAACTTATCATCTCTACTCTTATAAGAAAACGAGTTGATGATGATGGTGTGCCTGCCATCTCGTAATATAGACCGTCCGATCTATATCTGATGGATAGAAAGGAAACTATGAGAATTTTACAAAAGATACCCGCACCTCTCTCCACATTTACACACAAGGCCTTGCCTCGTTCATCGTCCATATCTCCCACAACCTCATTGCTGAGCAATTAAAAAAGGAAGTCTCTGGAACAATCTAGCATGGTGGCCGCTGCCGCCTGCCGGCGCCGTCCATCCCCATTGCTCCGCCCAGTCCGACCACCAGTCACCACCACGCTCCACTCCTCCTCACCTTGTCTCTCATCTTTCATTTTTTGATAAAATTGTCGAGATACCAGTTTTCTAATAAAATTCTCGAGATATCATTAGTTTTTACACATGGGATTACTCCTGCATGGGTCAATCACAACTGGTGTTTTGTAAAAAATGTATATTGATGTTCCGTGCAATGCACGAGCATCTTGCTAGTAATTATATAACGCAAATCACGAGCAGGAAGTGACTTTTTTTTACACAACCACATTAACATGGCCACGTAAATCACTAGCTAAAGTGTAATACCATTATACTTATATCCCGATGCAAAAGGTTGAGTACATGTACGAAGAGTAGAGTCGCACACACGCACTCTCTCTCTCAGAATCTCTCACACACACAAGTTACGTGACGCCCACTTAAGCAGACACGTATGTTACAATTTGTGCACCCGCGGGTACACATGATGGTGTGCATTTATATAAGCCAGACGGGGAACCCAAACAGTAGCTGCATTCATTCCCCTCCAGCCGCCTCTTCTCTTCTCTGGTCTCCATAGCCCGGTAGCCATGGCCCGGCCGAAGGTAACGACATACGCCATACTCCCGCCGGAGCGGCACTTTAATCTGGAAATTTTAGTGGTAATGCATGCATCTTTTTGTGCTAGCACTCCTATATAAGGGTTGACCGGTCGCCTCCCGCGGACGTGTGCGGATGGTGGAAGAGGAAGGAGAAGGGAAGCGAGCTGTGGAGTAACATTTTTTACCACATTTTCTTTGGAAACCGAGTGCAATAATTGAGTAGTTTTGCAAACTACCAGTACTACACCTGAAAGGTTCAAAACCAATACCACCACCACGCCCGCGTCTGACCTCTCTGGCCGTCCTAACCCCCCTCCCTTGTCGGCGTGTGCTTCCTGCATGAAATGGCCAGCGTCGCCCCAGAACGTCAGTGCCGCATTAATGCCCGGCCAGAGCGGAGGCGACCTCTTACTTGCGCCGGCTTTGAAGCAGCGCGACGGCCGAGAGGGCGCCGCTTCCCGATGCACGCGACTTCTTCGCGTCGAGGCTGGCCATAGTTTGGATGAGCCTCCATCGTGGGGAGCCACACTAAGAGCAAGTACAATAGGATGACGTAGGCGGGCTGTAAGCCTTTAACTATTATATTTTGGATGAGTTGGAGGAGAGAGAGGAGGAGAGAGAAGGGAGGCGGGCTACTGATTAATAGCCGGCTGCAGCACGTGCTCCTAGGCAGGTTGTGAGAGAGTAAGGTGGGCCATATAGCAAAAAAGTAGGACAAGTTTATATCCAACTATTGTATTTGCTGGCTATAAGGTTGGCTATAGATGATGTGGCAAGACCATATAGCCAGCAGCTGGCTATACTATTAACCATGCTCTAACTGCGATTATTTGGACTCCTGTTGCCCACAGTTATGGATCGTTCCATCTATGAAGAACACATGGGACTGGAACTACGAGACGATCATGTACCCAGGAGTGGACGTACGAACCTGAGTAATGTAGGGCAGTAAGTGAAGTAGAAAGGCACAAATAATATGAACATGCGTGGCATATAGGCATTTGTCTCTTACTACCACTAAATGTTGTACGTGTAATGCCCGGGGATGTTATGGAGGACGTGCCTAAGTACTCTACTACTACTATATTAATTGGAGGCACATATTAGGTTTTATATTTGTTTACGTGTATGCCCCGAGACCTTCCAACTAGACGTGTCTTTCTCTCTGGGCCGCACTTTGTATCGTTCATACCACTAGTACTACTACGTGTGGTCTCCGACCAAGAAGTGGAGACGCTCTACCACGTTGTTCATGCCCCACTCCTTTCGCTGACGTGTGGGACATCCAGCACGTGCCGTGTTTGGCACTCCTTCGTCGTAAGAGTTGAAACGCTAGCATTCATCAGAAATAAAAAATAAATATAAATCAGCAGTGATACTATACCACGCAGTTTCCTTGCTCCTCGATATCGGAAAGAATACATCCGTTCGCCGACATGTGGGACGTCGACCATCCTGGTCCAGTTGCCATGCCCGTAGGACTCTAAGGGAGAGTCACCCCGGTCGTCGCGTCGCAGTAATTACTAATGAGCCGTCAAATCACAGGCCCAACCTTTCCCACTGTGAAGTTGCTCGGACGAAGGAACCATCATGACTTCGTTGAATTCCGCTTCTTGAAGAAAATTACTGTACCAGCAGTACTGCTAGCTAGAGTAGTTACTCCAGCAGAGGCCTCCTTTGGTTCATAGGATAGGAATTTTACAGGAATATGAAAATCATAGGAAGTGAAATGACATGCATCTCAATTCCTAAAGAGAAAGCGATGCCATTTGATGCATAGGATAGGAATTTTTCCATTGAGTCTACGCTAATTAAAAATACAGTAGTAACTAGTAGTACTGGTACATGCTCGTAATTAATTAAACAAATGTACGGGCGACACAGACACACACACTAACTACTAGTACTACTACTTCTCACATGCTGGCCAGATGCCGTCGTTCTCCTTCCCGGCTTTGTCGGCGACACCCCACCGTGCTTGGATCTACGCCGACCTCTCCGCAGCAGCGCGTGCGTCCTCTTCTTTCTTGCGGCGGCGGACCTCTCTTTTCTTGAGTGCTTTATGACTTTTCCACTCCCTCTGTGCGGCTTTGGACGCCTCTTGCTCTACCGCCCATTCGGCCTTGGCAGCTTCAAATTCCGCCCACATAGGTGTGAGGTCGCGAGCGGCGATGAACTCGGCACGGCGGGATGCCATCGCTTCCCTACCATTCTGTGTGCGGTCGTGGGCGGCGAGGAACTCGGCGCGGCGGAATGCCATCACTTCCTTACCGGTTAGTTTGCGGCACGGTGGCATGAACGATGCTTGGTGACAGCTCTGGGGTGGAGTGGCCGGACAACCCTAAAGTGCATTGGTTTGTCAAGAGCTCAAGGACAGAAGACGAAGGAAATTTGGATTCTGTTGAGAATATAGACCTGGGGGTCACCCGCCAGGAGAGCCGGGTTACATTAAGGGTCATTGCCAGAAGCCCGGAGCTAAGTTTCAAGATAATGGGCCAGAGATGGGCTGAGACCCGGCGATGGCTTAAAGCCCGTAGTACAATCTTTATTGTTATAGTAGACTTGTAGTGTAAGGCAAGTATTGTTTAGAAGTCCGAGCCGGACACTCTTATGAGCCGGCCGGGACTCTAAGGGCCGCTGGGCGTCAGCCTCCCTATATAAAGGGACGACCCGGCAGCGGTTTAGGGGCGACAACAATCTCATCGAGAGCCGGGCATAGCTGTTTAGCTCCCTGGCAATCGTAACCCTAATCAATAACACCTCGAACTGGACGTAGGCTTTTACCTTCACCGTAAGG
Organism: Triticum aestivum; assembly: GCF_018294505.1. Classification (NCBI taxonomy): domain Eukaryota; kingdom Viridiplantae; phylum Streptophyta; class Magnoliopsida; order Poales; family Poaceae; genus Triticum; species Triticum aestivum. The sequence goes on from NC_057802.1 coordinate 98,274,596, forward strand.
GGCCGAACCAGTATAAACCCTCGTGTTTCTTGTCCCGCATAACCCCTTCAAGCTTCCTAGTTGCGATGGCTCCACGACTAAGTCCTAGCTCAAGGACATCTGCCGTGACAATTCCACGACAGTTGGCGCCCACCGTGGGGCTCGCGCACGGTGGATTTGAGTTCTTGAAGGGCAGCTTCGAAGGGCTCAAGGGATACGCTGTGGGCCGGATGACCAAGAGTCGTCGCGGCAAGCTCTACGTCGACGATGCGGACTGGGGCCCCGACGCCGGCTCAGTGGAGTACGGGTACCGGGTCCCCTTCGGTGGAATTCATGTCTTCATCGGCAAGATTGGTGAGCCGGGCCCCGAGCCGGATCCCCGCGCCGATCTCATCGAAACGGCTCAGCGCGCACGACCCGCCCGGGCCCGGCCTGCCTTAAGGCGCGCTTTTGTGGGATGCATCCACGGAGGACCCTCTGATCCATCCGGGTCTGGTGATGAGGCGGCCGCCGGCTCTGACGGCGAGTCGGCCGCTGATGAGTCAAACTCGTTGTACCAACTTCAAGATGGCAGGCTCATGAGTTATTCCGATGGCGACAGTATTCCGGACCTTTTTGAGCCGCCAAGTCAGGTTGGAGTTTTTATGGCCGGCGCGCAGCCTGTTCAGGACCCCGTTGCCGGATCAGGAAACCCGGTGCCTTCCCCGGCTCAGGTGCTGATGGATCTCACGGACAAGATGACGGCCCTGTTAACTGCCACGGTTGACCCAGCAGATCAAGCTCAGCATGATGCGGAGGTGGCACAGTTAAAATTGGATCTGAGGAAAGCTAAAGAAGATCTTGCAGCAGAAGGGATCAGGCTGGCGGCAGAGCGGGCGGCTCTCGACGCCCGGACTCAGTTGATTCAGGCGCAGTCCTTCCAACTCACGATGGATCAAAACGCGGCCAACGAGGTCATGAGAAGGAGGCATCAGAAGGCCCAGTCTCGACTCCCGCCGGTTTACGATCCGCGCAATCTCTTCAACACGCCGGGTGCGGGATCCAGTAACCCACCAGGGGTCATTGCGCCCGGGTCAGGACCCCTTATTCAGCCACGAGTGATGGGGCCTCCCCAGGTGCCCCCTGCCCTGCCTCAATATGTGCCAATACCCCCGGGCCATTATAATAACCCGCTGGAGAACATGGTCGCCGCGGCGGCACGGCTGGCGGCTCTGCCCGTTGATGGCGACTCTCCGACGGCTATTGAGACCCGCCGGGTCAGAGAACTCCTTCATACAGCACTGGCGCAACAAGAGGCGTACTCCTACAGCCGGGATAGGATCCACTCAACCCCTCGTCCAGGGCAGAGCCCGAGTTACAGCCGGCACATGGTCTCGGCGACCGGCTCAAGTAATGTCCAACGCCATGACCCGCCCCCTGGTCATGGCCCGGCTCATAAGGGAGCCTTCTACGTAGCAGACCAAGCACGCCAGGAGGCGGAGCAGGCGCCTCAATTGACGGCTTACCAGACCCCCCCGGCTTATCCGACGACGTCCGTTGATGCGGGTATCCCTACCAGAACCGGGGGTGTCCCTTGTTTGGTGCCAGCTATCCGTAATGAACGTCTACCCAAGGACTTCAAAGGACCTAGGAAGGTGCCTAACTATACAGCAGACTTACAGCCTGCAGCCTGGATTGAGAGTTATGAGATGGCTATGGAATTACTGGAAGTCAGTGAGGCGGCCATGGCCAAATATTTCACCATGATGTTAGATGGAACTGCCCGCACGTGGTTGAAAGGGTTACCGCCGAACTCCATTGGGTCTTGGGCTGAGCTGAAAGCCCGGTTCATTCAAAACTTCAAAGATACCTGCAGGCAATCTATGTCAATCGTGGATCTGACTAACTGTAAGCAGCAGGAGGGTGAATCCACGACCCATTGGGTTCGCCGGGTCAAGGAGATCATACATTCATCGGATAAGATGGATGCCGGCTCTGCAGTCTTAATGTTGGAACAAAACTGTCGCTTTGTGCCCCTAAAGATGAAACTCGGGCGGCTTAAGCGTGACTGTACTGATATGGGTACACTGATGGCGGCTCTTGTCAAGTACGCCGATTCTGATGGTACCAAGGATCCCCCTTCAGATGATGAAAGGACAGGGAAGGGAAAGAAGAACGGCAATGGCAAGAGTCCTCAGTTTAACCCGGGGAATCAAGGAGGAGGCAAGCGCAAGGCCGATGGCAGCCTAGAGTTTGTAGCCAACACCAACTCTCAAGGTAATAACCAGCGACGCAAGGGGAGGCCCCCTCCCCGAGGCGGCGGGTCAGGACCTTCTCTGGAACAGCTGTTGAATGAACCTTGTCCGAGACACGGTTCTAGAGAGAAGCCAGCGACTCATCTGTGGAAGGATTGTGCTATCATGAAGGCCTTTAAAAACTACAATGGTCCGGGTGGCGGCTCAGGCTCCGGCGGCTTCCATGGCCCGGGCGGCGGGTCAAATTCCGGTCCTCAGAACGGTCAAGGGGGCTTTAATCAACAGTCTGGTCAGGGTCATCAACAGCAACAGGGGGGCTATCAGACCAACCCAAAGCAGCTTAGCGGTGGACAGTATCACGTGTTCACCACTAGTTTGTGCAAACGAGACGAGAAGCTTCACAAGAGGGCTGTTAATGCTGTTGAGCCGGCGGTTCCACGCTACTTACGGTGGTCGGAGCAGCCCATAGTGTGGAGTAGGGAGGATCACCCTCCCCGGGTGGATAACCCGGGCCACCTGGCCTTAGTGGTGGCTCCTCAAGTGGGAGGCTATAAGTTCACAAAGGTACTCATGGATGGAGGCAGCAGCATCAACATCCTCTATTATGAGACTTTCCGTCGTATGGGACTAGTTGATAAGAACCTCAGCCAGTCAAATACTATCTTCCATGGTGTGGTACCCGGTAAATCGGCTTATCCAGTCGGCAAGATCGAACTGGAAGTGGCCTTCGGTGATGAGAACAACTACAGGGTGGAGAAGTTGACCTTTGAGGTGGTCAAGATAAGAAGTCCTTACCACGCCATATTTGGACGGCCGGCTTACGCCAAGTTCATGGCACGGCCGTGTTATGTGTACTTACAACTCAAGATGCCGGGTCACAACGGGACCATTACGGTTCACGGCAGCCGGAAAGTGGCTCTGGAGTGTGAGGAAGGTGACGCGGCTTATGCAGAGTCTGTTTGTGCCACAGAAGAGTTGAAATTTTATAAAGACAATGTCGACCCAACAGATATGACCTCTCTGAAAAAGCCAACCACGGAGAATGAACCAGCAATGAAGTTTAAATCAGCTGATGAGACTAAACTTGTTGATTTTGTTCCAGGTGACTCGTCTCAGCAGTTCAGCATCAGTGCAAATCTGGACCCGAAATAGGAAGGCGCGCTCATCGAGTTCATCCGTGAGAATAGGGACATCTTCGCATGGAAACCTTCTGACATGCCAGGTGTACCTAGAGAACTCGCTGAGCACACTCTCAATGTTGATCCGAAATTTAAGCCGGTCAGACAGTTCCTTCGACGGTTTAACGAAGAGAGGCGGAAGGCTATTGGTGAAGAAGTGGCCCGGCTTTTGGCGGCCGGGTTCATTGTTGAGGTTTTTCACCCAGAGTGGTTGGCTAACCCGGTGCTTGTACTTAAGAAGAACGGCACCTGGCGGATGTGTGTGGACTACACGGACTTGAACAAGGCGTGTCCGGCTGATCCTTTTGCTCTCCCCCGTATTGATCAGATCATTGATGCTACGGCAGGTTGTGCACGCTTAAGTTTCTTGGATGCCTATTCCGGGTATCATCAGATTAAGATGGCAGTTAAGGACCAGGAGAAGACGGCGTTCATCACTCCCTTTGGAGCCTTCTGCTATGTCTCTATGCCCTTTGGGCTCAAGTGTGCGCAGGCGACTTACCAGCGTTGTGTACAGAATTGTCTCCATAAACAGATCGGGCGCAATGTTCACGCTTACGTGGACGATATTGTGGTTAAGTCCATCAAGGAGGAAACCCTGATAGATGACTTAAGGGAAACCTTCGATAATCTCCGGGTCTACAAGATGATGCTTAACCCGGCCAAATGTGTTTTTGGTGTTCCTGCGGGCAAGCTATTGGGCTTCTTGGTTTCTGACAGAGGAATTGAAGCTAACCCGGAGAAGATCAAAGCTATCACTTCTCTAGCTAAGCCGGCATGTATAAACGATGTTCAGCGTTTGGCAGGTCGCATCGCTGCTTTAAGCCGGTTCATAAGCCGCTTGGGTGAGAAGGCTATGCCCTTATATCAGTTGATGAAGAAAACTGACAACTTTGTCTGGAATGATGCAGCTAATACCGCTTTTGAGGATTTGAAAAAGCAACTGGCGGAGCCCCCCGTCCTTGCTGCTCCGGTTGATAAGGAGCCCTTGCTACTGTATGTGGCGGCAAACGCACGAGCCGTCAGCGTGGCTATTGTGGTGGAGCGCAAGGAGGCGGGTAAGGAGCATCCGGTTCAGCGGCCGGTTTATTATGTCAGTGAGGTGCTCATTGAGTCCAAGCAGCGGTATCCGCATTGGCAGAAGCTCGTATATGGGGTGTTTATGGCGAGCCGGAAGCTTAAGCATTATTTTCAGGGTCATCCCATCACTGTGGTCAGTTCCGCCCCTCTCGGTGATATTATCCAGAACAGAGAGGCTACAGGGAGAATTGCTAAGTGGGCTATAGAACTTGGACCTCATGACCTTAAATATGTGTCACGCACTGCTGTTAAGTCTCAGGCCTTGGTAGATTTCGTCAATGATTGGACAGAGTCGTGCCACGCACTGCTGTTAAGTCTTAGGCCTTGGTAGATTTCGTCAATGATTGGACAGAGTCGCAAGTACCTGAGCAAAAACCGGATAACACTTATTGGACTATTCACTTTGATGGGTCCAGGCAGCTGGAGGGCTCGGGAGCTGGTGTTGTCTTGGCTTCCCCTAAAGGTGACAAATTCCATTATGTGCTACGGTTGATGTTTCCTTGCACTAACAATGCGGCTGAATACGAGGCTTTGCTCCACGGTCTTCGGGTGCCTAAGGAGATGAGCTTAAGCCGGGTGAGGTGCTTTGGTGACTCAGACTTGGTGGCTCAACAAGTATCAGGCACCTGGGATTCTAAGGATCCTCTAATGGCGGCTTATCGCCGCGAGGTTGATGCCATTGCTGGGCACTTCCAGGGGTACCAAGTGGAGCATATTGATCGCCGGAGGAACGAGGCGGCGGATGCGTTAAGCCGGCTAGGCTCTCAGCGAAAGCCGGTGCCGCCTAACACTTTCCTGGATGTCCTGTATAATCCTTCGGTCAAGTTGCCTACAGAAGAAGATTTGGCCGTCCCTGACCCGGAGGCGCAACTGGTGGCAGCTCTTCATGTCATACCAGACTGGACAATGCCATATCTGGCTTATATAACCCGGGGAGAATTGCCTGAAGAGGAAATTCTGGCCAGGCAAATAACCCGGCGGGCTAAGTCAATGATTGTTATCGATGGCGAGTTGTATCATCGCAGTGTTTCAGGGGCATTTCAGCGTTGTATCTCCCCTGAGGAAGGTCAAGAGATCTTGCGCGAGATCCATGAAGGGGATTGTGGCCATCATGCCGGTTCAAAATCTCTTGTGGCCAAGGCTTTCCGTCATGGTTTTTACTGGCTGACGGCTCACGCTGATGCAGAGGACTTGGTCAGTAAATGTGATGGCTGCCAAAGGTTCTCACGACGGGCTCATGTGCCGGCTCAGGAGTTGAGGATGATTCCAATCGCCTGGCCCTTTGCGGTCTGGGGGCTTGATATGGTTGGGCCTTTTAAACGGTCCAAGGATAAGAAGACCCACCTCTTGGTGGCAGTGGACAAATTCACGAAGTGGGTGGAAGCTGAGCCAGTTAGCAAGTGTGATGCAGCCACGGCGGTTCAATTTATGAAAAAGGTGATCTTCCGCTTCGGCTTTCCGCACAGCATCATAACAGACAATGGCACTAATCTGTCCAAAGGCGCTATGGAGGAGTTTTGTCAACGAGAGCATATCCGGCTTGATGTTTCTTCAGTAGCTCATCCCCAGTCTAATGGTCAAGCTGAGAGAGCTAACCAGGAGATTCTGAAGGGCATCAAACCCCGGCTTTTGGTCCCTTTGCAACGGACGCCGGGTTGTTGGGTGGAGGAATTGCCCTCCGTCTTATGGAGCATCAACACTACTCCTAACAGGTCTACAGGCTTCACGCCTTTCTTCATGGTTTATGGAGCAGAAGCGGTTCTCCCCAGCGACATCCGTCATGATTCACCTCGTGTGGCGGCTTATGTTGAGACGGATAATGAACAGGCGCGCCAAGATGCTCTGGACTTGTTGGACGAACAGCGTGATGTGGCAGCCGCCCGTTCAGCGATTTACCAACAAGACCTGCGCCGTTATCATAGCCGCCGGGTCAAGTCACGGGTCTTTCAGGAAGGCGACCTGGTGCTCCGGCTCATCCAGGATCAAACAGATGCACACAAGTTATCCCCACCTTGGGAAGGGCCTTTTGTGGTCAGTAAGAACTTGCACAACGGGTCATATTACCTCATTGATATCCGGGAGCATAAAGACTCGCGTAAATCTGAGGAGGAGACCCGTCGGCCGTGGAACATAGCTCAGCTTCGGCCTTACTACACTTGAGCTACCGGCTCTTGTGGTGTATATATTTATCTCAGCCATGTATATATTATGATAAGCAATAAAGCAGGACCTCTGTCCTTTTTTCTCCTCCAAATATACGTGTCATACTAATTTGAAAGGAGGATCCGGCTTATGATCGCATTCGAGTCTAGCCGTAAGCAGTAAGATCACTTGGGGGCTTCCTGTTCAAACATGGGTCGTATTCGAACCAAAGAGAACATAGCTGTCGATACCCATTTGATTGGCAAAGTGCCGAGCTCATTGGGAGGTTGCCTTTGGTCATATTTGAATCATAGTGTAACCCCTCTGAGAACCGACGTGGATCGTATTCGAATCAGCGTCGTTAAACAATTTTCAGAATCACTTGGGGGCTTCCTGTTCAAACATGGGTCGTATTCGAACCCAAGAGAACATAGCTGTCGGTACCCTCTTGATTGGCATCGCCACACCCATTGGGGGCTATATGATCGTATCCGAATCTTGGCTTAAACCCCTTTCGGGCCGGGTCTCTGGTCGTATTCGAACTGGAAGCCCCTAAGTTCCGATTTATCGCAAAGTCTACTCTGATTATGACAACGTGTGCATGGCCGGGTTTCACTTGCCGGCTTAATTTTGGTTTATCTTGTTAGTTGAGCATCATGGATGTCATCAAGACAAGTAAATTCGAGTTAAGATACCAACCGTGCTACCCGGGTTATTTAACCCGGAAGTATGCTTACAGGCTGTTGAGTGTGTTATCACGACTGTGTTCAGAATATAGTTAAGGACCAGTCTTTTTGGTTTGTATTCCGGGTTATCCATCTCAAACACCTGATTCTCAGGGCGGTAAGCCGCCTTGCGACTTGTGATTTGCCTTTCTATGCAGATACTTAAAGGCACTTTTTAAGGTTGAGAAGGACAAAGGGATAATTACGACCCGGAGGAACACAAAGGATAATTTCAAGAGTTTCCAGCATTCATTACGTGCACGATGGCACGGCAGAGATAAAATGTTGCACCTAGTCTATTACAAAATTCTTCAAGTCTCAAGGTTGGAGCGTTGTTCGGTGAACCGCCAGCCGCTTTACGATGCCTGCTGGGTTGAAGTCCCCGGCTCGTCTTCTGCTCCGGTTGATCCCAAGACCTCGAAGGTTGACGACTTCCAGTCGATGCCGCTGAGAGCTTCGAACTGGGCTTCTTCGTCAATTAACCCGGCCGGGTCAATCTCGGGGGCGAAGGTGTGCTGACGAGCCGGAGGAATCAGACTAAGAGCTTCATAGCGAGGGGTTGGAATCCTCTGATTCTCCGCGTTGTACCCCGGCTGATACTTGGTTAAGTCGGTGTCGTTCCCGATGATGGTGGCCACCGGGCGTACAGCCTTAACACATGCCGCGAAGTCCTTCTGGTCGAAGGTGGAGCCGTCTTCCTTCAAGCTCGGGTAACCCAGTGCGATGTCTGCCGGGTCTAGCTCCGGCAGGAATGCTTTGGCCCGGCTCAGCGCGGCAATTGCTCCGGATCTTGCGGAGGCTCGGCGTAGCTCCTGGATCCGCTGTGGCAGAACAGCAAGCCGGCGCAGGACTTCGGCCAGATGGGTTGGCACCTCGTTGGATAGGGCCACCACAGCTAAAGCGCGCTGTGACCCGGTGTAGAGTTGTTCCACCAGGGTGTACACGGCCTTTAGCTTGGTGACCACGCTCTGGTTCAAGTTGGCGCTTCTGGAACCTGTTTAACAACATCAGATGACCCGGTGACAAGGATGAATCAGGAGATGTAAACATTCTAACATGAATGAAAGCCGGTGAGGCGACTTACCGAAGATGGCAGCTACCATTTGGGACACTTGGCGCTTTAGGCTGGAGAGTTCGGCGGTTTTTTCAGAGAGTGCCTTCTCCGCCTGTTCCGCCCGGGTCATCAGTGCGGCTTTCTCCTCAGCCCAGGCCTTCCGCTCAGCGTCGAATTCAGTCTTCAATTTCTCCTGAGCGGCGATGCTGGAGACAAACTTGGCATTCGCCTTCCGGGTCTCCATCTCTTGAGTCTTTAACCGGCTCTTGAGATCCGCCAGGTCCGACTCTAATTTCTTGCCAACAGCCTGCATATATTTCCGGGTTATTGACAGTCATTCTATAAAGTCCCAAGCGCTTTCCAAGCAAAGACACTTGGCACTTGGGGGCTAATGCATATTGAACGTATCTATCTATGTACGGCCGGCTCAGTTCAGTAAGCCGGAATCTAAGTCTACAACATATTCAAGTATAAGTGCTAGACTTGGGGGCTAGGATGACAAGGATCACTATGCAGAAATAAGAAAACAGCAGAAGGTTACCTCAGATTTCTGTTGGATCTGGTTGACCATGGCGATCTCGGCGTCTCGGCTCTTGTGAACTTGGCTGATGTAGCCTGAGACAAGCTCTCCAATGCTTAAATCGGTGTAGCTGGAGAGATCCAGATTCACCCGATGGGGTTGCAGCAACTCCCCCTTCGCGGAGCATTTGGCCAGTGCGGTCGGCCTCCCCGGCTCAACATACTCCGTCCGGGTAATTACCACGTCCGGGTCGTTAGCTGGTGGGGCTGAGCCGGACGCCTCCGGATTAGCTGACGCTTCGGTCGTTGTCTTGGTGGTCGGGGCAGGGGCTTCAGGCGCCGTATCCATGGGAATGGTGGCCTCGGAGGCGGCTGGCGGATCTTGAGCCGTCGTCTCCGGCTCAGGCAAGTCCGGCACTCCGGCTGACCTGGTCTTCTTTGTTCTTTTGGTGAGCTTTGCCTGGGCACTGAAAAGACAGAAGTGTTAGGCATACAAAGAGTAAATACAGACAGATAATGTAAGGTGATTGTTATTACCCGGGTGCAGTCTTGAAGGCCGGCAGACTTGATTGCAGGGAGTCACCCGAAGAGGGGGAGGTCTCCTGGTAATTGGAGTCAGAAGAATTAAGTGGTTGACGGATAACACCCGCCAACGGATGAAAAGGGTACAAGTGAGAAAAGACCTCGGTGCGACGTTTCTTTGTCGCGTCGGGTAACCCGGCGGAGAGGTCGGTGTCCTTGCGGGCCCGGGTGAGACGCCGGCTTTCGTGAACCTGCTGCTTCAAAAGAAATTGAGGGTCTTGATGAGCTAATGGATGAGAAAAGCTTACTTTCCGGGTTACCCTTCGGACTTTCAGCTGTGGCAAAGGCTCCGAGTCGGAGGGGAGTAATGTTACCTCTTCAATCACCGGGTTACTGGCGCCGGTGTCATCCTGTCAATAAGCAAAATGATGGTAAAGTGGACAGCAGCAACCAGTAAATACGGCAAGAGTTTAAAGGTTTAAGGGTTACCTCTGACTCGGAGCTATCGCTTAATTGCAGCAGCTCCGAAGCAGTGGGTCTGTTTCCCTTTTTGCGAGGGGCGGCTCTCTTGGCGGCTTTCTTCGCCTTCCTGGCCTTCTTGGCCGCCTCATGGTCATACTTGACCCGCCAGAATTTATCATCAGCCTGAAAAATACAGTAATGAGTTCTTAGTAAGATGACAGGTAAAAAATGGAAAGGTTAAAGTCAGCGGCTTACCGCTGGGGCTGGATTGGTCTTGCAGAACGGGGCTAGCCCGGTTCTTCCACAGTCTGCCAGGCTCTCGTTTAACAGAGCCTTGGTCTCTTCTTCCGCAACGTCTTCTGGAAGATCATTGCGACTGTGCCTCTGCGGGTCATCCTTTCGCCCGGTGTACTCACACATTAAGCCGGGGCGGCGGCTCAATGGGATCACCCGCCATGAGATCCAGACCCGGACCAGATCAATTCCGTTCAGACCATTGCCTAGCAGGGCCTTGATCTTGTTGATCGTTGGAAGCAAAGGTTGGCGTTCCGCGGCAGTAAGTTTGTCGGATAACGGGTGAGTCGGCTCCAGGCGTGTTGGGCGAAAGCCGGGCAGTGGATTCTCGTCAGCCGGGGATGTATCTTGGCAGTAGAACCAAGTCATATTCCAGTCCTTAGGGTGGCTCGGCGGCTCTGCGTAAGGGAACAGACAGTCCCTACGTCGCTGGATGGAGATGCCGCCTAACTCTAGACTTGGCCCGTTGGCACACTCATTTTGGCGGTTCAAATAAAACAGCTCTCTGAAGAGCAGTAGACTCGGCTCTTCTCCAAGATATACTTCACAAAAGACTTGGAAGTTGCAGATGTTGGATATGGAATTGGGTCCTATATCCTGAGGTCGAAGGTCAAAGAAGTTGAGCACATCCCGGAAGAATTTTGAGCCGGGCGGTGCAAAGCCCCGGCTCATATGGTCCGCAAAGATCACTACCTCCCCCTCCCTCGGCTGTGGTCTTTCTTCGGACGGATCAGGGGCACGGTAGGACATCACTTCCTTCCTGGGCAGATATCCGGACTTAACGAAGTTGGCCAGGGTCTCATCAGTGACGTTGGATCTCATCCAGTTGCAAGTGATGGGAGCTTTGGGAGGCATGGTGACGGTTGGTGATCTATGATAAAGAAGAAGGTGTCCGGGTTAATTATAAGCCGGAGTTTATCATTCAAACTACAATGACGGCTTATGAAGGGGACTAATGGTATGTATTGATACGGTGGGTTATCTAAGCCGTCGGGGCATTCAGGATGAGTTGGTCATCTACGGCTTACTGCGGTTAAGTCGGAAGATACTACAGAGCATGGTTCTCTTTAAACCGGAAAGTTCTACGGCGCGTGTTTTCTTTAAGTCGGAAACATAAGCCGCCAAGATTCAAGGGCTGCAGTTTTTACTAAGTGTGGTAAAACAGATTTCATATATTACAGTAACTTTTTCGGATCAAAATGGTCGGGCAAGATGAAAATTTTCTAGACCTAAAGAAACAGAAACAGGAGAAGTTCTTAAGGTGGAACATGGTCTTTAAGCAGTAAAAAGAGGATTTTTTGCAGATGGAATGGATCTCGAACATTTACCGCAAAGGTTCTACGAAGAGTTAAGATCAACGGGGGCAGTGACTACAGGGGTTACTGAAACTTGCGGCAATGGTGAAGAACGCGAAGAACACAAGATGAACCCTACCACAGATTTGGTTCTAGCAAGGCAGGGAAGACTCACCGGAGTTGAGGAAGAGCGAAGGTCGCCGCCGTTATCTGGTCCGGGTCAGGGTGATGCAGCGGCCGGGTCGATGAAGATCAGGGGCGCGACGGCGGCGGCGGCGGCAGAAGCTCGGGCAGAGGAACGACAGCGCGAGGAAGAAGAAGGAGAGTGTGAGAAGAGAGTGCCGGGCCGGCCTATTTATAAGGCAAGTCATAAGTGGGCGCGATATTCAAGGAGACCACGGCGTGGTTATCTCCCCCTCACGGCGCCTCGATTTTCGGAAAGACAGTAACAGCAGAGATCCGTTGCGGATCTGGCGGAGTAAAAAACGGACTTAATGGAGGATGACGTCACGGCGGATTATCCGGAGTCCGGAGAATGACGTCACACCGGGTTATGGCCTTCACACGAACGGTAAGCCGGAGATTTTTTCTGTCGGCAGAGTTGAAGATTGACACGAGCCGGCTCAAGTCAATCTGGGGCCTAATGTTGAGAATATAGACCTGGGGGTCACCCGCCAGGAGAGCCGGGTTACACTAAGGGTCATTGCCAGAAGCCCGGAGCTAAGTTTCAAGATAATGGGCCAGAGATGGGCTGAGACCCGGCGATGGCTTAAAGCCCGTAGTACAATCTTTATTGTTATAGTAGACTTGTAGTGTAAGGCAAGTATTGTTTAGAAGTCCGAGCCGGACACTCTTATGAGCCGGCCGGGACTCTAAGGGCCGCTGGGCGTCAGCCTCCCTATATAAAGGGACGACTCGGCAGCGGTTTAGGGGCGACAACAATCTCATCGAGAGCCGGGCATAGCTGTTTAGCTCCCTAGCAATCGTAACCCTAATCAATAACACCTCGAACTGGACGTAGGCTTTTACCTTCACCGTAAGGGGCCGAACCAGTATAAACCCTCGTGTTTCTTGTCCCGCATAACCCCTTCAAGCTTCCTAGTTGCGATGGCTCCACGACTAAGTCCTAGCTCAAGGACATCTGCCGTGACAATTCCACGACAAATTCCCCTTCAATCCTGGTCATTTATTACCGAGTAAAATGCATTGGCGGTCATCGAACTTGTCTTGATAGCTCACTTTGATCATTGTATACGAGATATGGTGATTATACGGTCACTGGCTTAGCGTATAGCTCCATATTTGTCTGGTTGACCAGTCAAACGGCACGCATGCGCCTCATCAGCTCGTGTTCTTTATTTATCGATCTATGCGGGCCTACCTGTCAGTGGAGAAAGAAATAAAAACCAAAATTATGCGCATGTGAGGAATCAAATCAAGGACTCATCGCTACAACACACACCCGTCACCCAAATGAAAATGAAATACTTTGCGTTAAATGCCCAAATGGATTTTTTTATATCATACGTCATGCACACATTAGCGCACACCGTCCATAGAGGCAAGTAGCATGTAAACGTGCAGACAGGAAGACACTCACGCTCGCGCTGTCAAACCATGCTAATTGTCGGGGATATACCCCGCGGTATGACCCGGTCGGACTTGGCGCTTCACCGATGACCCGCCGGAGGACTGGCGACTCACAGGACTGGCGGCTCACTGGTCAGACGACTCACGGATGACCCCGACGGCGGGTCACATAGAAGACTAGGCCCAAGGCCCAGTAGGCCGGTTCATATTATGGTGGGCCGGCTTAAGACAGAAGGCATGAGGAATATTTCCTTTACGAGGAAGCAAGACCCGTACTTGTATCCGGCTTGTAATAGAGAATAAGTTAGTTCTAATCCTAATAGGACTCTACATGTAAGCCTCCCCTTCAACTTATATAAGGAGGGGCAGGGCTCCCCAAAGAGGGACAAGACAGAAACAATCTCTAGGGCTAGACACCGAAAGCCGGTTCCCGGCGACTCTCCCATGATCATAATGAGACCTAGCCTCAAACAGCATGTAGGGTTGTTACCGGATGATGTTTCCCGAGGCCCGAAGCTGTCTAAATCCTTGTCGTGTGTTGCGTCTCTCGATTCCGCCCAACCCCTCTCAAGCTACCGCATAGATGCGTTGGCCTCACGACTAAGTCCTCACACTAAGGACATCTGCCGTGACAATTCCACGACAGTTGGCGCCCACCGTGGGGCTGGCGCACGGTGGTGATGAGTTCTTGAAGGGATCTATTTCAGGGATCGAGAAGATTGCAATTCGTCGGATGGAGAAAGAGCCGGCAAAATTCATTGAGTTATGATCATAGTCATGATTAAAAGTTTGAAACATCAGGCTCGAGATTGAGATCAAGAGGTGGGGTGGCGTCTGAGATCCGTTTAATCTGACAGCGACCAATTGTCGTTGCCGCACCGCCTACGGAGTTTCAAGATTTTCTGCGATTTGATCCAAGACTGAGTGGAATTTGTTTTGAGTTAAATTTACTTGGTCTGGTAGCCGCTGTTTACGCGTACCTACGCAGTCTCACGCGCGCCTGACCGCAGCTACATATTCCACGGATGATCTGCTGGGTCAAGAACAGAGGAGACAAGTACTAATCAAGGAAAACTGCGAGGCTGCTATGTGGCTACCTCGAACAGATCACCGAAGCGATTGAAATTAGCGATGTGGAGGTTTGTATTCATGTGCTAATACTACGACCCGGAAACGAAGACTAGTCAACGCAACTATGACCCGGAAAACGAAGAGGTCAGTAAACCGGACTCCTCCGCGGTCTGTGCCTCGCCTCGTCCCAGAATCCGAGTTGTTTGCTCGGAACGGCCGGCGCACTTCTGCCGCGTCACCGGCCCTGTGGGGCTGAGGAGCCTCCTGGTGCCGTCCTTGCAAACGAGCCGTTGCCGTCGCTCGCCTCCGCCCCCGTGCCAAGCTGGCTTCGCCTCTGCCTCCGCCACTGACCTCGAGCGCCACGTCCTCGCCTCGCTCGGGCTCGAAACACTGTATACAACGACCAAAACGGACGGGTGGTTGAACCCGGACTCTGCGCCTCCGTCAGTCGCCGCCGCCGGTCGTCTCTGTCTTGGCTGCGGCTCGTTGAGCCGTTTTGGCTGGTCCAACCCGCTGGTTTTCACCTCCGCCAGAGCTTTGAATCGCCCGTCACACGCTGAACCGCCCCGCGCTAAGACGCCGGGCTCCATCGCCTCTGTCTTCACTCCCGTGGCTATGGCCTGCGGCTCCGTGCGAAGACCGCCGCTGCCGTTTTTGCTTCGCCACTATTTCAAGCGACCTACTTCCATGGACGACGCGCCCCGATCTCTACCGCCTCCCGTGAGTCGCCGCCTCCATCTGCCGCGGAGCCGCTAGCATGCCTCGTTTCTGCGGTCGCCGACGCACCTCGTCGGCCTAGTCCGCCGAGCCGGTTACCTCCGTCACCGTGGTTCCGCGCCTGCCGCTTCAAGCCGCCGCCGAACCGGTGCCGGGCCGCCCCGGACTCGCCTCGGTTGCCCCGGACCTCTGCGGCCTCCACCTCCGTCGCCTCGCCACGCCAGGTCACTGCCGTCACACCCGAGGCTGCATCCGAACCGTCGCGGCGCTCTTCTACCACAAGTCACCGGCCGCCTTCATCGACACAGCCGCAGGCCCCGCCTCGTCGACCCCGCGCCTCAAGCCGGCTCCGCTTTGACTCGCCGGGTGCGTGTGTCTGCTGGCAACACTTCATCGTCACCTCGCGGGGCTCCTTGTCTCCGAGCAGGGCCGGTTTGTGCCCACTGTGCCTTGCGCCGTCGACAAGCCGCTTCAGCCGATACCTGCTCTGCCAACCTCCGTTAAGCCGGCCCTGCGCTACGGCTGCTCTCCGCCTTGCCGGGGACACCTTGAGCCGCCCCGCTTCTGTCTAAACCGCCTCAAGCTGGCTTATCATCCATTGTCGGCCACCGCCGGGTCAAGGCGCCGCACATCCGGCTGTTTTAAGTCGCTAAACCGCCGAGAGCTTCTGTAGCTGATCCATCGGCCCTGCCCTTGATTTCTACTGTGCGTGGCTGTGGCCTCTAAATAAGATTATTGTTGAGATGGATGAGATGGTGGAGAGGTCATTGAGAGAAGATTAATCGGCGCTATGGTCATTTGTGAAGCCAAGTTCGCGCAACACTTCCGCGTTGAACCGCCGGAGCCGCGTTGACCTACCTCTGCCACTACCTCATGCCGTCATTATTATGTTGCCAGGGCATCGCTCCGCCGTCAGGCGTCAAACCGCCCCGCGGCCTTACCAGCGTGCCAAGCAAAGCAGATCCCCCAGAGTGATTACCGGATTGCCCTGCCAGAGTGCCAGTGTATTGCTGGTAGTGCAGTTTTTTCTTTTTTACGGCTCTAACTTGTGGAAGGCAACATCGCCGTTTTTTGTAAGAACATTCTACAAAAAAATATTTCAAGGGAAGATGCTTGATGCCCAGGAAGTTCAGACTACGTGATCTTCAGAGAGTGTGTGACGCTTGCTACGACAGCCTCTATCCACTCCAAGTCTCATTGGCCAACTACAACAGTACAACCATGTAACCTGCTGAGCACGACATCATGGATTGGACGAGTACGAGGAGCTGGTTAAATTTGCCTGCTGGATTATCAATAGAATATGAAATATACAAGACCCTTTGACATCATGGATTGGAGAAGGCAGCAAAGAGACCCACTACGTACTAGTGTACTACTAGTATATACATATATTATTCCTATGGGTGTCACATCAAACGGAAAAACGAGACTACAAGTCTATAATTGCTGGAATGTGGCGTTCACCCAACAGAACATCAGGACAATTGTTCATTACAAATGAGGCGCTATATTACGGGCATGGAGCACGGGCTAGCAACGCTCTGCACTGGCGTTTCGTCCGTGTTATACCACCCGGTGAATGAACGTGAGCAAGTCGCCGTCCCGATGGCCCGGTTTACATCAGCTTGCCGGGACCGCACCCGCGATTAGCTCGCCCGTCCGTGCTGGTTTACGACACCGGTGCCGATTTTCTCCGTCCGCACCGGCTTACAATGCCGCGGCCGGTTCATGTGTCCGAGCTGCCTCTGATGCTGCAGTCGTCTTTGTCGTCCGTCTCTCGCGGCCTGGTCTACATCGACACACCAGGACTGCATCTGTCTGCATGAGCGGATTATTGAATATGAGCAAGTCACTACTTGGGAAGCCTGGTTTTCTTCCAACAGCTTGGAGGAAAATTGTAATGTGTTATCATCCGCCGTCGGCACTGGATGGCTCAATGGGCATGCACACAAGTCGCCGCCACTACAGTTTGGTTAACTTCAAACAGCCAGTTGGAAGGGACCATTGGCCGAGTTGCTGGCACGGCTCATACAGGATCATTTATAACCCGCCGCAGTCACCTCAACCTTCTGTGGATTCACATCGTGCTATCATCATCAATGATATACACCTTATACTATGGTCAATATGGAGAATCTCAAAGCCTACTCCTCGAGTCGTCTTGAGACTCGGGGGCTACAATGACATGACACGGTGAATTGGCCGGTGTTAGTGAATTCAAGAACTCCGGGTCCTTGAAGGGAAGGTAACCCGGTTCCGGAGGCTACCGCTATATTGGTGAAAAATTTAAAAGGCCGTCAGAAAATTTCCGGTTTAAAAAGAAGGATTCCGGTTTAAAATCCGGTTCAAGAGACATCTCTCTCCAACAAAACACTGAAGCTCTTAATATCCGGTTTAAAAACCGGTTCAAGGGAAATTTGTTTACCACAAGGCTTTGAAGCTCTCAAATCCGGTTCAAATCCGGCTCAAGGTAAATTTATCTCTCACGAAGTTTTGAAGCTTTCACATCCGGTTTAAACTTCCGGTTCAAAAAGAATTAATCTCTCGCAAGATCGAGTTCTCGGAAAAATTAAAGGTTGCCAAAGAACTTGCTGCCATGATGCGCGGTTCAAACTTGGGTATCCTGCTTTACGGCTTATTTTATTATGACCACTTGGGGGCTTCCTGCTCATCGAGCATAGCTATCAGTACCCTTTTGATCGGCGCAATGCCAAAACTTATATGATCACTTGGGGGCTTCCTGTTCAAACATAGGTCGTATTCGAACCAAAGAGAACATAGCTATCGGTACCCTCTTGATCGGCACACTGCCGAGCTCACTAGGGGGCTTCTTGATCGTATTCGAATCATAGCTCAACCCCTCTTGGGAACCGACGTGGATCGTATTCGAATCAGCATCGTTAAACAACTCTCAAGGTCATTTGGGGGCTTCCTGTTCAAACATAGGTCGTATTCGAACCAAAGAGAACATAGCTGTCGGTACCCTCTTGATCGGCAACGCCAAAGCCACTGGGGGCTATATGATCGTATTCGAATCTTAGATTAACCCCTTTGGGATGGTTTTCTAATCGTATTCGAATCAGAAGCCTCAAAATTTTTGAAGTCTCTTTTTGCAAACAATTTTTGGATTTTATTTGAAGCTCTTTTGATCATATCTAAGGTGTATATGAGTGGTTGCTATTTAACCCGGCTTGATTTTCTATGATAAATCGCCAGCTTATGACAATCATCATCTATGTGGAAGCATTGGCTTCTAAGGATTCGGTTATCACCCTTACTGCACAGGTCATGTAAACCGGCAGTACAAATTAATTATCACAGTGGTCATATGTGAGATATTATGACCCGCCCTGCGGTAAACCGCCAAGGGATCTTGTGATCTACTTGTGTGCAGGATAAGACTACATTTGGGTGGTTACCCGCCCTGGCTCTTGACGTTAAGTCGCCAGGGCATATGTTGTTTAAACTCTGTGCAGGATTTGCAGAACTATGACTTATATAAATGCTTCAGTCCAAGCTCATCACTGAAATTAGTGTTTCAAAAGGGTTATCAATTATTGATTTTCTCAAGGGATATAGGCCACCGGATTACAAAAATTCCGGCTTACAATGAATGCGCATTAAGTCGTCATCGGCCAAGAGCCGCCAGGTATTTAAACTCCGGATTTACTTGTCAACCGATGAGGTATTCAAATCTTTAATAGCCAAAACTGGCTGGATTTTCATGATGATATTGAATGATTGAGGTTTTCATACCGGATTATATTATTCAAATCTTGAATAGCCATCATGGCTGGATTTCTATTGTGATTATCAATAACCAGTGTTATGATTGAGGTTTTCAAAGTCGCTTTAGCGCAACGGCTATTATTTTTATCAATGGGCATGATTTATTTTATAATGGAGGAAATAGTCCTGAGTCGCTGCAGGCTTACGACCCGGCACTTGGGGGCTACATTGTTCAAATCGAGAATACATCGAATATACAAGTCCCACGTCACTGCCAGCATGCACCATGGCACTTGGGGGCTAATGCAAAGTCATTTCTTTTCTCAACTTATTGAAGACCCGACTCATCATATTCTAAATGAGTTGGCCCTTGGGGGCTACCAATTGCTCCTGTCAAAAATTCAAGGTACACAAGCATTACTCCATTATATTGAATGGTCCACTATTTAGTTGGTGGAGTACAAAGCTCTTAACCTTGTGGACGTGGGTTCAAGCCCCATGGCGGAGACTATATTATATGATGTTATTATCAATTATATACAAAGTCCCAGCTCAGTATTATCCTACTAAGCCGGCCCTTGGGGGCTACACATTACTATTCAAATTTACATGGTTATATCTACAAAGTCCCTGCTCATTATTGCATAATGACCCGGCCCTTGGGGGCTACACTGGTTGAAGTTTTCATGAGCATAAAGCAATTACAAGTCCCAGGTTGCTGCAAGCATGACAACCCGGCACTTGGGGGCTACATGTGTGGAATATTCAGTTTATATGATTGAGATGAATAAACCGGATTTCTTCAAGGTTGCAGCATTTATTGGAGCAAGTCTTAAACCATCACTTTGTTCTGCTCAAGACTAGGGGGCTACAGGTAATATGGATATAAGAGAGAAAAATCTTCAAATTATCAGTTTTGAGCAAATCAGGAGGATCAATTACATAAACCGGTGTCAACAACAATTATGACCCGGCATCGTCTGTTTTCTAATCCGGCAGTTTTTGGTAATGATAAACCGGCAAGTTTTACATCTTCAAGCCGGCTGAATATCAGATGAGTATTTGAAGACAAAAATTATTTAACCCGGCGCCTTGGAAGCTGACTCAAGTGGATTATTCTTCACAATATCTTTCTGTGAGAAACCAACATCAGCAAATCGAGTATGAAGCTAGCTTATTTGACCCAGATTTTCTAGATGAATGAAATGACAATTGGACTTAAGGATAATCAGGTCCCGTCTCAGGAGAATATTTAACCCGGAGCACAAGGAATTAAGGATGATCAGGTGCCGGCGTACAAGAATTTTTTAATCCGGAACACAATCTGTCAAAGTTGTTCTTGTGTTTGTTTTACAGGATCAGTTTAACATGGATAAATCCAAATTAAACTGGGGGCTAATGTCGGGGATATACCCCGCGGTATGACCCGGTCGGACTTGGCGCTTCACCGATGACCCGCCGGAGGACTGGCGACTCACGGGACTGGCGGCTCACTGGTCAGACGACTCACGGATGACCCCGACGGCGGGTCACATAGAAGACTAGGCCCAAGGCCCAGTAGGCCGGTTCATATTATGGTGGGCCGGCTTAAGACAGAAGGCATGAGGAATATTTCCTTTACGAGGAAGCAAGACCCGTACTTGTATCCGGCTTGTAATAGAGAATAAGTTAGTTCTAATCCTAATAGGACTCTACATGTAAGCCTCCCCTTCAACTTATATAAGGAGGGGCAGGGCTCCCCAAAGAGGGACAAGACAGAAACAATCTCTAGGGCTAGACACCGAAAGCCGGTTCCCGGCGACTCTCCCATGATCATAATGAGACCTAGCCTCAAACAGCATGTAGGGTTGTTACCGGATGATGTTTCCCGAGGCCCGAAGCTGTCTAAATCCTTGTCGTGTGTTGCGTCTCTTGATTCCGCCCAACCCCTCTCAAGCTACCGCATAGATGCGTTGGCCTCACGACTAAGTCCTCACACTAAGGACATCTGCCATGACAATTCCACGACACTAATGCATGCACGTCGCCCTCTCAATCAAAGTCCTGCTCATGGCGCAACGCAAAGGGCGAGCCCGTCACCTGCGCGCCCCGGCGGTGCGAGACATTACTGTTTAGACGTTTGCTGGAGGCCTCCGTGAACATCGAGCATGTATTCACCTGGCTCAACACCAACGGTCATACTCGTGACTCGGCGCCTTGCTCATGTATATCGTCGATCACAATGACAATCTATAAAACAGCCTAACTAGAGAGGGTACTATGGCACGGAGCATGTACTATCGTGAGCAACCGATCATAGTGCCACTGCACACGAGTGTGTGGTGATCGATTCGTCCATTATTCGTAAGTTATGCATGGTTGTGTGGTGTCTAATGGTGGTCGTCGAAGGCTAGCTGGCGACAAGAGCGGTTGCATGGACGCCTGGTTGTCAATACGTGCCGCATACGCTTCGTCATCCATGAGTTCACATTTTACCACCACGCCAGCGTCTGACTGCCCTGGCCTACCGAAACCCCTTCCATCGCTAGCGTCCGCTTCCCGCCTGATATGGTCACCGTCTCTCCAGAACGTCAATGCCGGATTCACCGAACTTAACTGCAGGTGCAGTTGGTGTGTCACTGACATGCGGGCCAGATGCCTGTTGGGCCCACACGTCAGTGATCCAGCGCACCTGCGGTTAAGTCACTGAAGCAGCATCTGCATTCACGCTCGACGCGTCCTCTCACTGTCACTGGCATTGCAGCAGCGTGGCGACCGAGAGAGCGCCACCCGCGCGGCATCCCGGTGCAAGCGACTGTTCCACGTTAACGACACCACGGCTATCCTTCCGTCCGCCGCCCACATTAATGACACGCGGTTGCTGACGAACCTACTCCGGCGCCAGCCGTCCATCCGTCTGTCGCGGCTCATTGCCATTCGCCCGCTATATTAACTTGAGCCCCAGCTCCCAGCCATAGCCAAAGACCCACACTAATTCTCCTCTGGTCCCTTCCTTCTTTCGGCACCACTCCAACCATGGCCTCCTGGCGCTCCAAAGCTCTCTTGGACATACTGTCGCAGGAGCAGACGAAGGACATCGGCGGCTCCACTCCGGGCATGCTCCAAAGCTCTCTTGGACGTACTTTCGCAGGAGCAGACGAAGGAGATCGCCGGCTCCCCCCCCCCGGCCGCCCTCTGCCGCCACGACCACGAAGCCGGCGCACGTGCGCGGGCGCAGCCAACAGCGAGGAAGAGTAGTACACGGTAGGTCGCCACCACTCTTGTCCTAGGAAGGCCACCGCTCCTCCACACAGTCGAGGCCAAGCTTGGTTGGATAAACATCGGCGGCCGATTAGCCGCTTGACGGCGACGTGGAGGCGGAAATCTTCAGAACCTTGTGCTCCGGAGGAGGAGGTTATCGATGTGGATGAGGAGGAGGCATAGTCAATGGCCGGTTTTCTCGGGTTCATGGCCAAACATGGTGGTCGGGCGCCGGCGATCGTTTAGATTAGGTTTACAGTAGGTTTTAGTATGGTTTGTGCGAAATATGTAATGAATTTCGTCCAGTTTATAGGGAAAGTTTTCGAAATGTAATGAATTTCATCCGGTTAATTTGAAATTTGCTTTGTTTGCACGAATTTCGTCCGGTTAGTTCATATAGTTGTCGAAAGGTATGCGGGCAGCGCTTGATGGCATCCATCAGTGTCCTCGGACAGATGCCGGTGTAAATTTGAGGGCCAGCGTTGGAGATGCCCTAACTATCATGCTATAATCGCAAAAGGTGCTCCATTATTTCGCGGGGAACAGTTATCCCTCGATCAAAATCAAATCCACCATGTTTCGCACTCCTCCCACATAAGAGTGTAGACTCCTGCTTACATAAATATGGAGCAAGTGGACGGCACTGTAGCATGTCATATCACTCAAACTAGCCCGCCTAACACGCGGGATAGCACCGCCCTCGTCATTTTGTTATGGATTTCTGTGATCGATTGCACGAAAATGTTACACTTTGCAAGTTCAAAAGGAAAAGGCGGCATACTTACGACTCGTACGCGTCCTACCCTCGATAGTCCGGCTCGCATGCCGCTCGCTAGAGGGGACACGCGTTGTCTTGCATTTTCACAGACATGTGGGACTGCAATTGAATAAACCGTCGATAGCCGAAATCTAATCGCTCGGCGGGCGTCGGCTGAGAAGAGAGGGACGGGGGAGGGAGAAGAGATCGCCCACCCGCCGCGCATGGACTCCAAGAAATATATATGGTGATAATGTGAGGTGGGCCATGCGGGAGTCCAGACCGCTTCCAAGCGCGCTTCTGACCGCCCTGGCCCACCAGAACCCCCCCACCCCACCACCTCCCAGCTCGCGCTCCCCCCTTAGACGCCAGTTGCCCGCATTCATAGCAAGTAGTACCAGTAAAATTCTGGGCTATAAGGGCATGTACAATGGTTGATAAGATAGTCTTATCATAAGTCTTGCATGTAATTTAGAGATGACAAAAAACATGTGTACAATGGATCATCTCTTAGCCTTATCTTCGATAACTAGTTATTTCTAAAAACATGGTGAAACATATTGTGCTAAGATATCATCTCTTGTCTTCTCTTAAATATGAGAAGACAAGCCTTTTCTTATGATTTCTCTTTCCTCCACCTCATCATTTATCCTATGTGGCATCCCTACAATAGAACCAGTGTACATGCCCTAAGCCCGCTTATGTGGAGGAGAGAGAGGCATTGACAAAGTCAATGAGTGGGATCTGCAGGAGCCCGTCTCTACACGTGCTCCTAGGTATAAAAAACTAATTCTATTAAAAAGAGGCATAAAAAACAATTGTGTCTAAAAAATAAAGGTAAAAAACATTTGAGAGGCAATAGATAGAGAGAAAGTGAGAAAAGGTTGTAACCTTATAGCCAACCTTATAGTGAACACTATGGTAGTATTACATGAGGAAGGAGGGAGTGGTGCACATGCCAAGTTCACTGGGCTGCCATGTTTCAGACTCCTCCGTCGTAACAGTGGAGAAAATAGCTTTCATAAAAATAAACAATGAATACTCATTGCTCGTCCACTATATCGGAAAGAATACTTTCGTTCACCGAAATGTGGGTCGTCGACCATCCTGGTCCACCTGCCATGCACAAAATTATCCTGGTCCACCCCGGGCGTAGCGCAGGCCCAACCTTTTCCACTGTAAGTTGGTCGGACGAAGGAACCATCATGACTTCGTTGAATTCCGCTTCTTCAAGAAAACTTAATGTACCCGCAGTACTGCTACCACACGCAAAGACTGGACGGCACTGTACCACGTCATATCACTGAAACCCAGTAGGCCAAACTAGCCCGCCTAGGATTTGTACTCCCTCCATTTCGAAGTTAGTAGTACAAAGTTGAGTCATCTATTTTGGAACGGAGGGAGTACGTCTCTGTATTGCTATGATTTTGTGTTGTACGTCTCTTTACTTCTGCTATGATTTTCCTACCCTATGAACCAAATGAGGCCTGAATGTATCCATGTCGACTTTTGTCTGATCGATCGCTAAGCCTACAATTTTAGGAGCTTGGGCTACTGGCCGATCGACGACGGATCAGTATAAGCGTACCACGAGCTCATCAGCCCCAACATTTCTCTTCGGTGAGTGTTTTGCAAGTACTATAGCTCGCACAGTAGCTAGCCTACTAACACCAAGAATCATCAAACAAGCCCTGCAGATATTATAAATAGTTCAAACTTACATCTAGGCATGCCATATAATACATCAAAAGCTAGTGAGGATACATCTATTTCCACAACTCGGAGAGGGTTCACATGATTCACTATCAAACAAAAGTAGCAAGTACCGCCCACACAAGACAGTGCACTAGCCCTAAGATGGTTTGATAACACGCATCGTTCTGGTAATTAAACACAATGCAAACTACCCTAAAGGATTAGCTCGACCAACTATTTCTTGTCATCGATCTCTCGGGAAATGAGCACAGCACGGATAGCGGCATGGGAATCGATCTCTGGGGCGATGTCCACCGCGACATCAGAATCGATATCTGGGGCGATGTCCACAGGATGGATAGCGGCATCGGAATCGATCTCCGGGGCGATGTCAATAGGACGGACCGCGACATCGAAAACGATCTTTGGGGCATTGTCCACAGGATGGGCCACGATATCGGAATCATCAAGGACATCCACCGGCACCTGCACAACCCTAACATATTAGCAAGGACATTGCAAATAATCAAAAACCAAAACTATGGTAGGCCATTATTTCTTACCTTGTGCAGCTCACCAGGGGATCCTATCCCTCCGAGGGCCATCTCCTCGTCCTCGATGGGGGCCATCACCTTGCTAGGGGAATACTGCTTCTCAACGGCGACTATCTCCTCAAACTCCACCTTGAGCCTCGCATAGATGACCATTAGAGTTTCTAGGTTGGGCATGGTGGGGCCCTTGCTGTTCTTCCAACTTTCATTGAGGAGTTCGTCCGCCAACGTCGTCAACTCTTTGGCCAGTGCTTGTTTCTTGGAGTTCTTCGTCTCCATGGGTTGGCCCGCCAACATGGTCAACTCATTGGTCAGTGCTCGCTTCCTAGAGAGCGCTGTCTCTAGTGGGTTGTCTGTCGGCAACTCTTTGCCTAGTGTTCCAGGATCCATCAATGAACTGACAAACAAAAAGCAATCGAAAGGAAACCACAATCGCAATGAAAATGGGAAAAGAATAGGCTGTGAGAATCGGTCGGTGCTTCTCAAAAAGAAGATTCTTGGAATGAAAATATAGTAGCATCACTGATTCACCCACCTTTCCTTCGTCGGTACAGAAGAAAAATGGCAGAAGTGAGTAGCCTGGAGTGAGGTTTTCTTCAAGAAAGGGCTTCAACGAGTGTTCCAGTGAAATAATGGTTGCTTCGTCCAGTCCAACTTTGAGGCCACTTTACAACTGCTGGTAAAGGTGTGGGTTTTGTGATATGATGGGTCATGATGGCCACACCGGGGTGACCGATGAGTCTCGACTATAGCACCACGCTGTGATTTGGTGGATGGCACGCGGGCCCGGATGCTTTGTGATACGCTTTGATGCTTTGATGTTTGGTAGGGTATATGAAGGGTGCATGAGTCCTCACTAGATTAACACAAATACACTAGGAGCATGCATGAAGAGGGGTGCTAGGAGGAGCATGCACGAAGAGGGAACAACTATGTTGAGATGAGAATGCAACCAAACACACTGTGGTGAGCGCTCGCAACTGCCATGTTCGGGTTGCGGTTGGCTCTTCGCCTCTTCGAGAAGACGAACAATGATGTTACTACTACTTTACAGTATCGAATCCACTGCTGCATGTCCGTCCACCGCATGCGGGAGGGATAGCTTGTTGTATACTCTATATTTGCTGCAACCTCTAACATTTACCTCACCACAAATTAAAATATATATTCCCGTCTTGACCAGATGAGCGTACAAACTACAATCACTAGGATGACAGGTAGGCCCAGAAGATTATTATAACAAAAAAAGCATGGAGCCGACCCCAACGATTTTAAGCGTACAGGCACGGTACACGCTATCCTAGACTACTCTACACATGAAACTGCCACACGAGCGCCCGACTGCGCTTGGCTCTTCGCCTCTTCGGGAAGTCGAACAATGATGGAGTACTACTGCAGTGGAGGAGTACTACAGTATGCTTTTGGCCATCTGACACCGATTGAACTGCTGCATGTCCACCGCGTGCGGGAGGGAGAGCATGTAGCGAACGAAAGCTTCTCCTAGTCCTGCCAGCCACCATGCTCATGGGCGAGGGAGGGATGCAGCTTCATTGACTTACTGCTCCTGCCTTTGCGTGTATGACAGGTAGGCCCAACAGGTGGCTGGCCCACCTATCATGCAGCCAAAGGCAGGTGCGCGAGGGAGACGGCATTGTAGTAATCAAACTTCTCGGTCTTGTACGAGTTGACGCGACACATCAAAGCACTGCACTCGATATATTTCAATAATTTGCGTTTACCGATGCATTAATTACAACGCATGCATGCATGCCGTGACTCTCCTTTTGATACTTGCATGTGTTGATTTAATGCACCTTGCCCAATTTTGACTATAAGTTTAACTAACCAAATGTTCAGGCATGTCACAAAAAATTACATAATTATAAACTATGTTCACATATGAAATCAAACGATATAATTTTTGTTAACATGCACTAACATTTTGTCAGTTAAATCTTTGGTAAAAATTTAGCACCAATTACAAAGGGGCCCAATAAATATTGTACTCTCACATTTGTTTTGAGGATACTCCCACATAGAAAATATAAATAATAATGCATGTTGGGGCTGGCCACGTTTCCGATAATTTTAGCCGTGGGCTTGTTCACAAATTATACGAGGGGGTGGTTGTTCATTTAATGGAGGGTCTTGTATCAGACTTGAACGATACAAAGTGCGACCTGGCACACCGTAACACCACTTGGAATAAGTGGGTAGCTATCTCAAAAAACAATCAACAACTCAAAAAAAGGGCGACCTGGCACGTACACAATTTTAAACGATTGTTTTGATGGAGTGAAAAAGGAAAACTACCCCACTACGTATATATAGGCCGGAGCCTCCGCGCTTGCTTGCTAGGGTTGCTCTATTCACACACTCTCATCCTCTCCAGATCTAAACAAGGTAGCGCTGGTAACATTGTCTTTCTCCCTTCAAAAAACACTGTCTTTCTATCCTCACCGCTGGTTACAGATTCGGATGTATCCCCTCCATCGGTGAAGGGGTGGAGGGGCAGCATTTAGGCCATCGTCGACAGCGAGGGAGGAGACCCACTGCCGGCCGTACCGTTATCTCTGGCCGAGCGCCGGTGCGGGAGGTCCTCCGAACCCTTCGTCGTTGCCCCAGAGTGGGCGGATCCGGCCTCCCGCCGCCCACCTATCCACACCCCGACGACCTTCAGGTATATCTTCCTTCGAAACCGCCCTAGCTCTACTTCCCCAGCTCGCTACGTCGCTTCATGTGCATCATTTTCTACCTCTCAGCCCCTTTCGATCGGATGGTCAAACGACACATATTTTTTTCTTCTATTGTTAGAGGTAAAGCTACTTCATGGAGTCGAATCTTGTACTTGGTTCAAACAAGAAATAAAGTGGGGGTGGGGGAATTTAGTATGTACATCGGACTTAGTACAAATAGGAAGGATAGGGGGTGAAAGTAGTACAGACTGGTCATCCAACCGGTCTCTTGGTCGAAAAGGGAAATATAGGGAAAGCGCTGTACACAGTGGTATGACCAGGACTAGATTTGCTATCCACACATAAGATGGCTGCATGCATCATTATGATGCAGAGGCCAGGGGCATGCCTCCATTTCAAAGACAAAACATAGCAGTAGGTGGCTAGAGTGAACAAAAATGGGACCAACCCAGATATGTTTCTTGGATGTTTGTTTCTCGGGGCAACAGGCTCTGAATCACCACTTTATGCCCCGGTTTAGGTACATGGTGCTGGACTGCTGGTGCACCCACTGTCCCATGCCCTGATACCAAATATTTAGCTGTTCTTAATCTAATGCCCCTGGTAAAATGAAGCCATGCCACTGTTATAAGCCATGACAAGTTTAGCCAAATGTTTTTGCCTGTAATTGTTTGAGACTCTGACTGTTTCCTCTGTAGCTATTTGTGCAAACAGGGATATCCATTTCACCTGGTTGCTGTTGTGACCTTTTGGTGCACTGCACAAAACACTTCTTAAAAGAAGTGACTTTTGTGCTGTTTAACTAGAATATCAGAATGGAACAGTTGGTTCATTTCGGTGGAACTGCATAAAGGGAGATCTGTGTTCCAATCCTCATCATCCATATTGGCACCATAACCTTCCTTTAGGTAAGAATGATATTTAATGCATGTGTTCATCTCTATTTTGCGACTGCCATGAGAAAATAATGCTATTGTTTAATAGTACACTTGTACTCCCTCATTGACAAAACCAATTCTGAAATAGAAGGCCAATCAAGTACTTGGTTTCACCAAATGGTGAGGAGAAAGAGAAACAGAGCGTGAAGAGGAGGAAGAAGAAGAATAAACAGTGCCAAGGTGATATTGCCGAAGCCGAGGCCTTAGTCGAGGCCATTCAAGGGCTCCGGCAACGTCTACCTTACATGTGAGACGATCCTCCAGGGAGCCCTTCGACTTCTGCGTATTGTCCATGATGAATTTGATGCTACTGTTAGAGTAATATGCTAATGTCTTTCTATCCATTCTCACTAAGCTAATGAAGGTTTCACCTTGTTCCTACTTGTGCAAACAGGGATCATGTTGTGCCAATCATACATTTTAGTGGAACTACACAACACAATACAATGAAATGTATCCCAACCAATGCTTTAACTCTGCTGGAAGTTCTTGATAATCTTTCGATATAATCTCAGCACTGGTAAACAAGAGTGATTTCAACCTTACATTTGAAGTGCACAAAAATATATACTATTGAGTGATTCCAGTGAGTGCTTTATCACCTCTTCTGGGACTACATGAATAAGCTTTTTCACTCAGGTTGGTACCGGCCTAAGGCCTTCATCCATATTAGTTTGTTGTCATCTCTATTTGTATCGTGCTACTGTCATGAGAAAATCCTTTATCTTTGCACGTTAAAGTTTTGCAAACTATGATACATGGCAATGCTTTGGGTGTTGAGCTAATTGGCACTGATTAAATAAACTAATACCTCTCTTTAAGCAAGACTACTATGTTGCTAACTTTACCCATTATGATAATGAGGGTGCTTCTATTTGTTAGTGTATGTTTCATCAACTAGTCCCACTATTACAGTAATCCCACTCTCTCAATATATGTGCCAACAGGGATGCTCGATTTTGGTGGAACTGCACAAAAACTTTGGGTGCTTCATTGCCTCGACAGCTTCCTTCCTTTCTTGTCAGTCGCTAATCTGGGCTTGCTTCCTTCCTTTGTTGTTAATCGCTTGGCTTATCTCGGCTTCGAGTCAAAGGAAATAGTAATTGATATGCTACCTCACACAGGTTGGTACTGGTCTTTATCCTGATTATTGTGCTTGTCATATGTATTGGTATTGTGCTACAGTTTGCCGATTTCATAAAGGAGTAACTTGGAGCCTGAACTCGCAGGCAAATCATTACATTGGGTGATATCAGTAGAACTGCACAAAAAGATCAGATGGACAGGTACTTATGGTGCTGCTATGTACTCCAAAGTTCACTCAGACAAGCATCGATGTTGACAAGAAAAAGTGCCTATATTCATTCGAGTATCAACCGGCGTCAACCAGTTGTCAAACTCCAAGTATTAGGAGAGTGAACGCCAAAAATATTGCTTGGCGCATAGCCAAGAAAAACGCAGTCCAGTCTTTGGTCCCAACTTGTGCCTTTTGGTTATCGGCACATTTGGTAGCGAACTATATGGCATGGAGTCTAAAGATTCCAGACAAGTTGGTTGACGCGTATATTCACCTGGCACTTAATCAGTCTGCACACTAGGGATGCTCCATTTCAGTTGAACTGCACAAAAAATTTGGGTGGTTCATTTTCTTAACCGCCTCCTTTCTTGTCTGCAATGTAGAATTTTGGCGAGCTACAGGACCAAGATGAGGCAGTAAACTAGTTGGATGAAAGTAGTGGCCAAGTTGCTCAAACCTCCCTTGGCACGTGGCCACTATTTGAGGATAAACCTACAAGCAAAGTTCAGATTGTCTGTGCTGCCTCGGATGTACTCAAAAGTTTACTCGTACAAGCATTAATTTTAGCAAGAAGTACCTCCGACTGAACACCATTTACCAGTCTGTACCCTAGGTAATTAAAGTTCGTCCATGGATGATATTGGTTGTGATCTCAATCATTTGGTTGCATAAACATACTGAACATGTGTATATCTGAATGTTTTTGTGAATTGTCTATGAATATTGTCGTCATGTTCATGGGGAGGCAACAGAATGCGTCGTGTTCATCGGGAGGCAACAAAATACGTCGTTTTCATCGGGAGCCAACCGGCATGGAAGGAACAACTGATGGAAACGAGGCCTGGCGTACCGCAGAACGGAGGAAACGGCCTTGTGTTCGACCAGCCACGGTCGAAACGGAATCCTGTTCATTGGGAGGGGTCTGGCATACCACAAAACGGAGGAAACGGACCTCCTATGGTCGAAATGGGGTCCTGTTGATCGGGAGGGGTGTGGCGTACCACAAAATGGAGGAAACGGACTTGTGTTGGAGTGCTACGGTCGAAACAGGGGTCCTGCTCATCGGGAGGGGTGTGGTGTACCGCAAAAAGGGACTCCACGGGATACTGTTCATCTCCACAGTCGACCTTCTCCAGCCTCCACGGGCTACTGTTCATCCACCGTCGACCTCCTCCAGCCTCCACCTGCGACTGTTCATCCACGGGCTCCTGTTCATCCAGCCTCCACCGCTCCTCCACCGGCTACTGTTCAACCAGCCCTCTCCATGGGGTCCTGTTCAACCATCCCTCCACGGGCTACTGTTCATCCAGCCCTCCACCTGCTATTGTTCAACCAGCCCTGCACGGGGACGACCTGTTCATCCAGCCCTCCATGGGGTCTTGTTCATCCACTGGCTCGATTGATCGGGGTCCTGTTCAACCAGCGGCAACGGCCTCTACTACCATGGGGTCCTGTTCATCCAACCCCCACCGGGAACTGTTCATCCAAACCCCCCAACAACGCTTAGTGTTCATCACGGGAAGGAGGCAGCAGTGTTCGATCGGCTTCAGTTAGCAGCAGTAGCGAAGGAATCACTCGGGTTCAGTTAACAGCAAGGGATCGATCATTGCTCGGGTTCAGTAATGCGTAGCCTGCGGTGCAATCGCCCGGGTTCAGTTAGAGCCCGACGCCTCGCTCGGGTTCAGTTAGAGCCCAACGCCTCGCGCACACGCGCGTACGTATGAGAGAAACGCGCATCGCTCGGCCCCCGACCACCCACCGTAACCAGGAACTCCCCGATATTTTCCTCGCCCTCGCTTCTACCATGGTTTTTTCCGTCATAGACGGCCCAAAGAATGTCATGCAACTGCATCTCCGGCCTACCCAGGATGAAAAGCCCATTTTCTGTCATGATTTTTTTCATAGAAGTAGGACCCCACCACATCTATGATGATACCAGGTTTTGTCACAATTATCGTCATAGAAGTGTCATAAGTATGACAAAAAAAATTTCGTTCGGCCCAAAATGTCACGGATGTGTCTTTTTTTGGTAGTGATTGTTATACATGTTGGCTATAAGGTTGGCTATAGATGTCATGGCACTTTCTTATAGCCAAGAGTTGGCTATACTATTAACCATGCTCTGATGTTCCATGCAATGCACGGGCATCTTGCTAGTCCATGAAAATAACACATGGCAAAATTTCACGGCGAACGAGGGATTTGAATGTGCTGGGAGGGGCTGTTTGAATCTTGCCCAGGGTAGCCAAAATATTGGCGGCCCTTTTGTCCACCGGTGCCTTTGCCACCAATGAACGAGGAATAGCTCGGGTGCTCATGCATCCTCCAGCGCGCGCGTTGGAGACGAGCTCGCACGAGCTGTGCTTTTTTTGTCCCACCATGCCGCTGAGACGGCCGCAGACCGACCGACGACCCGTAAATTACGCCATCCAACTATAGCCGCACACTTTCTGACAGCAACTCAACTAACTGGACGAAATTCATGCAAACATGGCGATATTTCATATAAACAATGACAGAATTCATATAAAATACCGGATTTTCATACAAACATGACGGATTTCATTACATTCAAATCAACTAAGCAGTGCTAGTTCTCGACAGCACAGGTATAATAATACCTGGCCTAAATGGTCGCCAACCGATCCATTTGTGTTCCTCATGTCCGGCAGCACGATCACCGGACTGCCAGGAGCCCCGGAGGTATATGCTCCAGCGCGAAGGACAGATCGCTTCCCCACTGCCCAACTGACATCGTTGGCTGATGCCCAAGATGGAGGTGGAAGGGGGCTTCTCCGCTTCCGTGGAGCCCATGCGGGGTCGACGAAGGTCCTCTCAAAAAAGGATCCGACAAGACACCTGTTGTTTACGCCGGCGTCGCCTCCGCGGTGGCCTTCATGGGACCCAAGCGACGGTGGCCTCCCGTGTTCTACTTTTCCTCGATGATGGCAGCGTACGCGAAGGCGCTGGTCGCCGACTCGTCGCTCTCCGCACACCCGGCTTCTATCTCTGCTTGCATGGCGCGGCCGCCGGCATGGGAGTCTCAGCCATAGAAACGGGAGACGCGGTCGCAGACACGGGAGGCGTGGTATCAGGCGGCGGCGTGGACGGCAGTGACGACGCCCGTGCGCCGCTCCTTGTCGAGCTGGCCTGGAGAGGCGAGTTGTTGAACCGCGCGCCGGCTTGGGGCGGCTGTCGGTGTCAAAACCAGCAGATCTCGGGTAGGGGGTCCCGAACTGTGCGTCTAAGGTTGATGGTAACAGGAGACAGGGGACATGATATTTACTTAGGTTCGGGCCCTCTCTGTGGAGGTAATACCCTACTTCCTGCTTGATTGATCTTGATGAATATTAGTATTACAAGAGTTGATCTACCTCGAGATCGTAATGGCTAAAACCCTAAAAGTCTAGCCTGTATGACTATGATTCTGCCTCTACGGACTAAGCCCTCCGGTTTATATAGACACCAGAGGGGACTAGGGTTATACAATGTCGGTTACAGAGAAAGGAATCTTCATATCCGGATGCCAAGCTTGCCTTACACGCCATGGAGAGTCCCATCCGGACACGGGAGAGAGTCTTCGGTCTTGTATCTTCACAACCCATTAGTCCGGCCCATGTCCCACAGGCCGGACGCCCAAGGACCCCTTAGTCCAGGACTCCCTCAGTAGCCCCCGAACCAGGCTTTCAATGACGATGTGTCCGGCGCGCAGATTGTCTTCGGCATTGCAAGGTGGGTTCCTCCTCCGATGATTCCAAAGAGCTGTATTCGGCCTGCCATTTAATGTCATACCCATCGGCTTCTGTGCATCCATAGCTTCAGCTTCCACGTGTCGAGCGAATATGACAGGTCAGGGTATTTTTTGCATATAACACACTGGCCATGTAAGCAAAGCGTCTATTTAAAGGGATTGGATCTCAGATCAGAGCTTGCCAGGAGAGACCATTCCAACATGGCTAGCACTCCTTGTTCTTCCTCCCGCCCCCACGGCCCTGAAATGGCGATTGGGAGAGATGTTCCGCATCCCACGGTCAGCTAGCGAAGCTGCAAACACATGGATTTCTTCCCCCCGCGGATCTGGTCCCCATTCAAGCAGGATTGACTTCCTTCAACGACGGGGCTCAGGCTGAGAATTTCCCCAATCCATCCAGGGGGGAACGAGTGTGCTTCATTCCCTACCTGCTAAGAGGCGTCGGATTTCCAATCCATCCGTTCCTCCGAGGACTTCTAGAGTATTATGGCCTCCAGCTTCACAATTTCACTCATGTCTCCATCCTGCACATTGCGGGTTACGTCGCTCTTTGTGAGCTATTCCTGGGCTGTGAGGCCCATTTTGAATTATGGAGGAAACTATTTTGCCTCGTCCCTCGTAACCAAGAGGGATCAATATTCGAGGTGGGCGGAGCTAAGGTATGGCGCATCGCCGGGACAGGATACCTGTCCGACACACCAAAGAAGGCGTCTGAAGAGTGGACTTCCGAGTGGTTCTATATTGAGGATGTCGCCCTTCCCGACCCAGCCCGAATGGATCTTCCCGAATTTTCAAGCGCTCCGTTGAAGAAACGCCACAGCTGGCGCCCTCGGAACCTCGAGGAGGAAGACAGCGCGGAAGTCCGTCGATCGATGGGCAAGATAAAGACGCTCGCCCTGTTCGGATTATCAATAGTCGAGGTAATGGCGACTTCCATAGCGCGGGGGGTTCAGCCACTCCAATACAGAGGGCTTCCCATGTGGCACTATAATGGGGACGATGACGCCTCCCGCTACGGTCGGAAGGGTCCGGACACCCCCGCCGCTTTGGCCAAAATATTAGCCAAACTATTTAAAGGGGAGAAAGAGGAATTCACTCGTATCAAGCGCCGAGATGGATTTTCCATGTACAATCCTCCTAGCTGGGTGAGTTCCAATCCTACTACTCAATCTACTCCCTGAGTCAATTTTAGTGAACATTAATCCGTCCATTTGTGACAGGAATGGCGAAAGATTACCAAGGGGCTCCACAGCCCCGCCCCACAGCCAGAGGACAACAAGCGGGACCTTGACCCCGGATTCGAAGAGGATCCAGACATATTCGTGGAGCCCGAGAATGGGGTGTTCTACCAGGCGATCTATCACTACGAAAAAAGACACATCCATGACATTTTGGGCCGAGCGAAATTTTTTTCTGTCATACTTATGACACTTCTATGACGATAATTGTGACAAAACCCGGTATTATCATAGATGTGGTGGGCTCCTACTTCTATGACAAAAAATCATGACAGAAAATGGGCTTTTCGTCCTGGGCGGGCCGGAGGCGCAGCTGCATGACATTCTTTGGGTCGTCCATGACGGAAAAACCGTGGTAGAAGCGAGGGCGAGGAAAATATCGGGGTGTTCCCGGTTACGGTGGGTGGTCGGGGCCGAGCGATGCGCGTTTCTCTCATACACGCACGCGCGTGGGTGCGAGGCCTTGGGCTCTAACTGAACCCGAGCGATTGGACTGCAGGCTACGCGTTACTGAACGCGAGCGATCGACCGATGGCTGTTAACTGAACCCGATCGAGCGATTCCTTCGCTACTGCTGCTGACAGAAGCCGATCGATGCTGCCTCTGGATGAACAGTGAGCGTTGCTGGGGGGGTTGGATGAACAGTTCCCGGTGGGGGTGGATGAATAGGACGCCGATCGATCGAGCCGGTTGGGGCTGGATGAACAGGACCCCGTGGAGGGCAGGATGAACAGGACCACCCCGTGGAGGGCAGGATGAATAGTGGACGGTGGAGTGCTGGATGAACAGTAGCCCGTGGAGGGGTGGTTGAACAGGAGCCTGCGGAGAGGGCTAGTTGAACAGTAGCCGGTGGAGTAGCGCGCGGTGGAGGCTGGATGAACAGGAGCCCGTGGATGAACAATCGCAGGTGGAGGATGGAGGAGGTCGACGGTGGATGAACAGTAGCCCATGGAGGCTGGAGGGGGTCGACGGTTGAGATGAATAGTATCCAGTGGAGTCCCGTTTTGCGGTACGCCACACCCCTCCCAATGAACAGGACCCCCGTTTCGACCGTAGCGCTCCAACACGAGTCTGTTTCCTCCGTTTTGCGGTACGCCACACCCCTCCCGATCAACAGGACCCCCGTTTCGACCATAGGAGGTTCGTTTCCTCCGTTTTGCGGTACGCCAGACCCCTCCGGATGAACAGGATCCCGTTTTGAACGTGGCCGGTCGAACACAAGTCTGTTTCCTCCGTCCTGCGATACGGCAGGCCTCGTTTCCATCGGCTGTTCCGTCCAGGCCCTCCCGATGAACACTACAACGCATTCCGTTCTGACCCAGCCGGTTGGCTCCCCATGAACACGACGACGACGTTGTTTCTCCGTTCCGACCCAGCCATGTACACGAGCCCTGGCCGTACGTACGCGCGAGTAGGCGTTCCAGACCCCGCCCGTATCTACGTACGTGGCCGTATTTACTTTCTTGCACCCTGGCCGTTGTACGTACGTGTACATGCTACGTGCGCGCCTCTACTACGACACGTGCGTGCCTCTACATTGACCAGTATGTACGTAGACGTTTGCGACCAGAATGACAACGCTACATACGCTTCGACCAGGTGGGTCCCGACTGTCAGGCACTTCCTTGCGTGCGAAGATGTAGCTGGTGGGTCCCAGCAGTCAGGGAGGCGAATCGTTTTTTTTTGCCCGGACGCACTTCCTTGCGTGCGAAGATGTAGCTGGTGGGTCCCAGCAGTCAGGGGGAAACATTTTTTTCGTGAAATACGGTGGCCCGTCCGGTGGGTCCCCGCTGTCAGGTGGAGGAATAATTATTTTGCGCGTACTAAGGAGGCACTTCCTTGCTGCGGCTGTGGACCCAGCTGTCAGCCTCTCCACGTAGAGTCCACGTCTGATGTAAGCCGTTCCTTGACCACGTTAACCACGCCGCGCCGAGAGCACCAGGGCGATGGACGACGGCAAGGACGAGGAAGGGGACGACGCGGAGCCGGGGAGGACGCGGCAGAGGAAGCCCGCGCGGAGAGGAGTACGAGGGTTCGCTAGTTCGGCTGCGGTGTGAGGCTGCCGTCGCCGCAGGGCCTGGCCAGCGGTGGGAATAGTAGGGGGCGGTGAGGCCTCCGCGGCAGCATAGCCGACCACGGGAGGTAGAAGCATGCGGCATGACCGGCGCTGCTTTGGGCGGCTGGAGCAACAAGACCAGAGGTTGAAGAAGCACTACGGCCGTTGGATGGACATCGTACGGTCACTAGAGCTAGAATCGTTCATATTGACTAAGTTGACAAAGCACTCCATCCCGTCAACTTAGTAGGCCCACAAGTCAGCCTCCCACCAAGGTGGGTCCCAACTAGCAGGGGGAGTATTCATTTTTTGTGCGTAATAAGGTGGCACTTCCGGTGGGTCCGAGCTGACAGCGGGGGGAAGGTTTTTTTCGCGCAATACGGTGGCCCGTCCGGTGGGTCCCAGCAGTCAAGGGGCAAACATTTTTTCTCGTGAAATACGGTGGCCCGTCCGGTGGGTCCCTGCTGTCAGGTGGTGGAATCATTATTTTCCGCGTAATAAGGAGGCACTTCCTTGCTGCCCTCGTGGACCCAGCTATCAGCCTCTGCACGTACAGTCCACGTCCGATGGAAGTCGTTTCTTGACCACGTTGACCACGCCGCGCCGAGAGCACCAGGGCGATGGACGACGGCGAGGCCTGGGAAGGGGACGACACGGAGCCGGGGAAGATGCGGCATTGGAAGCCCGCGCGGAGAGGAGTACGAGGGTTCACTGGTTCGGCTGCGGTCTGAGGCTGCCATCGCCGCGGAATAAGAGGCAGTGTGGGTGAGTAGAGGGATGGCCTGGCCAGCGGTGGGAGTAGTAGGGGTCGGTGAGGCCTCTGCGGCATCACAGCCAGCCACGGGAGGCAGGAGCACGCGGCACGACAGGCGCTGCTTTGGGCGGCTGGAGCAAGAAGACCAGAGATTGAAGAAGCACTACGGCCGTTGGATGGACATCGTATGGTCACTGCAGCTAGAATCGTTCATATTGTCTAAGTTGACAAAGCCCTTGGTACGCATCAACTTAGTAGGCCCACACGTCAGCTTCCGAAACGGTCCGCCCCAGATGTCAGGGGGAGGAATTAATTTTTGGGCGGCTGAAGCTAGAATATCCGAGATTGAAGAAGAAGCACGGCATCCGTTGGATGGACATCCTGTTGGAAATATGCCCTAGAGGCAATAATAAATGGTTATTATTATATTTCTTTGTTCATGATAATCGTCTATTATTCATGCTATAATTGTATTGTCCGGAAATCGTAATACATGTGTGAATACATAGACCACAACTTGTCCCTAGTAAGCCTCTAGTTGACTAGCTCGTTGATCAACAGGTAGTCATGGTTTCCTGACTATGGACATTGGATGTCATTGATAACGGGATCACATCATTAGGAGAATGATGTGATGGACAAGACCCAATCCTAAGCATAGCATAAAAGATCGTGTAGTTTCGTTTGCTAGAGCTTTTTCCAATGTCAAGTGTCTTTTCCTTAGACCATGAGATCGTGCAACTCCTGGATACCGTAGGAGTGCTTTGGGTTTGCCAAACGTCACAACGTAACTGGGTGACTATAAAGGTGCACTACGGGTATCTCCGAAAGTGTCTGTTGGGTTGGCACGGATCAAGACTGGGATTTGTCACTCCGTGTGACGGAGAGGTATCTCTGGGCCCACTCGGTAATGCATCATCATAATGAGCTCAATGTGACTAAGGCGTTAGTCACGGGATCATGCATTGCGGTACGAGTAAAGAGACTTGCCGGTAACGAGATTGAACAAGGTATTGGGATACCGACGATCGAATCTCGGGCAAGTAACATACCGATTGACAAAGGGAATTGTATACCAGATTGATTGAATCCTAGACACCGTGGTTCATCCGATGAGATCATCGTGGAACACGTGGGAGCCAACATGGGTATCCAGATCCCGCTGTTGGTTATTGACCGGAGAGGCGTCTCGGTCATGTCTGCATGTCTCCCGAACCCGTAGGGTCTACACACTTAAGGTTCGGTGACTCTAGGGTTGTAGAGATATATGTATGCGGAAACCCGAGAGTTGTTCGGAGTCCCGGATGAGATCCCGGACGTCACGAGAGGTTCCAGAATGGTCCGGAGGTGAAGAATTATATATAGGAAGTCAAGTTTCGGCCACCGGGAAAGTTTCGGGGGTTACCGGTATTGTACCGGGACCACCGGAAGGGTCCCGGGGGTCCACCGGGTGGGGCCACCTATCCCGGAGGGCCCCATGGGCTGAAAGTGGAAGGGAACCAGCCTCTAGTGGGCTGGGCGCCCCCCCATGGGCCTCCCCCCATGCGCCTAGGGTTGGGAACCCTAGGGTGGGGGGGGGGGCTTCCCCCTTGCCTTGGGGGGCAAGGCAACCCCTTCCCCCCTTTGGCCGCTGCCCCCCTTGGAGATCCCATCTCCCTGGGCCGGCGCCCCCCAGGGGGCCTATATAAAGGGGGGGAGGGCAGCAACCTACAGCATTGGGCGCCTCCCTCCTCCCCTGCAACACCTCTCTCTCTCTCTCTCTCGCAGAAGCTCGGCGAAGCCCTGCCGGAGACCCGCTACATCCACCACCACGCCGTCGTGCTGCTGGATCTCCAACAACCTCTCCTTCCCCTTGCTGGATCAAGAAGGAGGAGACGTCTCTGCACCGTACGTGTGTTGAACGCGGAGGTGCCGTCCGTTCGGCACTCGGTCATCGGTGATTTGGATCACGGCGAGTACGACTCCGTCATCCACGTTCATTGGAACGCTTCCGCTCGCGATCTACAAGGGTATGTAGATGCACTCCTTTCCCCTCGTTGCTAGTAGACTCCATAGATGCATCTTGGTGAGCGTAGGAAAATTTTAAAATTATGCTACGATTCCCAACAGTGGCATCATGAGCCAGGCCTATGCGTAGTTACTATGCACTAGTAGAACACAAAGCAGTTGTGGGCGTTGAGTTTGCCAATTCTTCTTGCCGCTACTAGTCTTTTCTTGTTTCGGCGGCATTGTAGGATGAAGCGGCCCAGACCGACCTTACACGTACGCTTACGTGAGACAGGTTCCACCGACTGACATGCACTAGTTGCATAAGGTGGCTAGCGGGTGTCTGTCTCTCCTACTTTAGTCGGAACGGATTCGATGAAAAGGGTCCTTATGAAGGGTAAATAGAAATTGGCAAATCACGTTGTGGTCATACGTAGGTAAGAAACGTTCTTGCTAGAAACCTACAAACCACGTAAAAACTTGCAACAACAATTAGAGGACGTCTAACTTGTTTTTGCAGCTTATGCCTTGTGATGTGACATGGCCAGAAGATGTGATGAATGATATATGTGATGTATGAGATTGATCATATTCTTGTAATAGGAATCACGACTTGCATGTCAATGAGTATGACAACCGGCAGGAGCCATAGGAGTTGTCTTTATTATTTTGCATGACCTGCGTGTCATTGAATAACGCCATGTAATTTACTTTACATTGTTGCTAAACGCGTTAGCCATAGAAGTAGAAGTAATCGTTGGCGTGACGACTTCATGAAGACACAATGATGGAGATCATGATGATGGAGATCATGGTGTCATGCCGGTGACGAAGATGATCATGGTGCCCCGAAGATGGAGATCAAAGGAGCATGATGATATTGGCCATATCATGTCACTATTTGATTGCATGTGATGTTTATCATGTTTTTGCATCTTATTTGCTTAGAACGACGGTAGTAAGTAAGATGATCCCTTATAATAATTTCAAGAAAGTGTTCACCCTAACTGTGCACCGTTGCGAAGCTTCGTTGTTTCGAAGCACCACGTGATGATCGGGTGTGATAGATTCTAACGTTCGAATACAACGGGTGTTGACGAGCCTAGCCTGTACAGACATGGCCTCGGAACACACGCAATACACTTAGGTTGACTTGACGAGCCTAGCATGTACAGACATGGCCTCGGAACACGGAGGACCGAAAGGTCGAGCATGAGTCGTATAGAAGATACGATCAACATGGAGATGTTCACCGATCTTGACTAGTCCGTCTCACGTGATGATCGGACACGGCCTAGTTAAGCTCGGATCATGTTTCACTTAGATGACTAGAGGGATGTCTATCTGAGTGGGACTTCATTAAATAATTTGATTAGATGAACTTAATTATCATGAACTTAGTCTTAAATCTTTACACTATGTCTGGTAGATCAAATGGCCAACGTTGTCCTCAATTTCAACGCGTTCCTAGAGAAAACCAAGCTGAAAGATGATGGCAGCAACTATACGGACTGGGTCCGGAACCTGAGATTCATCCTCATAGTAGCCAAGAAAGATTATGTCTTAGAAGCACCGCTAGTTGATGCACCAATCCCACAGAACCAAGACGTTATGAACGCTTGGCAATCACGTGCTGATGATTACTCCCTCGTTCAGTGCGGCATGCTTTACAGCTTAGAAGCGGGTCTCCAAAAGCGTTTTGCGAAACATGGAGCATATGAGATGTTCGAGGAGCTGAAACTGGTTTTTCAAGCTCATGCCCGAGTCGAGAGATATGATGTCTCCGACAAGTTCTTCAGCTGTAAAATGGAGGAGAACAGTTCTGTTAGTGAGCACATACTCAGAATGTCTGGGTTGCACAACCGCTTGTCTCAGCTGGGAGTTAATCTCCCGGATGACGCGGTCATTGACAGAATCCTCCAGTCGCTTCCACCAAGCTACAAGAGCTTTGTGATGAACTTCAATATGCAGGGGATGGAAAAGACCGTTCCCGAGGTATATTCAATGCTGAAATCAGCGGAAGGGGAGATCAGAAAAGAACATCAAGTGTTGATGGTGAATAAAACCACTAAGTTCAAGAAGGGCAAGGGTAAGAAGAACTTCAAGAAGGACGGCAAGGGAGTTGCCGCGCCCAGTAAACCAGTTACTGGGAAGAAGTCAAAGAATGGACCCAAGCCCAAGACTGAGTGCTTTTATTGCAAGGGAAGTGGCCACTGGAAGCGGAACTGCCCCAAATACTTAGCGGACAAGAAGAAGGCCGGCAACACCAAAGGTATATGTGATATACATGTAATTGATGTGTACCTTACCAGTACTCGTAGTAGCTCCTGGGTATTTGATACCGGTGCGGTTGCTC
The DNA here is from genome assembly GCF_018294505.1 of Triticum aestivum. Classification (NCBI taxonomy): domain Eukaryota; kingdom Viridiplantae; phylum Streptophyta; class Magnoliopsida; order Poales; family Poaceae; genus Triticum; species Triticum aestivum. Next base: position 98,316,505 of record NC_057802.1, read on the forward strand.
ATATTTGTAACTCAAAACAGGAACTACGGAATAAACGGAGACTGGCAAAGGACGAGGTGACGATGCGCGTCGGGAATGGTTCCAAGGTCGATGTGATCGCCGTCGGCACGCTACCTCTGCATCTACCCACGGGATTAGTTTTAAACCTCAATAATTGTTATTTAGTGCCAGCTTTGAGCATGAACATTGTATCGGGATCTCGTTTAATTCGAGATGGCTACTCATTTAAATCCGAGAATAATGGTTGTTCTATTTATTTGAGAGATATGTTTTATGGTCATGCCCCGCTGGTCAATGGTTTATTTTTGATGAATCTCGAACGTGATGTTACACATGTTCATAGTGTGAATACCAAAAGATGTAAAGTTGATAACGATAGTCCCACATACTTGTGGCACTGCCGCCTTGGTCACATTGGTGTCAAGCGCATGAAGAAGCTCCATACAGATGGACTTTTGGAGTCTCTTGATTACGAATCATTTGACACGTGCGAACCATGCCTCATGGGTAAGATGACCAAGACTCCGTTCTCCGGAACAATGGAGCGAGCAACCAACTTATTGGAAATCATACATACCGATGTGTGCGGTCCAATGAGTGTTGAGGCTCGCGGGGATATCGTTATGTTCTCACTCTCACTGATGACTTAAGTAGATATGGGTATGTCTATCTAATGAAACACAAGTCTGAAACCTTTGAAAAGTTCAAGGAATTTCAGAGTGAGGTTGAGAATCAACGTGACAAGAAAATAAAATTCGTACGATCAGATCGTGGTGGAGAATATTTAAGTCACGAATTTGGTACACACTTAAGGAAATGTGGAATAGTTTCACAACTCACGCCGCCTGGAACACCTCAGAGAAATGGTGTGTCCGAACGTCGTAATCGCACTCTATTGGATATCGTGCGATCTATGATGTCTCTTACCGATTTACCGCTCTCATTGTGGGGCTATGCTTTAGAGACTGCCGCATTCACTTTAAATAGGGCTCCGTCGAAATCCGTTGAGAAGACACCGTATGAATTATTGTTTGGGAAGAAACCTAAGCTGTCGTTTCTAAAAGTTTGGGGATGCGATGCTTATGTCAAGAAACTTCAACCTGAAATGCTCGAACCCAAGTCGGAAAAATGCGTCTTCATAGGATACCCTAAGGAAACTATTGGGTATACCTTCTACCTCAGATCCGAAGGCAAGATCTTCGTTGCCAAGAACGGGTCCTTTCTGGAGAAGGAGTTTCTCTCGAAAGAATTGAGTGGGAGGAAAGTGGAACTTGATGAGGTGATAGTCACTCCTTCCGAACCGGAAAGTAGCGCAGCGCGGGAAAATGTTCCTGTGGTGCCTACACCGACTGGGGAGGAAGTTAATGATGATGATCATGAAGCTTCAGATCAAGTTACTGAACTTCGTAGGTCCACAAGGACACGTTCCGCACCAGAGTGGTACGGCAACCCTGTCCTGGAAATCATGTTGTTAGACAACGGTGAACCTTCGAACTATGAAGAAGCGATGGCTGGCCCGGATTCCGACAAATGGCTAGAAGCCATGAAATCCGAGATAGAATCCATGTATGAAAACAAAGTATGGACTTTGACTGACTTGCCCGATGAGCGGCGAGCCATAGAAAACAAATGGATCTTTAAGAAGAAGACGGACGCAGATGGTAATGTGACCATCTACAAAGCTCGACTTGTCGCTAAGGGTTATCGACAAGTTCAAGGGGTTGACTACAATGAGACTTTCTCACCCATAGCGAAGCTGAAGTCCGTCCGAATCATGTTAGCAATTGCCACATACTATGATTATGAGATATGGTAGATGGACGTCAAAACGGCATTCCTTAACGGCTTCCTTAAGGAAGAGTTGTATATGATGCAGCCGGAAGGTTTTGTCGATCCTAAGAATGCTAACAAAGTATGCAAGCTCCAGCGCTCAATCTATGGGCTGGTGCAAGCATCTCGGAGTTGGAACATTCGCTTTGATGAGATGATCAAAGCGTTTGGGTTTACACAGACTTATGGAGAAGCCTGTGTTTACAAGAAAGTGAGTGGGAGCTCTGTAGCATTTCTCTTATTATATGTGGATGACATATTATTGATGGGAAATGATATAGAATTCTTGGAAAGTATTAAGGCCTATTTGAATAAGTGTTTTTCAATGAAGGACCTTGGAGAAGCTGCTTATATATTAGGCATCAAGATCTATAGAGATAGATCAAGACGCCTCATTGGTCTTTCACAGAGTACATACCTTGACAAGATATTGAAGAAGTTCAGTATGGATCAGTCCAAGAAGGGGTTCTTGCCTGTATTGCAAGGTGTGCAATTTAGCACGGCTCAATGCCCGACCACGGCAGAAGATATAGAAAAGATGAGTGTCATCCCCTATGCCTCGGCCATAGGGTCTATTATGTATGCCATGCTGTGTACCAGACCTGATGTAAACCTTGCCGTAAATTTGGTAGGAAGATACCAAAGTAATCCCGGCATGGAACACTGGACAGCGGTCAAGAATATCCTAAAGTACCTGAAAAGTACTAAGCATATGTTTCTCGTTTATGGAGGTGACGAAGAGCTCGTCGTAAAGGGTTACGTCGACGCTAGCTTCGACACAGATCTGGATGACTCGAAGTCACAAACCGGATACGTGTATATTTTGAATGGAGGAGCAGTAAGCTGGTGCAGTTGCAAGCAAAGCGTCGTGGCGGGATCTACATGTGAAGCAGAGTACATGGCAGCCTCGGAGGCAGCACAGGAAGCAGTCTGGATGAAGGAGTTCATTACCGACCTAGGGGTGATTCCCAATGCGTCGGGCCCGATGACTCTTTTCTGTGACAACACTGGAGCTATTGCCCTTGCGAAGGAGCCCAGGTTTCACAGGAAGACCAGGCATATCAAGCGTCGCTTCAACTCCATTCGTGAAAGTGTTCAAAATGGAGACATAGATATTTGTAAAGTACATACGGACCTGAATGTAGCAGATCCGTTGACTAAACCTCTCCCTAGGGCAAAACATGATCAACACCAGGACGCAATGGGTGTTCAATTCATCACAATGTAGCTAGATTATTGACTCTAGTGCAAGTGGGAGACTGTTGGAAATATGCCCTAGAGGCAATAATAAATGGTTATTATTATATTTCTTTGTTCATGATAATCGTCTATTATTCATGCTATAATTGTATTGTCCGGAAATCGTAATACATGTGTGAATACATAGACCACAACGTGTCCCTAGTAAGCCTCTAGTTGACTAGCTCGTTGATCAATAGATAGTCATGATTGCCTGACTATGGACATTGGATGTCATTGATAACGGGATCATATCATTAGGAGAATGATGTGATGGACAAGACCCAATCCTAAGCATAGCATAAAAGATCGTGTAGTTTCGTTTGCTAGAGCTTTTTCCAATGTCAAGTGTCTTTTCCTTAGACCATGAGATCGTGCAACTCCCGGATACCGTAGGAGTGCTTTGGGTGTGCCAAACGTCACAACGTAACTGGGTGACTATAAAGGTGCACTACGGGTATCTCCGAAAGTGTCTGTTGGGTTGGCACGGATCAAGACTGGGATTTGTCACTCCGTGTGACGGAGAGGTATCTCTGGGCCCATTCGATAATGCATCATCATAATGAGCTCAATGTGACTAAGGCGTTAGTCACGGGATCATGCATTGCGGTACGAGTAAAGAGACTTGCCGGTAACGAGATTGAACAAGGTATTGGGATACCGACGATCGAATCTCGGGCAAGTAACATACCGATTGACAAAGGGAATTGTATACCGGATTGATTGAATCCTAGACACCGTGGTTCATCCGATGAGATCATCGTGGAACACGTGGGAGCCAACATGGGTATCCAGATCCCGCTGTTGGTTATTGACCGGAGAGGCGTCTCGGTCATGTCTGCATGTCTCCCGAACCCGTAGGGTCTACACACTTAAGGTTCGGTGACTCTAGGGTTGTAGAGATATATGTATGCGGAAACCCGAAAGTTGTTCGGAGTCCCGGATGAGATCCCGGACGTCACGAGAGGTTCCAGAATGGTCCGGAGGTGAAGAATTATATATAGGAAGTCAAGTTTCGGCCACCGGGAAAGTTTCGGGGGTTACCGGTATTGTACCGGGACCACCGGAAGGGTCCCGGGGGTCCACCGGGTGGGGCCACCTATCCCGGAGGGCCCCATGGGCTGAAAGTGGAAGGGAACCAGCCTCTAGTGGGCTGGGCGCCCCCCCATGGGCCTCCCCCCATGCGCCTAGGGTTGGGAACCCTAGGGTGGGGGGGGGGGGGCTTCCCCCTTGCCTTGGGGGGCAAGGCAACCCCTTCCCCCCTTTGGCCGCCGCCCCCCTTGGAGATCCCATCTCCCTGGGCTGGCGCCCCCCAGGGGGCCTATATAAAGGGGTGGGGGAGGGAGGGCAGCAACCTACAGCCTTGGGCGCCTCCCTCCTCCCCTGCAACACCTCTCTCTCTCTCTCTCTCTCGCAGAAGCTCGGCGAAGCCCTGCCGGAGACCCGCTACATCCACCACCACGCCGTCGTGCTGCTGGATCTCAACAACCTCTCCTTCCCCTTGCTGGATCAAGAAGGAGGAGACGTCTCTACACCGTATGTGTGTTGAACGCGGAGGTGCCGTCCGTTCGGCACTCGGTCATCGGTGATTTGGATCACGGCGAGTACGACTCCGTCATCCACGTTCATTGGAACGCTTCCGCTCGCGATCTACAAGGGTATGTAGATGCACTCCTTTCCCCTCATTGCTAGTAGACTCCATAGATGCATCTTGGTGAGCGTAGGAAAATTTTAAAATTATGCTACGATTCCCAACACATCCAACGGCCACTGATGGTAGAACCGTGTGTTGACTATAATAAGTTGACAAAGCCTTGTATACGCGTCAACTTCTTTTTTAGGGGACGTGTCAACTTAGTAGGCCCAGAAGTGTGTGGGAGAGAACTTATAGCCCATTTGCGATTTGTAAGAATGTACAGCCCATTTTTGAATTCTAATGGAATTTACTACAGCCCATTTACACTTTGTTAAAAGTACAGCCCATTTTCTAGCTAGGACAACGATTAATAATTTCAACCAACCGTTCAAGACAGAATTCAATAAAATTTCTTACATTTTGATGGGATCTGAAATATTTTTATCCCGAAATTTCTAGTCACATTAAATATAAATTTGTATTACGTAAAAATCTAACGAAACATTGCGCACGCAACAATTAAAAATTAAGATTTTTAAAATCCATAAATAATATTTTATATGCTAATTCCGTGCTTGGTGCATTTTTTTATAGTTACTGCCCAGTTTTTATATTTACATCCCATTTATTATTTTTTAAAGCCCATTTTCCTGTTAAGCCTAATGCATCCCTCCCAGGAAAGATTTCCAGCCAAGCGGGGCGGAGAATATGAAGCTGACCTTGCCTAGGTATTCCTCAAAAAAAAGTATAGCTGGGCTCGCCATTTTCATGTTGAACAAAATTAATATCTGGGCTGGATATCTGTCCTGGGCTAGACGGGCCACAGCCCGCCCAGTTAATACCCTACTCTCCTCTGAACAACAACGAAAACATCGCCAAGAAAAACTCTGTAGTGCTCACGCCTCAAAAACACAAATACTGCTCGAGCTGCTTGGTCCCAGCTGTCGGCCCCACCTTGTGCAATTCTCTCGTTTATTGACTGCATAGGTTGACAATGGTGTGGTACCGTGATGTCAGGAAACCAGGAGGAAGCAAAAAATATATAGTTGTACATAATAAGGAGGCACTTGTGTACGTACGGCTATGGCCCTAGTGGGTCCCTACTGTCAACCAGTGAAAATAAAGTCATCTCCTGAATCCTCATGTTCATTGACCATGTTAATAATGCTCGGCGCCACGGTGAGTGCAACAACTCGAAGGACGACGGAGAGGTCCTCGCGGGCCCTACGGATGGTCTGATACAGCGCCCTCTGCTCATTCAGGAAGCTAGGATCATCGGACACCTATGAGCACCTTCGAGAGACAGAGACGGCATGAAACGGTAAGGCCGCGCTTGGGAGCTCTGGTTTATTTCACAACTGTATTAAGATACAAGTGTAATTTACTTGTCATCGGAAACAACGCGTAAAATACAGGCGTAATGAAACCGAGGGCCCGAGGTCTGTAAGTAAAACTGGTGGGTTACGCGTGTAATTTGAGAGACCGGTGTATATTTTACTAGTCGAAATCGACCAACCAAGCACTTCGCCCGAGACCATCTGCTTTTATTTAAAATTGTCAGTTTTACAAGAGGTTTTGGTTCGAAAACGACGATCCAATCACGACCTAAGATGATGAGTTGGTTGGAAGATCATATGGTTTCGTGTCTAACCTACCCGACTTGTCGTATAGGCAATGAATGAAACATAAGACGCTGAACTTCTTAAGCACGGAAACAACAGAAGAGGATGATCTTCCTAACAAGCAAATCACTGGCATTAGATCGACATGCAAAACAATATGAGGCACGGTGAACAGCTCGTGATGCCGCATGCCACAACATTCCAAGCTCAACTTTGCAATCAAACACAAGGCCTGGCATTACATAGACAATATTCAGAACAAACTCTTAAAATATCTTACATAAGTCAACATTCATGTGACTATGCATCTCAGCAAAGTAAATATTTATTTCTGAACTGAAGACAGGAATAGGAAGAAATGATCGACGTTGCTCACAGCAAAGGGCGTCCCACTCAAAAATATCAAATGCATGTCTTCTGGCTAACATCAATCAGCAAAAATTGCCAAGGTTTTCCAATTCCAATATATTAAACTAAAGTCAACTTTCACAGGCTTTTCCCATTCAAAATATATAATGCCTATGATTGTGGAACGGGCAGGGTTTGTCATCAGTTTGTCATCTGATAGTCCGGTGGCTCAAGGTGACGACGAATGATTAGAGAACCATTCGATGTATTGTGCATGATGAAGTATTATTATGGAGGACACGAACCATCTGAACATTTTGTGCAGTTCCACTAAAATCAAGCTGAGCATCCCTGTGGATTTCGTATTTATATGCTGCCAGAAAACAAAGACACATCAGCACACACATGAATATTGGCCCGAGTGTCAACCCACCAATCGGTGGACTAACAAACTGAAAGTACGGTAAACAGATTACCATACCCAGATGCCCCATCATTGTTGCTTAGAGTGACATTGACAGACTTGGAGTCCTGTCCTGGCTTCTTGGTACTTGTTTGGGCACTTGTTTGCCCAGTGTTCCTCCGAACCACAAGTAAATCAGCCATCTCTGCAGACTAGTCATGTCACCAGCGTCTACTAATACACTGTAAAGCTTCTCGATCATTCCTTGTGTAACTAGCAAAAACAGTGACTGCTTCTTTCTGGAAAGTGGCAAGCCAACTGGACCCACTAATGCAGCAGTTTGCCTTAGACACATTGGCTCCTTTTGTGCAGTTCAACTAAAATCGAAGTCAGAATAAAACCGAGCTTTAATTTTGATATCCATGTAAGCAACAAAAGGTATAAGGGAAACAACTACTGAGAAATAACGGTTGATGACTTGTACTCCCAGAAGAAAAACATCTACTGATCTACCTTATCTTAATGGGAAACAAAGCAGGAGAGTAGCAATTCTCAATCAGTGTGATTCATTCATATTAACTGAGACATTATCTTAACAATGCCTTGTTTCAACATGTATAAAGAACGACAAAGCAGAAAAGTACCATTCATAAAACAATGCGACTGATTCATTTTAACAGAGACATTATCTTAACAATACCTTGGTTAAACATGTAGAAAGAACTACAAAGCAGGATAGTACCATTTGTAAAACACTATAACTGATCTATAATAACAGAGACATTATCTGAACAATACATTTCTTAAACATGTACTCCGGCCGATCCCTAACAGAAATGGTACTCCCGCCGATCCCTAACAAGTGTTGCAGTTTTGAACTAAGATTTAGTAGTTAATTCTGAGGACAGTAGGTACTGACCTTTCAAGACCAAGATTTGAAACAGCGCCTGAGGTGGATCTAAAAGAGATCTCAACACATATATGGAAATCCGGTCTCATCTTGTGCAGTTCCACCAAAATTAAGCGAAGCAAAATGTCGCAATAGCAACAAGTTGAATAGATGTCCCTATTTTAACAGAGGCAAAAAAGAAATCAATTACTGGCCAATAAAGGAGGATGAAACATGCGGCCACAAAAATGGTAATCTCGCCAATCCCAAACAAGTGTTGCATTTTTGAAATAAGATTCAGTAGTTAATTCTGAGAGTGGCATTGCTTAATTTTACCAGCGGCATTAGATTAACAAAAAGCATAAACAGTTCCAGGGGAGAGTGGGCGCAAAAACAACATGTGTTTCCATCTACTTATAAAGGGGGTGATGCATAGTTTGTTGTAACAAAGCAACAAGCTTAATGTCTGGGTTGGTCCCATTTTTGTTCACTACTTAATGGGTAAAGACAGCAATACAATAGCTTCAATTCAACATTTATTTAAAACAGTACCTATACAAGTAGCACAGCATCTCAAAACACACTACACGATCATGTGGATGAAGGCAAGTACAAACCTGTCATGACGCACACAAGATCACGTACGAATCTGCCAACATGAATAGGAAATCCAATCTCGTTTTGTGCAGTTACTCTGAAATCAAGTAAAGTCGCCGGTGAGACATTTAAGTTTGCTATAGCAACAAGTTGAATAGATATCCCTGATTTAACAGTGGCAAAAAAGGAAACAATTACTGCCAATAAAGGAGGATGAAACATGCGGCCACAAAAAGAAGCATCTACCTTAGCTTGATGGAAAACAAAGTATAGGACAGTAGCATTTCTAAAACGGTTGCATTGATTCATATTAACAGAGAAATTCTCTTAAAATAGTTCAGTAGTTAATTCTGAGAGTGGCATTGCTTAAAATACAATAGCTTCAATTCAACATTTATTTAAAACAGTACCAATACAAGTAGCACAACATCTCAAAACATATTGTACGATCATGTGGATGGGACATGGGACATGCCAGCACCATGTGCGTCCACACGTATAAATGGGTGATGCAGAGTATGTAGCCAAGCAGCATATCTGCAGTGGTCCCATATATGTTCTCTTTGAAACTTTTTCCGATGTGAGGGTAGCAAATCTAGTCCTGCACAAACTACCCAACCCACCAGTTTCTTTCCCTTTTCAACAAGGAGTTGCGTTCCTTAAAGATGTGTGTACTTGGTTACCCCCTTTTTCCCTTTTCGACCAACAAAGCGGCTGGATAGCTAGTCTATACTACTTTCCCTCCCTCCTTTCCTCATTGAACGATGTCCTAGATTCATGCTCCACCCCACCGCACCCTTCTTTCCTCTTTGAACCATGACCTAGATTCGACTACAGCATCGAAAAAGATCAGCATGCAGCTAGACCAATGACGAATTCAAAGAAACTTATACCTTAGGGTCGTCGGGATGTGGCAAGGCGTGCGGCGGGAGGTCGGATCTGCCCACACTACGTACGGCAGGGAGGAAGAAGGGGTCGGTAGCCCTCCCGCATAGGTGCTGGGTGAAAGAGAAAAGCGCAGCCGGCAGTGGATTGCCTCCCTCGCCGAAGGCGATAGAGTGAACGCTGCACCTCCTCCCCTTCCTGGTGCGACGGGATCCGGACGCCTCCTTCGCCAGCTGTCTGTGAGATGGGTGAGAGAGACAGAGGCCACAACGCAGTCTTGTTTAGATCTGGTGAAGAGGGTGAGAGACAGTGAATATAGCAAACCCTAGCAAAGGAACGCTGAGCCTCCAGCGTGTATATATATATATGTAGTGCGGCGAGAGTGTGGAGAGTGCAAACCCTAGCGAACAAGCGCTGAGGCTCCAGCTTATATATATACTGTAGTACGGACTGAGCTCCGGTGCCTTAACTGCACCTGCTTTTGGCTGTCTGACAGGTGGGCCAGCCACATTTTGGACCCACCTGTCATAAACCCAAAGGCAGGTGCACTAAAGTCAATGAAGCTGCGTCCATATAGTACTCGTGTATACGACTAATATATATAGTGGAGTGGTTTTCTTATTCTCTCCATAACAATCGTTTTAAATTGTGTAAGTACGAAACAAAACTCTTTATTTAACGTACCAGTGAAGAAAACTACTACTCCCTCTGTTCCTAAATATTTGTCTTTCTAGAGATTTCAACAAATGACTACATACGGAGCAAAATGAGTGAATCTACACTGTAAAAAATGTCTATATACATCCGTATGTGGTAGTCCATTGCAAACCACTTGAAAGACAAATATTTAGGAACAGAGGGAGTACTTCCGATGAACTAACGATCCACGTGTCCTGGTCGCACTTCCTGTCCTTCACGTGCGGTACACTACCCTCCCTTAAGTGAACAACCACACATCCGCCAAATTATCGGAAACGTGTGAGAGTGTGTACAAATAAAGAATTTTAATTTCAATTATCGGAAAGGTTTGAGAGTAGTATGTACGGTTTGCCCTCTCTAATAATTATGGTTTGTTGTGTTCGGCCTAAACTTGGTCAAACTTTACAAAGTTTGACTTCAGTCAAATCTAATATGCGGAGTAAATAAAAATGGAGTGCAACTACGTCCATCCGGGTTTTTAGTCCACACCACTTTTTTAGTCAAAGTTAATAGCTGGACAAATAAAATTACAGGGGAGCTGGAGATAAAGTTGTGAGAAGGCTTAGAAATCAATACAAAACTTATGCTCTTAGTACCAATGTCGATCCTTCTTCGAGGAAACATTTGGTTCATAGCCAATTGTGTGATAAAATTGCACCAACGTGAAAGACGACTGCGTCTCCAACGCAACCAAGGTGAACTGACGAAGGATATCATCTTTGTGGGTAACAAGCAAAGAGCACTGATGGAAGACAACTTGTTTTTCATTGAAAATCGATCAGCTTCACCAGCCGACGCAACCATCACTACTAGAAAAAGGCTTACTAGTGGTGCACCAGTTTTGCCTACTAATGGCGCACCACTGGTGCGCAACTAGCATCACGCCACTAGTATTTTTTACTAATGGCGCACCAGTGGTGCGCCATTAGTATCTGGTATACTAATGGCGCACCACTGGTGCGCCATTAGTATATGCCATGGTGCGCCATTAGTATAGGCCACTGGTGCGCCATTAGTATAGGCCATGGTGCGCCATTAGTATTTTTGAATTTTGAAGGCGGGAAAATAGTAGTGGCGCACCGTCTAACCCCCACCGTGCGCCATTGCTATTTTTGAATTTTGAATTTGGATCTGGATCACGATTTTTTTGCTCGTTTTTTTGGCTTGGTTTTTTGCATGATATTATTTCAAATTTTGTTCCTGTTTTTGGATCTTGTACGTTCTTTTGCCGTGTTCTTTTGCCGGAGAGGAGTTCGCCGGGGAGGAGGAGGAGGAGGTCGCCGGAGAGGTGCTCGCCTACATCGCCGGAGAGGAGGAGGAGGTCGCCGGAGAGGAGTTCACCGGAGAGGAGGAAGGAGAAACCATGAGGGGAGCTCACCGAAGAGGAGGGAGGAGGAGCTCACCGAAGAGGAGGGAGGAGGAGCTCACCGGAGAGGAGGGAGTAGGAGCTCACCGGAGAGGAGGGAGGAGGAGCTCACCGGAGAGGAGGGAGGAGGAGCTCACCGTAGAGGAGGGAGGAGGAGCTCACCGGAGAGGAGGGAGGAGGGGCTCACCGGAGAGGAGGGAGGAGGGGCTCACCGGAGAGGAGGGAGGAGGGGCTCACCGGAGAGGAGGGAGGAGGGGCTCACCGGAGAGGAGGGAGGAGGAGCTCACCGAAGAGGAGGGAAGAGGGGCTCACCGGAGAGGAGGGAGGAGGGTCTCACCGGAGAGGAGGGAGGAGGGGCTCACCGGAGAGGAGGGAGGAGGGGCTCACCGGAGAGGAGGGAGGAGGTGCTCACCGGAGAGGAGGGAGGAGGGGCTCATCGGAGAGGAGGGAGAAGGAGATGAAGTGGAGGAGAGGTGGAGTGGAGGAGAAGAATGAAGAGGTAAGGAGGAGAGGACACGCCCAGCCATATATACGGCATAGTAATGGCGCACCATGGGCAGGTGCGCCATTAGTAACTTTTTTTTATTTTTTTATTTATTTTGAATTTTGAAGGCGGGAAGATACTAATGGCGCACCATGGGCAGGTGCGCCATTAGTAACTTTTTTTATTTATTTTGAATTTTGAAGGCGGGAAGATACTAATGGCGCACCATGGGCAGGTGCGCCATTAGTAACTTTTTTTATTTTTTTAATTTATTTTGAACTTTGAAGGCGGGAAGATAGTAATGGCGCACCATGGGCAGGTGCGCCATTAGTAAGTTTGATTTTTTTTGAATTTTTTTGCCTCTCCAGATCTTAAAAGCCCCGTATCTTTTTTTTGTTAGGTTTTTGAGGATTTTGAAAATGTTTAACGGGGTTCCCCCAGTTAAATTCGGATGTAACTTTTCGAGTAGATGATTTTTCATATAAAAAACTTTTTCATCCGAGTTCGTATGCAAAAGTTATGCCCATTTTAAGAAATTCCAGAGAGATTTTGCAAATAAAGTCGAAATTCATATTTGTTAATTTTCCCAACAACTAGACCACATATCACATGGGAAACTTGTTTTATTATATTTTTTTTGACATTTCCATCATTTTCTTTTATATTTTTTTTAAACTAAAAAGGCGGTCCACGGGGGGGGGGGGGGGGGGGGGGGGGGGGGGTTGCATTCGGTGGAATGGGCCAAGTTACTAATGGCGCACCGTGGGGGTGGTGCGCCATTAGTAGTTCAACTAGTAATGGCGCACCACCCCAACCGTGCGCCACTAGTACTTTTTCAAAAAAAAATAAAAAAAATTGAAATAAAATTTGTAACAAAATTACTAATGGCGCACCTGTGAGTGGTGCGCCATTAGTAGTTCAACTAGTAATGGCGCACCGTGGGAGTGGTGCGCCATTAGTAGTTGAACTAGTAATGGCGCACCGTCCCACGGTGCGCCATTAGTAGTTTAAAAAATAAAAATAAAAAAAATTTGAAAAAAAATTTGAAACATAATTACTAATGGCGCATCGTGGGATGGTGCGCCATTACTAGTTGAACTACTAATGGCGCACCATCCCACGGTGCGCCATTAGTAGTTTTGAAAAAATTAACAAAATTTTTTTTACTAATGGCGCACCGAGGATGTGGTGCGCAATTAGTATTTTCACACTAATGGCGCACCAACACATGGTGCGCCATTAGTATAGAGTAATGGCGCACCACATGTCTGGTGCGCCATTAGTGGCCATATCATCTATAGCCCTTTCCCTAGTAGTGCATGAGGCGCAACCATGAGCATCGATAGGTCATCGTGGTGATGCATCATCCATTTGGCATCAAGTTTGGGTGAGGCACCTATGAAGTTTGACAAATCCTCACTGTGGTCTGTTTCTTCTCAGTAGTCAAGCTCGAGGAAGGAAGAACCACGTGGTAGAGGACAGTAAGGCGGAACAACAATGGCCATCCAATTTTGTGCAGTTCCACTAAAATTGAGGAAGACATGCCCGGGTATGGAGATACGCACCGCTGTTTCCAAAAATATAAAAAAGGGATATAGTGTTGTTACTTTGTTTTACAAGATTTACAACGACATCTCAATTGTCAATAAGAATTATGAAAAGTACACCAACAAACAGAAGCATCATGATTATCTTGATGGGAACTAAACCAGGATACCCGAGAAAAAAAAGCATTTCTTCATTTAACCAGTGACAGTATTAGATTAGCAGCAGCAATAGGAGCATATGGACAATGACCGCACAACCACCATGTACTTTTTGTCGAAACAAAATGCATACCTCCCCCGAGGCATAAATCAGGACAACTTTTTGAGTGGCATTTCCTCTATAATAGTAGGTGATGTTGGACCAGCCGACGAACCCTAGCTACTATACATGGGGAGTTGGGGAGTAGTCGCATAGAAGAAAACCAGCATGCAGCAACCTGGGGAGCTGGACCAGTACAAGAAGTTATACCACTGGTGGGCCAGATGTCGCTTAGGCGGGCGGGCGGGATCTGCCCACACGACGGCAGCGAACAAGGGCGCGGAGGACCTTCGTCCGCGCCAGCGCCGGCTCCGAGAGCACGGTGCGCATCGGCTTCCTCCATCACCGACGGCGACAACGTCAACGCTGCACCTCCTCACCTCCCGGAGCGGACGGGATTCTGCCGGATCTGTGACCACCGGTGAGGAGAGAGATAGTGTGGACACTGTCATCTTGTTTTGATATGGAGAGGGTGAGACAGCGAGACGCGAGAAACTCTATCAAACAAGAGGCTATAATGGAGTAAAACGATCTCTCCATAGCAGTGGATTTAAATAGAATACGCGCGTTCCCAGAAAAAAGAAATGAAAACTGGCGGACAATTTTTTAACGTACCAAGAAAGAAAACTCGATCAAAAACACGCCCCCTCTTCCAGGTCGCGAGAGTCGTCGCGCACACACACATAGACATAGACATGCATATCCGTGTTTACGTAAAATTCCATTTCCATCTCCATCTCCAATCATATTTCTCCAACTGGCACATTATTTATGTTGTTAATTATATATGCGGCAATATTAACGTACAACATCTCTTGTTTGCGGGCGTCCAGACCGCTACCACGGCCGCTCCTGACCAACCCGAACCCTCTTCGTCACCCGTGCGTGCTTCCCGCCTGAAACGGTCAGTGCCGCATTCATGCCCGGCCAGAGCGGACGTGACCTCTCACTGGCGTCGGCATTGCAGCGGCGCGCCGGCCGAGAGAGCGTCGCCCGCGCCGCTTCCTGGTGCACGCGACTGCTCCGCGTTCAAAGGTCGCAATAGCCGGCCACAACATGCATGTAAAAAGTTCTTGGGAGTCCGTGCTACAGCTAGCTGTCCTCCCCAACTCGTCAATCTCTTCCAGTAGTACTAGTACTCCATGGCGCGATCCATCGACAAGTAGGCGGGAAAGTTATTGTATACTCGGTTTGCGATGAGTGGCATGCCGAGCGACCATGTGGGGTCGAGCCGTGGAGGAGGGTGAGACACGAACGCGACACACGTGATTTAAACGTTGGTTTTGCTCGATGGCGCGATCCAACGAGACGAAACGTTGGTTTCTCTCTGTTTCCATTTTTTCTCCGGAAAAACGGAAACTTTCCACTCCATTTTCATTCCTACTCCAAGGTTGCGCCATTACAACATTCCATCAAATACAAAGGAAAACTAACACGCATGCTGATGCATCTCAATGATTCACAGATCATAGCCAATATTTACTTCACAACTAAAGACAGAAGTTGTGAGAGCGTGTACGAAAGAAAAACTACTGATGGGGTCACTACGACTTAAACCCTAAACCCTAAACAGGATTTAATTTCCTGGCTAGGTAGAACCTGTCGAAGGAAAGACGGCTGGCACCCTCGGATCATACGATGCTTTTGTGCAGTTCCACTAAAATTGAACTGAGCATCCCTGATGGCAAAGATATTGAAGAAGTGTGATTAGAATAATAGTACTTGCACTAGTTCATGAGACATAAACTCATGGAGATGGAGCTACGCGGGGAGCTGCGGCAGTGGAGCAAGCCAGCTCTAAAAGGAAGATGGAATACCTGGGACGTCGGGCTGTAGCTAGCAGGGCGGTTGGGATGCGCCATCGGCCCATACCGCGGTGACCCCCGATTGGGACGCACCGACTGTGGATTTTCTCCCTCGCCAATGTCGACCGCGTCTACGCAGAACATTGTTCCCTTCCCCCAGCTGCGGGATCAGGCCAGATATGTGACCAGTGGTGTGGCCACCATCGTTCTATGCTTGTGAAGAGAGCAACCCAAGCAAGCAGGCTTGTAGCTTAGGCTCCTACTAGTGTATATATAGTGGTTTTCTTTTTCTCTCCATATCAACCATTTTATATTGCGTACGTGTCATTGAAGAGTGAAATGATGGTTGCTTGTTCCGACTAACTTACTGTGTGAATTCACTGCTCCTTTAGTGGCCCCTACACGTACTCCCCCTACGTGTATGCAACAGTCACACATACACATGGATGAAAAAACGCGCGTGACGCCCTAAGGCATGCATGTCCGAGCACACGACGGAACACACACGGTCACGCTCAAGTGCTCAACCTACACGCGCATGCACACACATACTCAGCCTGGGTGAGCTAGTGACCGTATAAACACCGGAAAATGTATATATTGAGCGCAATGAGCGTATTATGAAGTCAACTGACCATATTTTTACAAATATAAAGTGACAGACAGTGTATTTATCTCGTTTGAAATTAAGCCATATTAACCAGAGAGAAGGCAGTATGGACTAGCATTACTTTGTTGTGTCCCATCAACTTGCCGAACAAGGAGAAGCTTGCAGGACGGGAGAAGCTTGCGCGCGGTGGCTCGCAGGACAAGGAGAAACTTTTGACTAATGCAAGTTGTCCTTCGCTCACGCGGTGGACGTGCAACAGTTAATTCGGTGTCAGATTGCCAGAAGCATACACTATACTAGTACTATTATTGTTGCACTTCCCGAAGAGGCGAACAACCAAGCGCAAAGTTTACTAGTACTACTACTATAGTCTATAGAGGTACTATACTAGGACTAGGAACCGGATGGAGGAACGTCTGCACTCTTATTATATTTTATAAATATGATAAAGCAATCTTCAACACATTTGGTTCTCTTCGAGGGTTCTCGAATGTGATAATGGAAGTTGATTGCATGGAACACTCGCCACAATTCTCGCTTAATTCTGGCTCATATCTTGTTACAAATAGGAGCGCTCGGTAATATTTCCTTTTTTTGTTATTTAGCATGTAAACAGGTCAGCAAACCTTGCGGCGCATCTTTGTGCGAACCGTGCTTGCTGCACTTTGAATGTGGCCGAGAGCTGGCTTGATGAAACACCTCGCTTCCTACTTCTTTTTTTGCGGGGTACCTCGCTTCCTAGTGACCAGTGTCTTGGCTGATCGTCCTAAGAATGCTTATATATGAATAAAGCTCTCTCATTTACCCGCAAAAAAGATTAAGCCATATTAACCGGAAAGGAGGGACTATGGACTAGCACTACTTGTTGGTGTGTCCCGTCAACTCGCAGAACGAGGAGAAGCTTGCAGGGCAAGGTGAAGCTCGCTTACGCCTTTTGACTAATGCAACGTACCCTCGCCCAGGTGGTGGACATGCATCAGTTCATTCGGTGTCAGATTGCCAGAGACATACACTGTGGTACCGAACATGCGGAGTACCATCATTGTTTGACTTCATGAAGAGGCGAAGAGCCAAGCGCAAGGTTTAGTAGTATGAGTAGTAGTACTACTAGAACCGCATGGTGGAGCCTGTGTACTCTTATTTTTCTTAATCTTTGATAAAGTACACATTTATTCCGGAGAAGGGCGGAAAACGGCAGCCCAACATGTAATGATGATATTGATCAACCATGCTCGAATATATCTTGGCCTCCGTGCGAGCCTGTCTGTGTCTTCTCGTTCCTCGTCTCTCTCAAGGAACGGCGGGTTGGCCATTTTGCCGTCAATTGAGATCGGTTTGCTCACACTCCGGTCCCACATGTCAGTGATATGCCAAGAGGAGGTGCGTTGACCGACTGGCCATACGCGTACTTGGTTTTGCACCTTCGTACTACTCCTCCCTCCGTCACAGTTTACAGGGCACGCTTCATTATGATGCATTTCTCTCAATGCATTTCCACCACCAAAGAGACTTTAGACGCGTTTGGTTTAATGCTCAATTAATTAGGGCGTGGTAACTACAATTTTCTCTCTATGTAGTACTACGGAGTGGAGTAAGTGCATGCATGTGTCTACCCGGGGTGGAAGTACTGCATGCATGTGTGTACGCATTATTTCCTCTAGTAATAGATGCCGTGCTATAACTACCAATGCTATTTTTCAGGCCGATCGCTAGTCGCCTTGGTCCCAGAGATTTTCTCTTTTTCTGAAGCGCGCTCTATAAACAGTGACGGATGGAGCAGTATGAGCGGATTCGAAGAAGAGCGTATTGATGGTTGCTTCTTCCGAGCAGTGGGAAAGGTGGGGCTTATGATTTGACTGCTCATTACTCACTATTAATGCGGCGCAACGACCAGTCTGAGTCTCCCATGCGGGTGTGAACTACCCCCTCGTTTCTTAAATATACTCCGGAGTATTTGTCTTTCTAGAGATTTCAACGAGTGACTACTCAAATATTTATCTTTTTAGAGATTCAAATGGACTACTACATACGGATGTATATAGACATATTTTAGAGTGTAGATTCACTCATTTTGCTCCGTATGTAGTCACTTGTTGAAATCTCTAGAAAGACAAATATTTAGGAACGGAGGGAGTACACATACGAAGCAAAATGAGTGAATCTACACTCTAAAATATGCCCATTTGAAATTTGTAAAAAGACAAATATTTAGGAGTCAAGGAGTATAATTTTGTGCTTGGAACATGGACCCGGATGCCGAAGAGGCTTCTGGCAATGCTATCAAGCTTCCAGCATTTGTTTACATAATTGACGTACTATACAAATAATTTTCCAGCGACATGAAATTGTACAATGGTGTGAGCTTTCAGCTTTTGTTTCATGTGTCTTGCCATCGACGCTCTTTCGGAAACAAAACAAAACTAACTTCCTTGCTAATCAGAGCTAATATTTACATCACAACTAAAGACAAAGTTGTGAGAAGGTGTTAAATTAAAATTGATCCATGCTTTCATTGGCAGCAACGTCCCCCCAGCTCTGTCTAAATCAACTAGGCATGTTGGGAAAAAAAGTAGCTGTCTGGAGCATGCAACATTCCGGTCATTTTGTGCAGTTCTACTAAAATAGAGTTGAGCGTCCCTGTTCCAAAGATATTAAGTGTGACTACGATAATAGAGGACTGCTGATAAAACAATAAACACACAAATAGAAGCCGGTCACCTTTGAAGTCTCTCTTAAGACTAACTAGTTGGAGAAGATTAGGCTCGGAGTTGGATGAGGAGGATAGAGCAAAACCAATCTCCCTTTGTGCAGTCGCAATGAAATGTAGAGACGTTGCCCGTGTGACATTTTGGCAGAACTGCACAAAACACTCTTAGGAAAAAAGTGATTTGTGCAATTCACCAAAAGGTCGCAATAGCAATGAGGTGAAATGGATAGCCCTGTGTGCAAAAAAGAGGTAGAAAGGAAACAATTACTGGCCAATAACAGTTGATGACACATGCGACGACAAAAAAGAAGCATATTGCTTGTCCTAAGGGAAGATAACAACACGGTTGTGTTTGTCTAAAACGGTGTGAGGACGAGATTGCAATATGGAAAGTACGCCGGACGAGCTACGTTTTGGGCAAAGAACTATGGAAGATCCACATGAAGCGATGTGGGAAGACGGGCAGTGGAGCAAGGCCGGAGGGGAAACCTAGAGGTCGTCGGGATGTAACTAGGTGAGCGGCAGCGGGCGGAATCTTCCCATACTGCGGTAGCGAGCAGGTGGCGTAGGCCCTAGCACGCCGGAGCTTGGTCGGAGAGAACGACGAGTACCGCAGATCGGGACGTGCTGCCTCGGCGCCGTCGAACGGAGAAACGATGCACGTCCTCCCTTTCCGCCGGCGGACGAGATGCGGCCGGATCAGTGACCAACGGTGTGAGAGAGAGAGACCACCGCAGCCTTGTGTGAGATACTCTGAAGAGAGACAAACCAGGCAAGCAGGCTCCATTGTATATAGTGGAGCGGACTACCTTTTTGTCCATAAAAATCGTTTTATATTGTTTGTACGTGCCATTGAGCGATATAACTTTATTTAAAGGAAAATAACGTGCCAACGCATCAAGTCGAACTTTGCTTCGTGCACGCGTGGTACACGACCTCCGTAGGTAAACAACCGCTACACGCGTTCAAATTAGCACGTGGGCTGCCATTTCGTACAGAAATGAGCTCCACCGTGTACCCACGCGGGTGTGGCTGGGCACGAAGCGTGAGTACATGCACGGTGCACCTATTCTCTTCTTGTATACGTACACCACCTACGTGGGGTTGTGTGAGAGAGATACAAACGTAGAGAGATATAGTGTGTGGGTTCGTGAGACTTTTTTTTGGGGGGTGGGGTCAATCAAAAAATGTAACATATGCAATGTGTGTGAAAAAGAGTCCTGGTTATATCATATATATAGAGGGGGCGATCCATGAGAAGAGGGTGGAGGTATCATCGGCTTGAGGTGTCCATAGAATCGAAGAGAGGGATGATGTGTGTGTGTGCGCGCGCGCGCGCGATCGATAAAGAGTGCCATCGAATTTGTGTGTGCTCACGTCAAAGATATAGAGTGGCTGGCCTACTGGAACGTGAGAGGGGACAGGTGCAGTTTGTCTCTTTGGCATGGATATCTACCTACAGCGCTCGACTATCAGTGTGTGGTGGGGGAAGGGAGGCCTAATTAACTATAGAGGTACAATGGCTGGTATATGTGTGGAGGAGGAGAGAGGCATACCTCATGTATTAAGGGCGATCGATCTACCTCATGTATTACGGGAGATCGATCGGCATCCATGCATATGTGTAGGAGAGGAATAAGGTTGGGAGAGAGACAGAGCTAGAGTGTTGGAGGGGTGGTAGTGGAGTTTCTTCTAACAAATGGTGGGATAGGCTTGCTAGACAACCGGAGGGCACGCCTGCAATATCAATAAGAGAGGGGATGGCTGCCTGTCTGTGCACATGCATGTGAGAGACGGGTCGGGAGGCATGCACGAATGATAAGGGGGGCAATATGGATGTGGTAAGCAGACATAACTACATAGTAAGATCAATCGTCCTTTGTCAGAGAAAGGAGAGACATAACTTGTGAGGTACGTCGATCGATGGGGGGGAATAGTTAAAGTCGACCTAGGTATGTGTTGGGAGATCGATCGGTATACATGCATGTGTGTGTTAGAAGCAAATGAGGCACGGGGAGAAGGATAGAGAGAGAGGGATGCATCTAGGAGGTGGTGCGAGAGTCATACTATATCGAGGGGGGAGAAGTGTGCGAGTACGAGATCGATGAAAAGAGTGGTGGGAGTGAGGCATGGACGGTGATAAGAGAAGAGGGGAAGCTTGTGTTTTGTGCTAGGCACACCTGGCTAGAGAGGCATATCAATCGATGTGTGCCGTAAAGAAGGAGCTGGGGGGCCTACACACACCATGGGTGAACGACCTAAAGTGAAAAGAGGAATTTGCGCGATGGAGCTAGAGAATGCTGAGGGAGGGTTAGAGGGATGCGGGCGTCTGCATGCATGAGAGAAAGTTAGCACTAGCTAGCTATAAAGATAAGAGGATTGTGTGGGTGTAAAATACGAACAGAGATCATACTTCATTATAAAAAGCGAATTCGGATATTTGAAGAATTTCTCATAGTGTTTTAAACCGACGCATGTGTGAATATATATAACGGTGATACACATGGTGTGGTTATGAACATGTTATACTACATATAATATATTTTATCTCTACTCTTATAAAAATGGAGTTGTTGATGATGGTGCCATCCTGCAATATTGTAGCGACCAGACCTTAAACAGTCTAGTCTCTGTGCATCAGTGTCATCCCTGGATCAGTAATGCTGACACGCACAGTACTTTGAAGGATTTATAACAGAGTAGCAATCACACACTTATTACATCGAATAGTTCAAGAGAACTCAATACAATAAATATGGCTTAAGGCCATCTAAAATACGATAACAGCGGAAGGCTTGGAAGATAAAGTGAGTCCATCAACTCCAACGGCATCACTGAGTATAAGACCACGACCTAAGGCTCCTTACTCGTCGTCTGAAAAGTCTGCAACATGATACGTTGCAGCCCGAAAACGGGTCAGCACATGGAATATGCTGGCAAAGTAACACATAGAGAGTAATGAACAGAATAATGCTATCACTACATGCATATTTGGCTGGTGGAAAGCTCTATGGTTACAGTTTTGCGAAAAGCCAATTTTTCCCTACCACAAAGGAATAAATTTTATTTAACTATCATGGTGGTTGTTAAACATTGAGAAGGTACCTCCAACTCAATCCCAATTAAGAACGTGATTAACCCAATCAAATTAAATTAAGTAACATGATGATGAGATTCACATGATAATCCAAGAACTAGATACTCAAGATGTCCATAACCGGGGACACGGCTAATCATGATTAGTTTGTACACTCTGCAGAGGTTTGTGCACTTTTCCCCACAAGACTCGATCGCCTCCGCTTGATTTCTCGCACTACATGGTGTTTGAGAAACGGATGACCGAGACACAGTCTTTCAGAAACACTACTCTTTACTCCGGGTGGACAGTTACACCTACTTTCCCCTACATCTACTAGCCCACCTCTTCAAGAGGTCATGTAACCTACTCAACTATGCTAGAGCCCATAATAGCTTGTGGCTGCACACGGAAGTTTCTAGCATGAATGATCTCATGATCCCTTTGAGTCTGGGTGGCGGTCCATAGGATGATCACACGGGTACTCCGGGATATCCAAAAATACAGGCAACACTGGTTTCTCCAGGTGCCTCAATCCACCCAGATGTAAATTAAAGTAGGCACCTTAAGTTGAACCATAAATTAATAATCTCACATCGGTCATGAAGAATTCACTCAAACGCAATCCACGTCTACGATCATAGTATAACAATATAAGCAAACGTAGAAGTAACTCCCAAAGGTTTGATAGTAAACAGGACAATAGGTACTACCTCATCTACTTCCCAAAACCCACATATTAATCAGATCCTAATCATGCAACTATTTGAGGATTGCTCTAATGCAATAAAACTGGGTGATGAAAAGTATTATCAAAGTGTTACTTGCCTTGCTGATGATCCGTGAAACCTAGAGACTCGTAGTAGCACGCTTCGCACTCCGGGTACTCTATCGCAAACAAAAAATACTTACATAAGCAATCAAGCAAGGGTGCACGAAATAAAACTCAAAATAAGAGATCTAACCAGAAAGTTCAACTTAAGAACTCCGGTTTGCAAAAAGAATCAATTCAAACGAAGCAACGAAGGTCAAACGGCGAAAGAAACAAGCTTCGTTTACTAATCTGGATCTAAGTCAAATTTTACAATAGAAAAAACTTGTTTGAGTTGGTTAAACGGAAAGAGAATTTCGAGACGAAACTCTAGGCGCTTGAATCGCCTGATTCCGATAAACGAGCGAAAAGTTATACTAAAACGAAAAACAGATCTGAAATCGCGATCAAGAATAATCGCGAAAATCCGAGAAAAAGAAAAACTGACGAACAGGCTAACGATCGAACGTTCACTGTCTGTAAAAAAACGAAAACCGTTCATTAAAACGAATGAATGAACGGGCGTTCGCTATTTAACCAAACCGGAAAAAAACCGATCTAATATAAAAAAACGCATCTCGGTTTCGAAATAAAACCGAACAGTTTTTCGAGAAAAACCTATGGCTACCTCGGTTCGCGTGACGGCGGCGGCGCTGAGCGGCTCCGGCGGGTGGCGGTGTCGGGCGAGAGGCGGCGGGGCTCCGGCGGGCGGCGGCGGGGCTCCGGCGGGTGGCGGGTCGGGCGGCGGGGCGACGGTGGCGGCGGCGCGGGCAGCGGGCGGCACGGGGCGGCGGCGGCTAGGGTTTCGGGGTGGCGGCGACTTGGGCTGAGGCGGGGCTCGGGCCGCGGCTTTAAAGGCCGGCCGGGCTGAGGTGTCCGGGTCGGACACGGCCTGTAAAGCGGTTGACTTTTTTTTTAAAAATAATTTGGACGTGCAGAAAAAGTAAGAAAAGAAATACTAAACGGACTCCAAAAATCCCGAAATAAATATTCCCCGTCCTCTAAATATAAGCCGGACAAGATGAACATTTATTTGGGCCTAAAATGCAATTTTGAAAAACGCGTATTTTTCCTAATTCGAATAAAATCAAATATTTCTTTTCAATATTTTTCCTCCAATATTTCATTATTTGTGGAGAAGTCATTTTATCCCCTCTCATATATTTTGATATGAAATATTTTCGGAGAGAAAAATAATTAAAACAAATGATCCTATTTTCAAAATTTGAGAAAACCTAAATATGAAAATAACGAAATCCCCAACTCTCTCCGTGGGTCCTTGAGTTGCGTGAAATTTCTAGGATCGCTAATCAAAATGCAATAAAATATGATATGCATGATGATCTAATGTATAACATTCCAAATTGAAAATTTGGGATGTTACAAATATAGGCCGTCCGATTTATATTTGACGGATAGGAAGGAAACTATGGCAATTTTGAAAAAAGATACCCACACCCCTCTCCATATTTGCAAATAAGGCCTCCCCTTGATCATGTTGATGTTCTGTGGAACGCACAGGCATCTTGCTAGTACTACGTTTAACCTATAGAACATTCATCATAATTTGGGCTAATGTGTGGCTTTTGCAGCTCAGGTCTAAATACTTGTCATAATGTAGGGGGCGGGGCACTATACTATGTGTGATAAACACGGTGTACACGTATGGAACATGGTTTAGATTATGAATATATAGTTAGTACATCAAATGTACTATTATTTGGAATCAACATCAAGTGTATTCAAAAAATAGAATTCGAGTTCATGTAGTACACATAGTTCATATCTATCTCTATAGTAATCATGTGGTGTGTTATTAGGGTAATACACAAATGATGGTTGAAGTTGGCAACAATCATGATTGTAGATTTGTTATTGAAATAGAGAAACGAATTCAAATTCAGTTCGAATTGTAGCGGTAGTATAGACATTTGAAATGCACTAAAATGTTGGTATGAGTAGGTTACATGCATTATACAACAAGCGAAAACATTTAATTGGACATAACATGGATTCATACTATCGAATAGCATTTAGTTGCACTAAATTGTTGGTATGAGTAGCTTTAAATAGCATTTTTATAATAAAACGGGGCAAGACTCTCTCTTTGTGTGGTGTGAATAGTTTTATTTTTTTCGTTTTCTTTTTGGTTGAGGGAAGTGCGAATTGATTTGGTACGTACAAGTACAATATTACACGTTAGGCTTGTCCCTAAAATTCAACCCACTCCTTGTTATATCCCGAAAATTCAGATATCGTGCTCCCAAAACTGGCGCCTTCACAACCCACGCCTTGCTATCCCGAAATTACAACGCGCGCGAAAACTCCCTCTAGCTGCCAAATCCCGACACGCGAAATCTCCCTTCTAACCCTGAGCCGAAAGGGCCGCTAGTTCAAATCGGTGCGGGGTACTTTTGTAACATGCCCTACATTTTGGACAAGCGCGTCCCTAAGTCATGGTTCACCCCTCCCATCGCCTCCTTTTTGCCATTCGAAATCCGAGGCCGCCATAACCTCTCCGCTCCAGCCGCGAAACCCCATCCTCCTCTGTCCGCCACCTCACCGCTGCCCAGCCGGAGCCTCTTCCCCGACGACGTCGTCCACCGCAATAGCTCAACGTCCCTCGTCCACCTCCCCGGATGAGGATCCGTCGTCCATCTCGTCGTCTCGCCGGTTCAGCCGCCCAGTCCTCCACCTCCAAGGAGCTGCTCCGACAATCGCCTCGTCTATCGCGGCTGCTCCATCCCCATAGCGCCGCCTTAACCTGCTCCACCGGAGCCGCATCATCCTCACCGACTCCTCGGACGAAGCCGATGCCTACTCGGCGCCACCAAAGAGGTTGTACAGTCATCGCATCGCACCTTCTCCTTAGCTCGACCTCCCAGCACCGACGGTGCTTCATCCCGCACCCCCATGGAGCGGCTACCTTGAAGCCGGCGCCGCGGGCGACATCTCCACGGCGGCTCTCCCCCAGTGCAAGGACCCTTCGGCGGCGGCGTCCATACCAGCCGGATCTGCTGCTACTGCTCCGGCTCTCGCTCGCTCGCGCTGCTGCTGCTGCTCCGGCTCCGGCTCTCGCTCGATCGCTCGCTCGCCCAGCTGCTGCTGCTCCGGCTCTCGCTCGCTTGCGCTGCTGCTGCTGCTGCTCTCCCCCTCGCTCGTGCTGCTGCTCTGCTCCGATTTAGCTACACTTCAGTCGACTGAATAGACTTTTGGGTCAGTCGATTTTCAAGGGGTGGGGGGGCTCGCCGGAGTTAAGGAAGAACCACCCACAGCGGGGACGGGGGATCACCGAAGAGGTACCCCACTATCTATCTTAGGGTTCACGGTGGGGGCGGGGGGCCTATAGGGCTGGCCGGGGCAGCGGCGGACCGGCGGTGGGGAGTTGTTTCGGGGCGGCGAGGCGGCGCTGGGTCGGCGGTTCAGCCGGTGGTGGCTGGCGACTCAGGGGGGTGCAGGTTGAAGATGAACTGCATGCCTTCCCTAAACTACATGTCAAGTGCCTCTCTGCTACCATTGCGTTCAGTATCGACAATAACATTCGGATTCCACAATAAATTTCAGTTTCGACAGTTAAGTTCAGAGTCAACAGTTTTTACCTCATCTGTTGTAGTCAGGTGGATTTTGGTGATGTAAATTTTACATCTATTTTACATCATCTATTGGAGATGCTATTAGAATCCCACTTGAGATTGACGATGTCTGACTTGTGCTGCTTCAGCCTTGACATCTTACGGCTCACCGGGGCTTCTTCAGCCTTGACGTCTTACGGCACATATCGAGGAAGCAATGATAGTATCTTTGTCTAATATCTGGTTCACCTAGGGTATGCCTATGTTGTTCATCTTGGGTGGGAAACAAATAGTAAAGCAATCATCATCTTTATTTTTATTAAATTAAAGCAATCATCAGCCTGCTATCATTATTTTTGGCTCCATCCACTGGTTGTTACCATCACTCTAAATTTCTGCATGCTCTCCTTACATAATCTCACCATATTTTTTTCGTATGCATGTCAGATATTGTACACAATCATGCTGAACATGTAGAGAAAAGAGAAGAGTTTTGCGCGGTAGTACAATGTCATGTAGACATCGCTCCATGGTGGGTTCAATGGCAAACCCTCCCCACCCCTCTCCAGATTGTAATCCAGAGGAAGATATCTGCTCTGAGGCGGATTCAGACGCCGCTGACCACTCCTATTTACCCCCAAGGTGTTTGCTCTACCTTGGCATGATGATGTTAGTCATATCATGCATATGTTGCCTTGTAGTGCCTACTTTTGACATCATATATGTCATCTGCTTAGTTTAGACATGTTCTATAATGCGACCTGTTTAGTCTCATGTCTTTTAGCCAGCCATAATATACGTGAAATGTGCAATGCCATCCTGTTTAACCAGGCATCATATATTTGAATGATATCTTGCCCATCCTTTTCTTCATTACATTTCCATTTGTCGTAATGTTTGTACATTAAACTACTTTTCCTGTGAATCAGCCATTTGGGTGGGAGATTGAAAAATCTGGAGTGAAAACAAGGCCTTCAGCGCAGACAGTGCTACCTGTCGAAGCAGATCTCTTGTTGGGTCCCGATAGCTCCTCAGAGATGGATTCAGAGAAAGATAAACCAGTCCTATTCCCCCACTGAGGTGTATGCTCTAACTTGGCACGGTTATACTGCTCATATCATGCATATGGTGTCTTGCGTTGCATAGATTAGACATCA
Source organism: Triticum aestivum (assembly GCF_018294505.1). Lineage (NCBI taxonomy): Eukaryota > Viridiplantae > Streptophyta > Magnoliopsida > Poales > Poaceae > Triticum > Triticum aestivum. The sequence continues at coordinate 98,344,047 of NC_057802.1, forward strand.
TATACACAATATTCAACACCATGTTTTTAGTTCAGACATCATATCTAATGCCCTCTGTTTAGCATATAAATCACATATGTGAATTAAATGATGCGATCCTGATTACTTAGATAACATGTAGGTGAATTATGTCATGCGATCATGTTTAGTTAGTCATCATATATTTGAATTATGTTATGCTATGCTATCCAGTTTAGATAGACATCATATATGTGAAATTATGTCATGCTATCCGTTTTAGTTAAACAATGTACATGTCAACTATTTCATGCCCTCTTTTTTCCACACTATCTATTGCATCTGTCTCTCATACAATGTCTGTACATTCAACTATGTTTCCTGTTTATCAGCCATTTGAATTGGAGCGGGTGATGCCAGCATCTAGCGGACTAAAAACACAATATTCAAATAAAACAGTGCTACCTCTTCGTGGAGATAGCACCCCGGTTGTACATGCACGAGAACCAGCCCTACCACACATAACCCAAACTCTCGTAAATTGTACCCCTACTGCGATGGACAGAGAACTAGCTTCACCCAATCTAAGCCCAACCCCAGCAGATAGGAACCCAGTTCCTGTTGACACAGCACCATCTCCACCACAAAGCTCCCAAACAAGAGCAGTTAGTAAGGCAGCTCTAGTGCCCAAAGGGCCAGTACTAGCACGGCGAACCCCAACTCCACCAGTTAGTACGCCTATTCCTGTGGAGGAAGCACAACCAGCTAGTCGTAGTTTAGCATCTATCGCATTTGATGTTGTTAAATCGTATGTGCGTATCTTCCCATCTTGGAAATATTATACTGAAGATGAAGGAAAATGCCAGTTGCAGGTGTTTGTCCAGGAGTTATGTGTAAGTAATGTTATTCATGGCAATTACTTTGCTTTGTCCTATACATCCTACCTCCATGATGGTTATAATACAGCAAATTTTCCCATTTTTCTCTATAGAGAAGGACCGATTTGGAAACTCAGGATGAGGTAACCTGTGCTAATACCTCTGCTATCTTCAAGAATGCTTGGTGGCAGTATCGGAATTACCTGAAGAAAACGTACTTCACTGGCAAAGAAACTCATCAAATTCCCTTACGTTCTCCTCAGACACATTTACTGGATGATGACTGGGAACGCCTTGTTTTGTACTGGTCCCGAACCAAGAATGTGGCAAGGTCTATGAGCTCATTTTCTATTTTTAAGTACTATATTCTTGCGTCTTACTATACTCTGTTCATGTAGAACAAGTGCCTAAACCTGAAGAACAACTGTTCTAATTTAAGATTCCATTGCTATCATAGTTCAAAAAGCGCTAGGTGTTAAATGTGCGTTTTTCCACTACCTTGCGCTTTACTGACCAAAGCGCATGCTTATGCGCAGTTATGTATAAATTAAGCGTAGTTATGCGCAATGCGTTTCGCCAACACCTAGAGCCTAGGCGCGCTTAAGCGCTCGCTTAGGCGCGCCTTTTTTAACTATGATTGCTATCGTGCATACTGCTTTGCTCTTGTATCACTGTATTTGCTCATACAAACTTATTTTTAAATTGAAGGATCCAATCGAAACTTCAATGGCATAGCAGGTATGTTCACGCATGTTTCTTTAACAGGCTTGCTCTTATCAATAGCTCTGTTGATTTCAATTTCAATTGTGTATACAGTTGACTTCTCATATCATGCACATTACGAGCATCACAACAGAGCCAATAGTGTTGTTGTACATGTAGACCCGTGGTACCCATCTGAAATCTTGTTGTGCAGTGTAGTTTCCCACGCTTTGTATTCTTTCACTTCTGCTTTGTCTTGAACTGATATGATTTGAACCGTGTCTCTATTTTGATTTGGCATGACAATGTAGTGACCATAGGACATAGACATATGTTTGTTTAATGCTTTTATTATGTACTAGTACTTGGCAATAGAAGACTTGGTAGTTTAATCCTGTCCACCTTACTAATGAACTGGCTCACCGAAATGAGTTTCATATACTAGTACATGCTAAACTGTTATGTGTCTGCTTGTTTCTTCTTTTAGAATGCTGACAGAATATTGGGGAAGAGTGCCTTATTGAGCAATGGTAAAGGAAGTAATGCAGATAAGGTTGAGGATAGTGACACATCCTTGTTGGTCTCCAACAAAGCTGATAAAATAGCTAAGGAAGACTATCTTGAAGACAGTGAGACAACCCCAAAGTCCTGTCTTGGTTTAGTGTTGGAGTTACTGGCCACTACCGCTTGCACAGCCTATTCAAACTCACTGTCTGAATCAGTTCGGTTTCTTGAGTCTCAACTACAAGCTGAAAGACATCGATCAGCTGTGCTGCGACAAGAAGCGCAAGGACTGCGGAAGTCCCTGGAGCATTCAGATGCATACTTTCTGGTGCAACAGCAAGAGTTGGAGGATTTTAGCGCCAAACAGGACAAAGCTAATAAGCTTGCTAAGCTTATTGCCAGCATGGTGGATACCATATTTCTTGAGCTCTTATGAAGTTGTTTCAGTTATGCTCTTGTTTTGCTACCGCGTTTATTTGCACTGGTGGCCAATTTCGACGGCCAGAGTATGTAATATGCTGCTTTGTTCCCTATATTTGCACTGGTGGCGAACTTTGATGCCCAGTGGATGTAATATGTGTAATAGCGGTAATAGGCTAGTGTTAATTGCTTGCTTAATTATTTCCTTATTGTCTTATTTAGTTGTTTGCTTGTAGTCACTGCAGTTCTTTTTCTGTGTTTTTCTAGTGGCCACAATAACCTATTTTTGGAAACTAGGCCAAAATAATCATGGCAACACACGGACTGTTGTAACCATGGGCCTTCTGCGGGCCGTATGATCCATGGGCCTTCTACGGGCCGTACAATCCATGGGCCTTTTACGGGCCGTAGGATCCATGGGCCTTCTACGGGGCGTATCGTCATTTCGCCAATCATGGGTCGTACTATTCGTGGACAATAACGGGCCGTTTATTGGCCATATTTGATAACTCTGTGAAAACAGCCCAACAGGTTTTTTTCGACATGAAAACGGACCAACGTATTAACGGGCCACAAATGGGCCGACTGTAACCACGGGCTGAATTTGGCCCACAAGCAGAAAATGACAGTAACGGGCCGTAAGTAACCGAATGCTGGAAATGAGCCCAAGAATAAATGGGCCCTGAGAAGGCCAAAAGATATCATGGGCTGGAAATGGCCCAACGGAATAATGGGCCGTTAATGGGTATAAAGTGATACACTGTTCATTACGGGCCAGTTTTACCACAGGCCGTTAAGGGGCCGAGGGTTACTAAGGGCCTCATATGGGCCAAAAGACGTCATGGGCCATACATGGGCCGGAAGTTAAAATAGGCTGGAATTATATTGGACGGCCCAGATGACGCTACTGGGCCTAATTCAGATAGGCCGTAAACGGGCCCTGGGATAGCGGGCTGTAAATGGGCTATATGCTCACATGCCGTTAACAGGCTTGCTGTGGGCCGGCCCGCCACCTTTTGACAAAGTCAAACGGGCCGGCCTTTTCACAGG